>NC_134569.1:49737776-50037776 GCF_050947875.1 Dermacentor variabilis | reverse complement strand
ATTAAATGCTTTTCGTTTTCTCTTGGATCTCTCTTCATCCCTTTTCTCTAGCTGCTCATCTAGGGCTTCCAGGGATCCCCAGACCACTATTGCCCGCTCTTCAACCTGAGAAGTCACAAGCACAAAATTACTCAAGTAGAGCATGAGGCATATACAGCTTGCTTTTTACATGCTTTTAATCGATAAAACTTCCCTAATGGCATGAGTCTATGCCAGCAGGTGGCTAGTCGAAGGTAGCAGAAAATCTTGCACAAGAGGACAATCATGCACTTTGAGTAAAAGCAGTTAACTTGAAAGAATGTAAAACTGCAAAAGCAGGTAATGTTCAGCTGACAGTCAGCTGACCAGCACACATTCAGAAGGATAAAGACACAATGGACCGGAACACTGTCACTCAAAAGGTTTTAGTCCAATGCCACATACACTAAACTGGCCTGTCTTGCACCAATGCTGTGGGACACCTGGACCAAGAAAGCAGAAATAAAGGAAAAAAATTCTGCATAAGAAAATGATGAGACATGAAAGATTAAAGACTGTATGAGCATGAAAGCTTTATTAATGCAATAGCATTCTTAGGGTACTTCACACACTCTCCGGGGACTATGTAACCATGTGTGTTCTCATTTATCTACCTGGGACGTTCCGAAAGTAAGCTTTGTCATTTTTAAGAAAAATAAAGATGGTAAACCAGGTGAAACAAATAATCGCCATAAGAATCCATGCTTGTTGCTGGTTCAACGATGGAAAGAGCATCAGTGGAGGAGGAATGACACATGCGCAGAGCTCCAAAGAAGAGAGAGTAGCAGCAGACTGGCATGCCTGAGGTTATTCGAGTACAAATCACGATGGCAGACAGGAGTATGCTGACAATGTAGTCGCAAATGGAAGTGTGTGCCGTTATACGGTATGAATGGGCATGTGTTCCCTGCACTGAAAGCTGCCCTCTCGGGACGTCACTTCCAAAACAATGCCGAGATGGAGCAGGCTGTGCGACGATTCCTTGCATCATAGGGCACCAAGTTTTCAAACTGATTGCACGCTACGACAAATTTCTCAATTTCAGTGGCGACTATGTGGAAAAATAGAGCAAGATGTATACGTGGTTCATGATGCCATGGTGTATATATTTTTTTGGCAATAAAGTTTCTGCGTGCAAATAAATGATGAAGCTTACGTTTAGAATGTGCCTTGTATGTTTGTGTCTAACTGTTTTTCCGACGAATGGGTTGCGCATCAGGATGCTGAGCTGAGGGTACAAGGTTCGAAACCAGCCATCCCACCAACTGGTGTTACTGGGGTTTCTCAGCGTTCGCATGCACTGGTGTGCCATGTGCACGTGGAGGCCACGTGCATTGCCATGTGTCATTGTGTACATACATGCCGCTGTCCTACAAATATCCTACAAACCTTTCCTGCTGACACGGGTCACTGTACATGTGGGATGTGCCGCTGTTTGAAGAAACTTTTTGCTGCCGACTTGGAGCACTGCGTATGTGCCGCTCGGTCTCTGCTGGTCTCAATGAACCCCTTTGATGAAAACTTTGGTCACTAGGTACGTGTCGGTAGGCGTGTATGCTAACTTGGGTAACTACGTAGGTGCCACTGGGAATGTGTCACTCTACAATGACCAAAAAGACCTAAATTTCTCTGATGTTGACCAGAATCAAATCTACGTCACAAAGGTTCCTCAAGGACAGCAACCCGACACATTAGCAGGCTGCGCCATGAATGCACTGGATGTGTGCCGCTCTTCAATGAACACTTCTTGGCAGTGCCACTAGACGGTGCGGGCGAGTCCAGAAAGAAGCGCGAGAAAGGAGTCTGGTTGCTGCATGGCGCGTTTCTCAGCGCTCGCATGCATTGGTGTGCCATGTATTTAGGAGGCCACGTGCAGGCTTCGCGGTGGCTGTGTTAGATCGTGTCCAAGTGTTCTTAGGAAAGCGCAAAAGAGGGGTCCCACTGCAGTACAGGCCTCATACATAACTAGTTTCGACGGTGGTAATACGATGTGCCGCTATACTGATTCAATGTTAACCCATTATCATCGACAGTCATCGCAAGATGGGTTCTGCAACTTTCCTTTTTTTTTCATTTCCTAACGTTTTATGATGTGGACTTTTCAACTTTACAGCCTTACTATGTTTCTAGCTTGCCCAGCACAACTCTTATCGTAGCATCTCGCACGTGTCCTGTGAAGCATTCTTGAGTTGTGTACCCTTTGCTTGGTCCAACAAACTTTATTATAGGGTTTCTTGATTTGTTTTAACTTTGTCACTATTCTGCTGGAGCTAGGAGAAAGGAGACTCCTTCCGAGTACGTAATTTGTCACACACCTGAGTAAATTTAAATTTGGTCACTGCACTGCAAGGGCCTCAACTTTGGCAGCCCTGATGCCTTAAGGTAGCACATGAGGGTATACTGGGCATTTGCCTGCCCCTAAGTTCCCATATTACACGCTGTCTGTGGTTGAATATGTTCCACACCCACCGCCATGGCTGAGAGTGGCACTGCCTAACACTCTCATGGCCAGACCTAATACACAGACAACTCTTCAAGAAAGTATAAGGGAGGTCAGTTGCTTAATAGCAGAGCATCGCAAGAGTAATGTGGAAGATCTGGGCCACCAGGTGTCTCTTCAGACACTTTCATTTCCCTTTTCTTTAGTATATTTAAAGAGAACACTTAATTTCCCAGCTTTGCTCTCCGTTGACTTCATGTGGTTGGAGCTGTTTCCTGGCACCCTTCTCCTCACCAACTGTGTCACCCTCTCCATGTCACCCTCGGGATTGTTTTCAATGGTGCCAGAGCATTACCTCCAAGAGTATCCACAGAGCATAGACTTCCTGCTCTATGTTGGCAATTTTGGCAGCTCTGGACAGAAGGAGATGTCACCAGCATGTCGCGAGCAGGACGCACATATGCCATATGTGTTCCTCAGTTCACAACCAGTGGAAACTGAGGAAAAGAAGGTGCTGAATTCAAGAGCAAATTTTTGAATAGCTAAGTTATCTTTTACCTTAGCAAACACAGAGCCTTCAGAAATGTAATCTAACATTAATCCACATAATGTTTACCTTTAATGTCATTTCTTGTACACCCCAAACCTAAATTTAGTACATATCGGGACAATGACTAGGATTACTGCTATGGACTGCCAACATCATTTACTATAATGTAACACAATGAACTCAGTGCTAATAAGTGGCTAGTGTGATTTCTTAAATTTATTGTGAGGATAAGAATGACCATGAAACAATCGTTACCGGCTATAATATTCCTCTTTAAGTGCATATTTAAACAAACCACCGCATCACTCTTGGCATAGAATCATATTTAATTCTCGTCAAGTAGTTTCACTTTTACAAGCAATGAACTCAAAGGAACAGCTCCTTTGGACAAACTACTTTGGTGAGTGCTGCAGTTGAAACTAATATCAATAAATTTGTGAGCCTCCAATTATTCAAGTGACTGATGATCATAATTACACATTTCAACTCTCTAACCTTGCCTGCAAAGCTGGGATGAAGCAGTTGTGCCTACACAGGACGCTGCACAGGCACTTTCGTTAGCCTTTGAAATCAGCAACTGTAGAAATTTGAAAGCTGAAAGTGCCCGTGTGACACAGGTACATGCCTAGCAGTAAATTTGACTACTGTGCTATGATGTACTATGCATTTTGTTTAGGTGAAGTCCAGCTGGTTTTCTCTGTAGCCCTCTGGTGATAACTGAAACACAAATTTTCTCATATATTTGGGTATGTTGTGCATTACCTGGCACTTCAGGTAGAGCTTCATGTTGCCATGAGCATGGTGTGGGTTAGGCTTGAGGATATACTTCAACGGTGGCTCCCGTAAGTCAAGGTCACAGTCCTTGAGCAGGTATTCATTCTTGCAGTCTGTTCGCGTAACAAGCTTGTGCTTGTCCTCCTTGTCTCTGCAAAAGTTGAAATATTGCATGCTTGAGGCTCCAAATTCCCCTGACACTGATAGCTGCTCGGCAGGGATAACTGTAGAAAATGGCACTTTCAAATAAAATTCGAAGTTCAAGTTGTGATTCCATATGCCAGGTCACCATGAAGGGTATCAAAGATGTCGCAATGTGGAACTCCGGGTTTTCCCACACCAGCTGGGATTCTTCAACATCCATGACGAAGACTCTTATCCATAGAGTTTCCTACAATAATTAGTTGAGGGAACTCTTGTGCTGTAATCGCTCATCCACCATGAGAATGATGGGTGGTACTACATGGATTTGTTTGATCTTCATGCTTCAGATTTAGATATTCTAGTGGCTTTGTTTTTTATGCTTTATCTGCCTTCATCGTCCTAAATTTGAGAGCAATCTATACTTTTCTAAGTGCAAAAGGCTCTGCGAACATGCGCAACCAGTACTAACTGCAATGGTTCAGCCTGTCAAGGTGATCAAATCGAAATGCACCAAGCGTCTCAACGCGCTGGCTTGCCCGTGAGAAATCTATAAGGGCGTTCTATGCTGCTTGTTGATGCATGCATCCATGGTATAATGGCTTCAGTGTTGTGATTCTACGAGGCCACATCAGAAAGTCATTGCGGCAATTTTTTTATTAGCCAAAATAAGGCACATACAGGTAATTACAAATATATGTACCATTCTATGCACCTTACACTATTTTTCCACATAGTCCCCACACCGGTTCAGACATTTGTCTCATCACAGCCCTAAATTTGAGATACCTCTGTCTCAGTCAGTGATGCATGCGGCCTCCCCGAACGCTCATTGTCATGCAAGTATTCACAGCATGTTCCGAACACACAAAACCACCACCTCACACTTTTCAAAGTGAGGCGCCTTTCCTCATACATGGGCTGCATTTCCCTGTGGATTTTGATGGGTGTTCATCCCTTTCTCAATAGAAAACGAATCACACTTTGTTGCTCGTAGGTCGTGGACGTGTGAAGCACAAGCACCATCTTCAACAACTGACAGCAGCGCCGTGCCACGCAGCTACTCACAGATAAGGCTGGGATGGTCCACTGATAGGAATTGATATGTTGACTTCGCATTTACAGCCATAATTTGGCTAAAAGAAAATAGGGGCAAAGACTTTCTGATTCGCCTTCATGTGTTAGATGTCCTGTGTTCGAATCCCTGCAATTAGAATATTTTAATATTGTATATTTAATAATTTATTAAACAGTACTTTGTTGAAAATGAAAGTGTGTTTAAAGCCAAAATGATAAAGTTTAGGTAAATTCATGTACTACCCATCATTCCCATGTTGGCTGAAATGGCCCACGTGCAGCCCCCATACATTCCTAAAGAAATTTACACCCTTTGAGGCTTATTTTGTCTCACAACAATAATCGTCATCTGTCTTGCTCGCATTTCCTTTCCTTATTGCTGTGAGCCCGGTACTTCCAAGTTACGAACAGCTTCCGCGTTACCAGCGTGACACAGCATTCTTGATGGGAAAGTAGCGAGTGCCAAGTTTTCAAGAAAGAAACGCAAGCAAGGCAGATGACGATTATTGTTGCGGGAAAAATATACACCCCAAAGGGTGCAACCATATTAAGAGTGTAGATACTAGCACTAGAGTTTCCTTTAGTAATTATCCCATGAAACTCTATGCTCTTATTAATCATTCAAGAAAAGCTGCTGATACAGCTGATACAAAACAGTCATCCTTAAAGGACTGTTCTCACTTTGTGATTGTAACTGAGAGCAGAGGGGCCAATATGGTAATAATATGTTAGCCAATATGCCAACAACATGAGCACACACATGCGCGTGCGTGCACACACACACACACACAAACACACACACACACACACACACACACACACACACACACACACACACACACACACACACACACACACACACACACACACACACACACACACACACACAAAGAACTGGGCTCTTAGCACACATTTTCGCTGGAAATTTCAATGTGAAATTATTGCTTTTGTGCCCCTCCCACTGACAGCGAATGCCATTTTGGCACGTGTTATGTGACGTCGGGATCTATGGGGCCACTGCTGTGTTGACAGCTTTGAAACAGTAAGAAAATCATTGGCTGTCTAGCTTTGCACGCTCTGGCACCCAACAGTAGGCAAGGGTGTAGCTGTTGAATTGTGCCTGCAATTATTTTACTAACCCGATATAGGCAGCAAAAACCAGAGAATGCCTGCAAAAACTATTTCAGGCTAACTGCCAAAGCACTAGTGAAAATGATATAATGTATGATGACCATGACGTATTTCTGGCTGCTACAATGACTTCTGGTGTTAGCAGTACACAAATGCATGGTGTTTGTGATTGGCTTTTGTTACACCTTAGGAGACAGTGTTGCCAGACTGCTATATGATTCCACTGCAATATTGAAAAATTCGAATACAAATTTTCTACTGCATCGAATGCGCTCAAATTTTGTCAGCTTGCTGTGGGATGTATACTTTTTAATGTGCAATGCATAATTCAACCTTGAAAAGCGGATGTCAAGGCTCCTTTAAGCCTAAAGCCTCACACCAGTAATTTTTAAATGTCCTTCTATTCAATATGCTGGCTTGAAGTCAAGGGTTTGATGAAATCTCGTCTGGTCAGCACGAATCATCATCAAAATTAAAGAAGGAATGCTGACTGCAACAACAAAAATAAACAGCACAAGCCATTTTGGATCCCAGCCATGTTCACAAAATGGAACTATGCTACCTTGGGTGAAGCTGTCACTGTTCTTCAATAATGCATCAAAGCGATTTCAACAGTGTGGGGGTTGCTTCAGGAACAACCTTGACTCCATAATCCTCAAGCAGAGGCTAAAAGTGGCTTGATAATGAGAACCTGCACCCTCAAGCTCAAAGGCTTCTATATGTTTAAATGTTAGTCCACCCCAGATGCTGCTAGTGTGCTCTAAAAATGCATCTCAGTAATTTCTACTGTGAGGATCCACTTGAAGGACATTTTCAGATGCCAAAATCTTAGCTGCTGAATCAATGAGGAGTTTTACTGAAATGCAGAGACTGCTTCAGTCAAAAGACAGTGCTGCCCTCTGCTGTCAGAAGTCAAGGCAACATATTAAGTGGCAGAATATTTGGGAACATAGGGTTTAGGAATAGCACACTGCTTGCTAAAGGTGAGGCCCTTCATAGCCTTTTGATTCAGCTACTGGTGCAATATGCCTAGTGCGTTTGCTAAACCTTAACTGCACATCAGAAGGAAGTGGCATAGTGAAATATCTCGTGTGGCCAACAAAATGTTGCATTTCTGAGAAAAGCAATTAAGCTTTCAACATAAGGTAGACTGTTTAAAGATGTATAAACCATGCTGATTGTGGACATCAGTAGCAGCAGCAGGCCGATTTGGTAGGAGGATATTGCTGGATCAAGACATAGCTATATTTAAACTGATATTCAAATTAAGGCATATTATTTCTATGTAAAAGGCAGCTGCATGTAAAAGGAACATCAGCTTTTGTTATGTGCCAGCATCTTTTATTTAAATGCGTCACATTCAGCAATGACACAGCCAAAGTTGTACAAGCACTTCTTCAAGGCAATCAAATTGCTGCCTGCATATGTGGACTCATGCAGAAGCTAAAAGTGGCTTCAAACTTGGACTGCTTACATACATAGCAACAAACCCTTGAATGAGGAATCAATTTACCAAAGGTGTTGGACTTTACTTTTTCGCACCATTCACACACCCAGTGACTTCGCTTCTCTGATTGTCATAGTCATCACTTCTTTTTTTACTACCGTGAAATCACATTATAAAAATGTCATAGATGCATTATATGTATATAATATTTTGTGCAAGCGTTGTTCTTTTCATTATATTTTCAATCAAGTTTCCTATCTGCCTGTTACTCTCTGATCAGCATTTATGGTGAGCTGTCCATGATGCGAGCACTCATTGCACTTTTACAACTCGGTATATAAACTTGGAATTTACATTATCATTAGGCACATTCTGTATGCTACATTTGCAACACTAATAACATATGCAGATATCCTAAAGGTAATGTCTCTGTTTGTTAAACGGCAGCCTCAAAACAAAATGACACTCAGTTTGATCATTGCTTAACAGTATTAAATAGTATTTTCCTTCTCACAAGTGCTCTTTATCAGAGGGTAATTATTATTTATTTATTTTTTAAAGCAAAATTCACACGAGGTTTTTCAAGACATCGGTAAAACTTTTTCTCATTAACCACAAGCTCAAAGTGTTTCCACTAATGGTACTTGAGCTAAACTTGATGAAAGCACTCTATATGTCGTGGGAACTTGTGCATGTATCCACAATGTAAAAGCAAACCCAAGAGAATTTTAAACCTGTTATAAGGTATTCTGTTGGAAGATGGCACCCATAGTGAGAAAACTTCCCTATGGGCCCTTCAGATTTTAATAATTTCACAGACGGGTATAGGTAGAAGAAAAAAAAAAGAATAAACTGAAGCAAATTATCCAAAGACATAAACTGCCTTTTAACTAACATTTATCTGCCATCGTAAAACATTGCAAAGTATTTACTCTTAAGAGCTGGTTCCCAGTGCGAGGCAGCACAACATTTCTTTCTTTTGGAACGGGGATTACCTGCAACTATCACATATTTCCAATGCAAACTTCTCCAGCAGGAATGACATTAAGAACTGCTTGCCGCAATCACCACATGTGGAGTGTTCTGAGGGCATCTCCACTGTTGTTGGTGGTGGTGGTACCAATTGTGACGTGGGAGTACCATTGTCGAGTAGAAAGCCACCACCTGTGTCAACAACTCGCTGCTGCTTCGTTGGAGAGCCACCAGCACTGCAAAGAAAGATTAAGAACACTTTCAGAAGGGTCCATAAGAAAGAGAAGTATTGAACAGAACAGAAAACAAAGGTCATAATTATGAGGTCTAATTTGGAATAGTTAAACCTGGGCTATGAAAGAAGCCATAGTGGAGTGCTTCAGATTATTTGTGACCATCCTATGTCCTCTCATGGGCACCTCAAACTCAGTATATGGACACTTTTGGATTCCGTTTATGTCAGTATGAAGCTGCTGCAAACAGCAAAAAGAAAAGTGGGATATGTCTACGACCTGCTGCTTCATTCGGCTGAAAGAAGGTAAAGAAAAAAATGATAAGGAAATAACAAAAGTAATGCAATACAGAGACACAAGCTACATCCCTCTCATTAGGGAAAACAAATATATTCCGTGCCGAGGAAAGCATATTGTCGCCTTGAAAAAGACATGTCCACTTTTCGAAATGTTGGCTCCCACTTTCAGCTTGTTCTTGTTTTGCTCATCATCCATGTCAATATGTGTACAGGTCCAGATGATGGATCATATCTCTTGATACATGACAACATCGATGAACATAAAGGGCCCTCGCACAGACTTGCTTATTCGGTAACAAATCTCTGAGGAGGATGTTGAATGGTTGCAAAGATGCAACCCATACGTTTCTGCCATAAGCTTGCTTCAAGTACTTTAAATATACACTGCTTACAGACAGACAAGAGCAGGGGCACATTCCTTTGTAGTTCTTGCTTGAGGATGCTACTGGAGTGAAAGCTAGCTATGGAAAACTGCCACTGCAGTGACGCTATCGCACCAGTTTTCGTTTTGAGGAACCACACCACCATTTTGCAGGTCTTCACATCTCATTTCCCACAGCAGTCACAAGCAGTTTATATATATCAAAGGATGAATCAAAATTGATCAAAATCAAAGGATAAGTGATATGGGATTTAAACTTATCTGCACAATATCCAGTCAGATGTTGCTTCAAGTAAATGAAATTAAAAAACAAAAGTGTCTCATACATTGTGTATAAAAAAAAAGCCTTACCTTTCAGTAATGCTCCTTAATGCCAACTTGGCCTTCCTTATTTGAATGGCACGCTCACGTTTTTCAGCTATTGCCTTCCTTTGCTCCTCTGTAAGTTCGGGCACTGTTGTGTCACCGCTGGCAGTGGCCATATTCTGTGTGAAGTCAACACACACACAAAAAAAGGAAAGCAGTCACCCTTGCAGACCATGCAGGGTGCCCTATGCAGAGTTTGTAAACAAACACGAAATGAGGATTGCGCACAAAAACGTGTTTATTACGCGCCTCGTCGTTAAAGGCCGAATACTATCCTAGAGGAGGACGCCGCTACTAAACGCTACTTGCGCAGCTCAGAGGTTATAATGAATAAACAAAGTGCGCTGGCGAGAAGCGATGATCGCGCAGACTGGCGGCATGGGTGGGTACTTTTCGTAGGGCATCGTTGCTGCTGCACGAAGCGGCGATGTGACCGAGCGCGTGACCGCGTGGCACATTGGCTGGGCGGTTCTTTTCTGTCGAGCGTTTTCAACGCCGATGTCACAGGCGAGTCGCGTGAGGTGCTGCGTACTCGGATGTTCCGCCACTTATCAAAGCACCGATGAATCTGGCGAAAAAGTCCGCTTCTTCGGCTTTCCCGCAAGACCCCACGATATCCAACGCAAAAACAAGTGGATTGACAACATTAGACTAGCTCGGTGAGCGGTTTCTTTTATGTAAAGATCTAAGCACAGCCTTGGAAAACTTTACTGCCATTAAGTACGCAGTCATAACTAGCGTCGCCCACAAGCGAGTAAAGATGCAAGGGCCTATCATGATTTCTCCAGGGAAGACGTCAAAGGAGCTTGGTCACCCTCAAAAAACTCCAAGGTCTGCTCAAGGCACTTCGTTGGTAACGTTAAAGGAGAAGATCCGAGGGAAGCCAATTACATCCCTACCATCTTCCCTGTTGTGAGCAGCAAGACTGCAGAGAAGTATAATAGGTAGTAGCGCGTCTCGCTTTTTTTCTTATTTCTACTTTCTGACATTGCTTTGGTAATGCAGGCTCCTGAAGACGAAGCAGAACGCTAAAGCCAACCTAACTGAGCAATCGCCGCAAAAGGTAAACGACGCAACGTGAACGTGTACGTAGTGTCGCTACAGTAACGCATGATGCTTGATCTGCGTCTAGCCCCTTGAAGCAAGTAAAAGGCCTCGAGGTACTGGAGAAACGGAAAATTCCTTACCGTCCTCCAAAGCTGCTACTAGAGAAGTCGCCCGTGGAACTACAATGGAAGGACAGGTTTGCTCATTTTTCGGTGACTTGTTTATTTCATGCCTTTTAACTACACTACAGGAAATTATATACGCGGAACACCGGGATTTCCTAATGTTAACCGCACCAGCGATTACGGCGCGGTTGGCTGGTGAAGCATTAGTGCTGCCTTAAAAGCGGTAGTACAGTGGACAGGCAGGCAGGTTACCAACGAATGAACGGTGGCAAATAATAGGATTACAGCTGGGAAAGCCACAGCATCTATGGCCACGGGCAAGTGGGCAAGGCCGACGAAAGTCCAAGAAGCACGCCGTAGTGCGCATGTGCGTTTGCGGCATTAAAAGAGAGGAGAAAAATGCTCATGACTACAGACTGTGCTCGTTTCGATCGGCGTTGTTATAATGTTGGCTTGGTCGGCTCTTTCTACAAAAACATACGCAACATATGCGCTTGTGCACTGTATTATTAGATATGTAAAATAATTGACGTTATTGCCCACTTTTGTTTTGCCGTATTTACAAGGTCAAATTAACTAGCGTTAATTCAACCGACTAGTTGCACCACCTAGCTCCCTATGGAAGAGGCAAGGTATTCAGCCAAACTACACGGCTTTTACTAGCGGAACGCGCATGGCAGCTTGCGCGTTCTCTAGCAGTGGGCATGTTTTGAAGTGCGCGAAGTTTTGTCGCGATACACATGCGGTGATCCGTAAATTGGGCGCTTTTTTTCAGGACGTATTCGCTGCAACATGACAATTCCGCGATCAGTGTAGTGCGCGCTACCGCAGCACGCTCTCATAGCATCTCACAGCTCCTGCAGCAGTAGAAAAGAAAGTTGTTGGCCTGCCGATCGTGCTCGCTTCTTTAAACTTATGTCACACTCGATGCACCAGTTGTGATTACATTTGGCAATCAACCATACGCGACACCTTTCTTATGAATTCCGCATAGTACCTGTTGTCGATTAATCGGCACTATCTACGAGCGTGTGTGGCAGCCATCGCTATGGAAAAAGTGAGCACAATTCCGGTTGCAGTCAAGACAAATAACAGCATCGCGAAAGTTACAACTGTCTCAAGGCTGAATTCCAGATTGACTAACTCCGTGCGCAAGGTTAGTTGCAAATTAGCCACCTGTTGCGTTTTACTTGTTTTCCTTCTGGTATGGCGTGACAGTGGCGCTTTCCTTCTACATGTCATGCTGTCATGTAGAAGCGGAGCACATAATTTAAAAGAGTCCCTACAAGTATTGAACAGATGATTACGACGGGCGCCGTAGTGCACTGAAACAGCTTGGACAGTGGCATCCTGAAGCTGCCACCTCGTTATTAAACTTCGTAGTGGTCGGGAAAATGCCATATTAAAGCGGCGTCTTTTAATGTATATTCATTTGGCAGTTTGCGGCGTGCCGGTTTCTTACTGACACCACAGCCCGTTGTTGGAGCAGCAGCTTTTAATTCACTTTTTGCAAAAAAAAAAAAGTATTTGAATTAGGAACCTGTGTAGGTGAACATAGAAACTATCAGCATTCTTAGGGCAATTGCAGTTTGACCGTGTAAAGTTAGATTAGATTATGTACGTCAGTAGTGGTGCGTGTTCATGCATATTTTGAGAGGAAGTTGTGCAGGTACTTCGCACTAAAAGGTCCTTGTATAAAAAAAAGGAGTGAGGAAAAAATGACGAGAAAGAAATCAATAGGTGTGTGAAGCATGAGAACAAACAATTGAAGTAGAAGTACAAGGGCGACACTGCAAAAACTGCATCACATGAATGGCAGGGGGATTGTTTTACAACTTGGAGCTTTTGGCACACCGTTGCTGTTTAAATCCTCCATAGCAATTTAAATATGTGTCGGCAATGACACAAGTCACAATTCTAAAGAAAGCCATGGGAGACCTAGCCAAAGACACCTGCATTAAAACATGGTCTGAGTCCTTTATCTGCTGTAGTCACTTCTATCAGTGTATTGGTCCTTGATCTATTTTGGCCATCATGATAAGCATTTCATGTGACTCCATCGCTTCTCATAAAAGTGTGGAGGGAGAAATTGTGGCCTGTCATGTCGCTAGGACTTATGAGAAAAACATGTAGTGAAGCTGCAGTTTTGGGCTACAGTCACAGCGTTGGGGTAAAGGTCTCGTCTAGGTTGTGTATGAAGCCGTTGAGTTAAATCAGAGCATTTGGAAAGGAATGCTGTTTGAACTGTGGAGTGCTGATTCCCTGCTTCCACAATACTGGCATGTTGACTGCATCCCATAGTTTTGCATTGCAGGGCTAGTGTTGCACACTGAATCTGCACAATGCTAATCTGAATTATGTATGTGCCTCCGTCTGCTGCTAATGATTTCTCTAGCAAACCTGTCTGAATTTGCTGTAGATGTTTTCATTCATCTGCGCCTATGTTAAAGCTGTAGTAGATCAGACATGAAAATTAGGTGCTGCAGTGGACTCACAGTCGTGAGAAAGCACCAAACATGAGGTGTTTGTGTGTGTGTCCTGTGTGCTTGCGTAATTTCCGCATTAAGTCTAACATGGTGTCAGAGAGCCAACTGAACTAACAGGATTGTTAGGTTATGTTAGGGCTACTTAAATATGCAAAACTTGTGATTAGCCAGTTTGTTTCTTCAGATTATTTCAAAACTTGCTCGAGTTTTTGTATGTACACACAAGTTTGTGTTGCCTTGTGCCTTGTGATCTGTTTTCTTGTGCACTTACAAGTTACCATTTGACCTTATTTCAGAGGGCTGTACATCTGGCTTCTGTGGTCGATGGAGATGGTTCTCTGGAAAGCGGCGTTCACGTCACACTGGATGAATTCTTGCGCGAATGGTCGGTGGACCCATACCCGAGATATGCTGGTACAAAGTGCGAAGAAAATGGACCTGCCGATCCAGGCCATGGGAGCAAAGAGCGCAGGTTTGAGTGTCCCATCTGTGCCGACTCGTATACGACCTCGCGTAGCCTTCGACGACACCTGTCCCGTCGCTCATTCCTGGCAAGGCTGCCCTGCCGCAAGTGTGGGTCCTGCCATCTGGCGTTCAACCGCTGCACCCTAATAATGAAAGCACAGGTATGTTGCAACATTCTATTCAAGCTTGACAGGGTACATTTAAACATTTACCAAGAGGTGGCAGGAGTAATGTAGGTCATTTTCCTTCCCATCGACTTTTTTGTCATTCCGTGCATCTTGTCCTCTGCATTTGGGGATCTCTTGTTGGTGCTTTATTAGGGACTTCCTGTCAACTTTGATTAAGCAGTAATGCTGCCACCAGGCATCGTTGTGGTTTAAGTCCTTGCTTGAGAAATGTTTTATGTTTTGGTATTTACGTTCATCTCGCAACAGTGTCATCAAATAGGAAGCACCTTACTTCTAAATTTTTATGCTTAGACTGTAGATGTCACTAATGGTATGCATCTCCAAGTATTGCAATAATGTTATCTGTGTCTACAAGGCAGCACCTGGTGCACAGTGCTGAGCAGAGGAAACGCCTCCAAGAATGATGGCAGTTGTTGTTCTGTGACGAAAGTGCACTTCAGAGATGCAAAATTCTGAAAGAGTGTTGAAACAAGAGTTTCAACTGGTATTGATACAGTGGTGTTTTACAGTGATGGGATGAAATCGCCTTCCCGAGGCACTGTGCCAAAATGAGATTGCATGCGTGATATAAAAGACCTCTGGGCCGAGTATGGCAAGCTCACAGGACATGCTGCTACCTCAGGCTGCTGCAGGTTCTAATGTCACTTCTGCACAAAAGACACAGAGAGACATTAAAGCGTTAAAACTACCTTGACCATTTCAAATAAATGCATACACAGCCGTTATGTAGCTGCAGGACCCGCTGTTCTAAAACATTACTGCTATGTTAAACACTCAACTCACCGACATCTTCTTGAAGTCAGTCTGTAGGGTCTTTCCTTTTTCTTCATGGTGAAATTGTTTTTATAGCCAAAATTTCTCGACAAATCTTTCTCTTTCAACCTTGCTCATTCTTGTTTTCAGGAGCACATCCATACATTCCTAATAGCAATTAAGTTGTGGTGAATTAGGGATATGAAAAATTTTGACTACATTCTAGTTAGCCACATTGCTTGTTTGAAAGGGTAGAAAAAGGCAGATGCCATAAGTGTCTAAATGTCACCCTGACTGCACCAAGCTCTGGCGTAGTGAACAAATGCGATACAGGTTCTTTTTCTAAGGTTTTGAACGGGTTTCTGAGGCAGAACTTCAGAGTACCCAATCAAGGATAAAGCCATTCATCCCAGGAAAATGCAAATACATTTAATATATCCAGGCTTAAAAAATATAATAAACATTTAATGGAATATTAAGGTCAAGAGGCAATTGCAACACATATCTGAAAACAAACAAGGCGGCAGCACAGCACATCGCGAGTGGGACCATGCGCTGTCGTCAAGGGAAATGAGTTCACTAGTGAAGGACGGCAGGCGAGGCAATGAAGTAGACGGTGGCGTTGAATGACGGGTCGCTGATAACTGGCTTGGAGTAGCATGCAGCCGGTCGAGGTGACGCTGGCACCACATCACAGTCGGGAAGAAGATTCGGCAGGTTTTAGTGATGTCCTAGCCGGGCAGCTGTAGGCTAGCTCGAGCCTGTAGCCCCGCTTGCCTTTTCTGCCCACGAGCACTGGAGTCCACAGGCCTTGTGGTTCACAGTCTGGTCGCCCCGGTTGGGAGAAGGCTTGATCTGCTCGGGCTCGCAACCCGACAGTACGTCTGTAACGGCTGGTCCATTGGCCGGCCTCCTTCCGTGGTTTCCCTACATCTTGTTCCAACCCCATGCTTCGCTATTTCTTTTGCTCAGGCCTTTGTGTCTTTCCAGGATTGGTGATTGTCAGAGCTCCGTGTTTTCCAATGATTGGTACTTGGAAGCATTGTGGATTTTCCAGATGGGTTCATTTTCCCTTTATCTCTTACTTTCTCCGCTTGTTCTCGTGCTTTACGCTCTTCAACGTCGTTGTCTTATGCCTAGCATGGTATTCATGTCCGCGTGCACACTCTTTGCTGTCCTCTTTTCTTCTCACCATCCACAGCACTTAATTTCGCACACAGCACTCATCACAGCAAACACTGGAGCTTACGCCAGGCTAGGGAAAGCTCCAAATATCTCTAATCAATCTTCATATTTATTTATTTCTATATACTTTATGCAGACCTTCAGTGAAACAGTATGCTTGGTTGAGTTTTGCCTAACAGCTACATTGTAATGATTGGCCAGTTAGCATTTGTAAGACGCATGTTGTGAAGCTCTCGCCGGCATCATGTCAGTAGTAAAGGAGAATGGTAGCATTGTTGGCCGGAATGTATAATATTTTCTGTGCCGCATGCATGCTGAAATATTTGGCAAAACTTAGTAAAACTGATTCAAATTTCAGATTTTTTCAGATTTTTATTTGTGTGGTAGTTATACATATTTGGATGGGCGTCGTATGTAGGAGGAGATCCCATAGTTGGAAATTGTACTGGGACCTCACCATGGACTTCTCATGGTGATAAACTTAGTATGAAGAGTAAGGTGCAACAAAAAAAAAAAAAACTATTATGAAGTGAAATGTTATTTATTGTCGGGTTAGTTATCTATAGTAGTTATTTATTAAAGCTGTCATCACCATGCAGCTCTTGCTTATTTAAAACATTAAAGCCTGTTCAGGACCCTTTTTACACGCAAGCTTGTCTAAAAACTATGTTTCTGTTCCATGTTGCATGCTTGTTAAAAATCAAGTTACTATTACATGTGCTTCAAGTTACTGCTGCCTTTGGTAATAAGGATTGAGGTTCTGTGGGATACAGTGCTTGCTTGTGTTACGCATACTATATAGTCATATTTTCAGCAACAGCTTGCTGGTTGTTGGTTCATGAACAGGGCTGGTCAAAGATACTTTGCAATGGCATCATGATACGATATCTCAAATACTCGGGCAACGAGTATTTGAGATACAGATACAAGATACAGTTAAACCTCAAGATAACAAACTCTAATATAACGAAATTGTCAATATAACTTAGTATTTAACTTTTCATAACCTCTTGTCTATAGAACACCATGTAATAGAACCTCACTGTGACGAAGTGTGTTTGTATATGATTTCAGTATAATGAAATTTCGCTTTCGCACCGAAGGAATGTCACAAATAGAAACTTCCGCGGTCGCAGATGGTCAAATGATTGAATTACAGGCTGCTGCTCGCGAACTCACCTTAAATTGTGCTCGGTGGCACAAGAGCGACCCCCGAAGTGAAGCCGCATCATGTTCCCTATTAAGTCCAAGTGCGGTAAGATCATATCGAGCTCTGCGCATGAGTTAGGTGCAAGTGAAAGTGCGCGAGGGTGACAAAGAAAGATGGTGGCTTCACGCACGAGTGCCACCTCCCTGCGCAAGCAAAGGGAAAGAAGGAGAGGAGAGCAAGCTCGCGGTAACACGATAAGCACACGTGAGGGGAGGGGCGGGGGGTAAGTTGGCGCACGTCTCGGCCGTGGCTGCGCATGGCTGTAAGCTGCGTCTTAGTGCATACGCAGCAACGCACCATGCTTTAGAGTTAATCTGCTGCGTGTGCAAAGAGTGGGCGTGCCGAGATGGTGTGGCGTCATGTAAGCGGTTTTCCCACGCGTTTTCAACGTTGAAGGTTGCGTAATCTCGAGTTTCGGTGACCCGTTGGAGCAAGAGGCAGACGAAGCATTCGGTCTCCGCTGCCGGTGCTTTTCATGATAGTGTCGTCCTATTGCGGGCGACACTATCAGTCGCGGGGGCGGAGTGCACGCAAAAGCGTGGCTGGCTTCGCTTAATTCGTACTGCCTATGTGAAAATATCATCGACGTGGCATGAAAACGTACCATTCGTCGCCGACTCCCAAATTCATCAAAATGAATTTTTTTTTTGCTCATTCAAATTTGCCTTTTTTTTATTGCCCGATAATTTGGAAAATTCAACGGTTCCTTTTGATGTAAGAAAAATTGATCGACAACTGTACTTATCTGCATAAAAGGTTGAATTTCAGTTCAACGAAATTTCGATAGAACGAAGCAAATTGCCGATTTTACTTACTTCGTTATAACAAGGTTTAACCTTTACTATTGCAGTTATTATATCCAATCCGAAACTTTCCATTTGCATACTTCAATACATTTGCAAATTTCTTATTATACATCTATATCATGTAGCAGCAAATGCATATGCACAAAAATGTTTGCTTGAATATTTCTTAACTCCGACCAACCTTGTTTCACTTGAATGAAATGTATCTCAAAATTTTTGTCTTTCTTGCTCAATGTATATTTTCATTCCGAAACAGCTTATTTGGGTTGCTTTAGCTGCTTAACATGAGCACTCTTTATATGCTGTGCTGTCAGCAGTTTTTGCTTGTCAATTTTGTAATTTATGGGAGTCACTGCTCTGCTTGCCAATCAGCTAGCCGGTCTTCATCTAATTACAAGAACGTCAATAAGAAGCCTCTGCATACTGCTGTGGAGTTTTACCTTGTCTGTAAACATGCTACCGTTTACGCAATGCCGGATCATCGAACAGATGTACAGCAGCAACAACACTGCTAGCGTCATCTTTTTTGACGCATCGTGTACGCAGAGTGCACATAAAGCTGCAATGATCTTTCATACTCAACTAGTTTGCCGGAATAAAGTGTTCGTTAGTGACGTATTCATTAACATGCAGACCTTTTACGATTTCTTTTCTGTGAGAGAACTTGTGCAGTCCAAAAACGTTTCATACGTATTGAATTGGCACAAAGCCTCGTAGGGTACCGTCTGTATTCACACTACTGCCACTTAAAGCTTTGATTACCTGGTGATTTGTAACTGTAAGAAAATTAAGGGCGAGCTAAAAAAAGAAAGATATATCTAAGTTGAAAGGCGGTTCCGTGTCACACAATCACAGTGAATACATAGAAACGCGATACAGGCTGCACCACTGATAGCTATGACATTTAGGCATAAAACATTGTCAACTCATCTGTTAAAGTCATACAACAGAAAATTTAGTGCCTGTGGAAATTCAGGTGGCTTAAACGGCAGCAGTATCATCTTGAGAAGTGGAATTCAGCCAATGTTCATAGTTTCACACGGTGATGTTGCGATAGCAGTAGCTTGTATCTTAAGATACACAATACATTCTTTGAATTATCGGAAATGCAAATACTGATACAGATCTTGCCAGACATATCATGATAAAGATACAAGATACTGAAAGAGTATCTAAGATAGTATCTAAGGTACATGTATCGTTGATACTGCCCAGCACCGTTCATGAATACTGGGCATCAGTGAATGCACTTTGGCAAGCATGAGAAAGTGGGAGCAAAAGCTTACTTCGCATACCTGCAGAGAATTGGAGAAATATTGAGATGTCTCCAAAACAGCGCAGGAATTAAAAGCCACTGTTCCTACTTTGTCTCACTTCTTTTTTTTTGGGGGGGGGGGCAACTTTGCTCTTTGAAGAGAGTTTACTAAACTTTCTTGTCTTGTTATTCCATTAATAGCACTTCTGTTTTGACTGTGTATAACTATGGGCACTTATAAGGGAGTTATAGCAGTTGTGCTTTTTTATTCTTAGCCTGGTTATTTCACATATTCTTTTTTGGGTTGATTATCCACGCTCATTGGTAATCAGAGGAATACAAGTGCTGTGTGTTACTGAGCAGTGACAGGTTACTTTTATGAAGCAGTTTGGACTGGTTCATGATGTTGCGCCCACATATAATATAGCTGCGCAATTTCTTACAGATTTTAAGATTAGCCACACCTGTATTCTTTCAGCAGCATCTTAGCATGTGTTTCTGAGCAGCAATTGATTATTGTCTCAGGGTTGTCGGATTGCTGCTAGTAGCGCCACCCTGTCAGCACTGCCGCCTGGAGAGACATTGGTTCCTGTGGAACTCACTGAGGAAGGCGACAGTGGAGCCTCGCAGACTGATGTGCCAATGACTGTTCTTGAAAAGGTAAGTGAAGTGTAAAGGTGACTTTCTTTTTCTTGTGGAAAAATGCACGTGTATGCCCACATATAAATGCACACGTAAATGCAAACATACACATAAATATAGGTGCAAATATACACATTTAATTCGTATAGAATGTTAAAATGTCAAGTTCCTTACATTTTTAAAAACTTGTTTATTCGCATGGATTGCAATGTGAAATAATCCAAGAAAGGTTGCAGTTACACACCAACATATCCTCACTTACTTAAGCTTCAGTCAAGTGCAAACTGTCACATCTTTAAGGTATAAAAAGAATTTTTATCCCTTTGAGAGGCTTGTCAGAAATGTCGGACAGCTTTCGAAGCTGACCCCTGCCATGTCCAAGAGGCCACAGTTCACGTTCTTGACACACCATAGACTGGTGTTGCTTGCTACACAGTAGTTGCCGAGTTAAAATTCACTAGCAGTTTTACATTTAAGTGAAAGTCTAGAATGTTATCTGCATTTTTAATGCCGACAGTTGTTCTCATATCTGGCTGTCCAATATACTAGATTCATGCACAGGGTGTAGTTATGTGGCTCTTTAGTGGCATTGAAATTCAGGAACTCTTAAGGAATTCTGGATCATATTGAAATATAAATGATCCAAACGTTATTCCTAGTGGGTTTCTTTAGTGGTGTGAGAGAAGACAAGTCACTCTCGTCTAAAAGGTCTGTTTCCAGGCAGTAGGTAGAAACTGAAAATTTTTAGCTTAAAAGGTCTGTGATGTGATCATCATGTCATTCCAAACAAATAACTTTTTAATAAAAATCTGGGTATTATGTTATTGATGAAAAATTGTGCATTCTGCACTAAGAGAATAAAATAATAATAAAAAAACCACAGCATGTAGAAAATCTACGAAGTCTGTTCACTGGTAGTTCTGATGTCCTTGACCGAACTCTTTACTAGACTTCGCGAGCACATCTGTTTGAAGAATCCAGCAGATGAAAGGCACAGATATACAGAATCTGTGCATTCTGCTTTAACCTACATCTTTCTTTCATTTCTTTTACTGCGATAGCAGCTAAATGCTCGAAACAAGGTTTGCCATGTGTGTATATATGTCCCGCCGTCCGTCCATTCTGGCATACTGTTGGCATTCCTTTTTGTTATCGACATTATTGTCATTGTAAAGCTGCCTCATGTACTGTAGTGGCTCACAGAATTCGCAGCTGCCAGGTGCCTGATATAGCATTGATGCAAAGGAAGAAGGCAGAAAAAAAATAATATAAAAGAACAGAAAAACAGAAAAAAGAAAAACAGTTTTTTGGTGCCTCTGTGTCGTCTCACTCATGATATTGCGCTCTATTTGAGTAGCTCTTGCAGCACTGAAGAAGCTGCAAGACTTTAGCCAATAAGAAGGGCAAAAGCCCTTTAAAATGTGTTCATCCACGCCTTGTAGTCTGCTCAGCATCTGTTTGCTGTCCTGCCAAGACATGTTTCCCTAATCGAAGGGTGCATTGACAGAATGAAAGTTTTGGTGCTGTAACTATAAGCCGAATTTACATGAACGGGGCTTCGACTAATATATAGGCATTCTCAGCAGTTCTTTGCACTTTCCTCAGCCAGTAGTTGGGTCAAACATATATAGGTATATATATAGGTGCATATATAGGTCAAACATATATATATATAGGTTCACCTGTGCCACATCATCTGCTTAGTGTCTAGTTGGCATTTTCTCACCGCCGTGATCATGTACTGTACAAGAGCAGAGTAGTAAATTGATGATGCAGTGAACATCGTCAGTACACCACCAGTGCTAATGCTGTGCCGCCATCTGATAAGTGGAAATCAAACCATTTTTAGCACTATGAGCCCCCTGTGTAGACCTAGCAGCGTTAAAACAGCCTCAGTACTAACGACAAAACATACCTAACAGTTTGCCCTCGGCATGAGATGAGACTAAGTAATGGCCGATTTTACTATTTGTTTCTTGCTGTGAGGGCAGTGAGCAAGCAATGCAAATTCTGATTGAAGTGGGTGGTCTGGGATGTATAAGTGCTGCCATGTTGCTATGTAATCACGAATACCTGTGGTAACTGCCACAATAATTCACAGTACATTACATGCATGCGCAGAGAGTATAATATATCGTGTATTGTTGGAGCATATCGTGTACCAAGCAAAGCTAAAACTCGCTAATCTTGCCAACAATCAGGCAGTTACGTCCAGAACTGTATTCTGCAGCACAAAAATATTGCTGGTGTACACCGTGTTCATTCGGCAGTGGTGCAAGTTACCTGTGAGAGAAAGTATAATTGTAGATGTTTTGGTGTGAGAGTTGATTAATCTCCAGCCAGGGCCCTTCAAAGCAACTCATTGAGCCTGGATTGAAACAACTGTCTCATCATTGGGGGCATGATCAGTGATTCATGCAATCATGGAAATTCAAAAATGGTGTAAGGAAACAGACATGTGGAGTCTGACATTGCTAAATTCTCTCCATGTATTTTGAATTCCACAACACGCAATTGCTGTGCCACACGTAAAGGCAGTTTTGTATTACAAAGAAGACACGGTTACATGTAATTTATCCAACTAACATCTTTTTTTTTCTCTAACATCACAAAACTTATAATTATAATTTTTATTTTAAATATTTCATTCTTTTAAATTCGCATTGTAAATTACTGTAAAATTCCAAGCAAGCATCCCCTCTAGGGCCAAAGATAACTGAAGAATGGTTGTGTGAGGGCCCTCTCTTGTTCCTGGACAAAATTCAAATTGGTGGCGGAACAGTTGTAGGTAAAAAAAAGAAAACAGCAGAGTTTTTCTTTCACTCAAAAGCTTTACTAACGTGCATTTACTGCCTTCATTCTGCATCATCACTCTCAAATCCGTCAAATGATTCCTCCGAGATGGATGCGGAAATTGGGCCCATGCGCTCGGCCTGAAGGAGACCACAATCTTCTGGCTGTACAGGACCAACAGCAGTCTGCAATTCTCTCTGTTGCGTTGCCACTCCACAACCTCAATGCCTTCTTTTTTCTTTCACTATATAGGAATGTGTGCTGCCTGGCTGTCACATCCCAACACCAAAACACTTGACAACAAATCTACATTGGCGACCGATACCTCTCACAATGGTGCATCTGACGAAAAAGATACCTGGCCATAGTGGGTCCACTACCGGGCCACAGCAGAAGTGCCAGCTAAACAATAAATTTCTTGTCCTTACCAAATTAACTGTTTTCTGAAATTTAATAAAAACATGACAGTAATAAAAAAAGAGCCGTAAGTGGTGACCAGCATGAGGAAAGGAAGGGGGCACTTTATCGGTAGGAGGTGCCAATTTGAAATCTCTGGGAAAGTGGAGGGGGGCGCTTGCTGTGAATTTTACAATATTACATTATTCTGCAGCCCCTCCCTCCCCCTCTCATACTAATAACTGCTGCCTTCTTGTCAGTGTTCCCGTAGTGGATGAGCACAGGTACACTAGGAGAAAGCAGGAAAGTAAAAACAAGAGCGTAGTCTTCAGTGTGGGAGAATGCTGTTGTCAGAGTAGATGAGTTCAGAGATGAAGGAATCTCTGAAGTCTGCCCTCTTTTCTTTTTCCCCCCTTCTTCTTCTGGCGCAGGTCCTTCAGAGCGTGGTCTGCTCCGAGTGTTATGTCAACCTGGAAGACGAGGCCTATCGGGAGGACCACTTCCACCCGTCGCGAGGCAACCTTATCCGCTGCACCAACTGTCCAATGCTGTGCACTTCAGAGTGCGCTCTACGCGCACACCGTAGGCTGCACACGCAGCGGCGTCCCTTCGTCTGCCCCGAGTGTGGCCTGCGCTGCGAGGTAAGAAGCGTGCAGTTGCTTTTGGTGAGTAAAAAGGAGTCTTTGGAACTTCGAAAGGACTCTTGCAAGAATGCACGCTGGTCTCTGTGGCACTGCCAAGCCTAAATTTAGGGCATGCAGACGCAGTTCCAACCATTCCTGTTTGCCCTCAGGAAAGTGCCAGTTGGACATGTAGGGAGGTTGTTGGGACCTCTGCTAATCAAAAACCCGGGGACTGTGACTAGTAATAATTGTTCTCTCTTTTTTTAAAATTCTTTTGCTTTCGTTATTGCCTTGCACGATGCCATGTGCCTGCTATTGCTGAGATCAACCAACTATCAGCATAGTTAATACAAAAGTAATGGAATTAGGTGGAAAGAGTGCTTACAACATATGTATCCAGAATAGAACTGCTGTTCCAGGCACATTGCCCAGTGTGCCACATTGCTAGCATATTTGTTGCCTTTAAATATTTTTGCCTTGACTGGTGACTACATCTTTGTTGTTTGACCAGTGCCAGATGTAGATGATATTTGTCAATGCGTGTTCCAAGATGATAAGTGAAACCAGCAGGGACCTCAAATTTCCCTAAGCTGTCGACCTGCCTTCACAGAATACACAACTCTGAATGAGCTGCACATGGCAGCCAGTGGCTTCTTTTAGTGACAGAGGGTAGACAACTTACCTGTCTTCATTGCTACAGTTTACGTATTTATTTGTTAATTTGTTTATTTACAGCACACTAGAGTTAGCCCCAGTAGAGTAAGAACTACATAGTATTGTATATTATTATGCACAAATCACTTATATTGAAAGAAATGTTAGATACATTGCAGGTGCAGTTTTCACAAGCAGCTTATGCAAAGGAATTACTAGAATTCACAGTGCCAATATCTCTCAGTCAAAAGAGCTCTTGTATGCAATTGTTTTAACCAGAAAGGAACATTTAGGCACATAAACTCTGGGCAAGCAGTGCATAAAATGTAAAAAAAAAAAAAACACTAAGGATAGATAATATGGAGAGTACTCTGGCAGTGGGTTACAAGCAGACATGGATACCCTCATAAGGGCGTCCTCACCCTCATCTGCCCCCTCACAGAGTGAGTGAGGTGAGCATGAGGGGAGGATTAGCGTTGGAATGTCTCTGTGTGAGAGAGGGTGGACGTCATGAGGTGAGGGCAATGTACAGTGACTTGGACGAAGTGAGGGTAAATGAAGAATTTATGGTTGGAGCCACTGCGGTTATCCGTGAGTGCTTTGTGTTTCGTGTCCCAGCTTGTGTCATAGGTGTGAGCATGCCTAGGTTTCATATTAAAGGGTCCCTAAAGCACCCCTCAGGCTTGGTGAAAAAGCATATTCTGTGGATAACATGTGCTACTGTGAACATCTCAGCCAAATTTCGCACTCATACATAGTGCTCACAAGTGTAGCGTGAAGTTGCCTCTTTTTTCAACAGAGGCCTTCTCGTCGCCCTTTTGGAGCAGCCGGCGGCTGCCCCTTGACATCAGCGGTCAGGTTCCCATAAACCGCTGCCATTGGCCGATAGTTGACCTCAATCAAGAAGAGTGCTTAGATTAGTGTGCTTCCTCTCGCTGTCCTCCCGTGTATATAGTAATGAAGTTTACATAAGAGGCTGAAGTAAGTGAAAATGTGAGTCTCGAATTTCGATCAGAATTGTGTACTTCTGGAAGAGGCTGACTATAGTCTGCACATGCTTGGTCGTGCCTGCCCACATAAGAATGAAACTTTGGCTGCAATGCTTATCAGTATCATAACCATTGGGTCTTGCTAATTTCTATTAGTTTCGAACACTCAACTAGCCCCTAACCATGCGAAACTTAAGGTCAGACCACTTGCACGCTTGCCAGCGCACGCTCCCTCCTGGCTGCTCCTGGCTAGACGCCACAGAAAACATTGCTTCATTGTGAGCTGTTGATAACACTTGAAAATGCGCAGTTTGGATTTGGCTACTGGTCAAGCTGATGTAGGGCAAAGCCAGTCTACACCTTGTAGCATGGCCATACTGGAGCATGTGAGTGTGAGCGTACACTGCAGCCCTGTCGTATGTGCTACAGTTCCATTGGCCACTACAGTTGTATATAGCTACGCCTGGTGCATAGCCTAGATATCATGTCCGTCACGGGTAGCGTGACGAGCCCGCTGGCTGAGCTCGCTGCCACTCGCTGAGGATTTCTGTGGGTGACGTGGCTCCAGGTAGAGTGTACTACTCCAGGCTCCAGATGCGAGGCAAGCCGGCCCGAGCACCCATAATTGACTGGCACAGGTCGCCTGTTTCTCGAGTTGAAACACCTTCAAGGTGTGTCGCCACCACAGTTGAAGCTAGCAACGTTAGGAATCTTGTCAATGCGAGTCCAAAGTGCGGCATCCGTCGCTTAAAGGCCAACTGCAACAAAATTTTCAACCGCGTAAAAAGCTCAGGTTTAAATAATTTAGACATACTGGAGCCTCTGTGGAAAATTTTATGCTTGAAATGCGAGTGGGTGCGTCAAAAAATGCTCGCAAAGATAGATGCTTTCCTGACCAAAGCTAGAAAAAAATGTGACCGTTACCACTTGCCGGACGTGACGTACAACTTAGATTGTAGAGAACCGGCATCTGTGTGATCTGCTTCCCTTGCTTGTACCTTTCATACGTGTATCAGTGAACAGTTTCCACACGTCTGCTAGCCACAAAATTAGTGTACTCTGCTAGCTGCTTCATGTGCCATGCCAACACCGTTGTGTGTCCACAATGTTCTTTTAATGTGAAGCATTCTTCTTCGAGTCAGGCCAGTTTTCTGTATGTGGTAGTCTACGTTCAATGAGCAGAGCCTCTATGCATTATTTCTCCACTCAGAGATGAAGAGCGATCCACACGTGGCGCAGTTATGCTGCGTCAGCGAAGAATGAATGTTTTAAACTAGTGTAGCTGGCGTGGGAATAGAATGTGGCTATTTCATGCCGGAGCCACTAAAGTGAAGTGCATCGTGCACTAGCTTGGCTGACCAGCAGCACACTGGCCTACAGTGTGGGTTCACTGAAGTGAGTGTGCCGAGTTTGTGCCTTCGACAACCAATGAAGCCCTCGCTTGTCGTGCACTTGTGCGCTTGCACTGTGGCAACAACTGACCGCCACGCTGCTGCGGGCCATGTTTAATGTGCTGAAGTATACAGAGGACAAAATTTAGCAATTTTAGTGTCGCCGACATGATGTGTCTGACTTCACCAGTCGCTGCCTTACATGATGGAAATGCTGGACTATATTTGCGCCTTTAGCCTTAGCTACTTTAGACCAAGTTGAGCGAGCAGGCAACTACTGCCATCTGTAGTAAAGGATGAGAAGTAGCTCAGGCTCGCATTCCAGCATTGTTCGCCTCTGTGTCTACATCATGGCGGCTGCTTTGAAATTTCCTTTATGACAAATGCAACATGCTGTTCCTGCTGACAGTGTTTCTGGCAATGTGTCAAAAGGCTTTCGTTTGTCTACTTCGATGTCCGATGTAGAGACGTGCGAAATGTCTTGAAGGAGATGTGCCACCGGAACTGATAGCTCAAGAATGTGGTCCCTGAATACAACTTACACTTGCTTTTAGTGCGCCATCATGGCTTATAGTTTCTATAGCAATCCAGAGAAAGCATTTGGCAAGCAGATCTTCCACGGGTAAGTGACTGTGCTCACGAAATGTAGCTTGTGCAGCTTCGTCAAGTGCAGTTTGTGAAGTACTTGCTTTGTGCGAGTTGGTTGGTCTGCAGTGCACTTGCCTGCTATGGTGTGGTTCATGCTTGTATCCTGAAAGCTGGGACAGAAGAGAAGTGTTCTGCCTTCTTCTGTGTAGTGTTGGAATCTCAGCGCTGACACCCGTTGTTGCAAATGGGTTGCAAGCCCCAAGGGTAGCGTTGGCCTGGCGGCCTGGGGCACAACTGGAAGCATCCGAAGGTCCGAGCAAAGCATGAGTCGACTGCTAACAGAACAACTTGTTTATTCTAGCATCGCAAAAGAGCGGCCGGTCAGGTCGACCGAAGTGGAGAGACGGGAGAGCACGTTACTCAACAGAAGAAATCGGAGCCTCTCTCGGCGTCCGGGAGCAGCTGCTTTTATACTCGCGGAGTCGAGGGCAAGAAGGAACGCCTCGTCAGAGGCGCACGTGACGGCGCCGCTCGGGCACGTTGAGACGAGTAGGTGACGCATCCGCCGGGCCGGCGCCGGTCAGACCTCCTCGCTTCACAGTTGGGGGAGCTCCTCTCCCCGGCTGCCGCGCTTTGACAAGCGCGGGCACCAACATGCACACACACACACGCGCGCACACGAAGACACGTGGCATTGAAACATGCCTGGACGCGCTTGGCGGGGTGGCTTATCGGCGGCGCTGAACGGGCCAAAATGTCCGCCGCTTTGAACGAAGCCCCGGCGTCCGTTGCATCCGCGCCGGCTATACCGCGCGTCGTAGGCGAAACGTAACAGACCGCCCCGCCGGGGGAAGGAGATCCCGGTGGTCAGGGGACTGCCTCCGCTGTCCGGAGGGATGTCGCTCGATGATGCTTATAACCGAAGTCGGGCGTCCTTCGGCGTTTCTTGAGCGCAGCGCACAGAGAAGGCCTCGTTCTCTCGTTCAAGTTCACACAGGACACTGCAAAGTGACTTCGGGAGAGTTGACATTTTTGTTTTCGTTCCCGGCAAGCGTTAGAACTACGCCGAAACTCAACCGCTCAGTCAGCAAGCACGAAACAACCCTCACCCAGTCCTGCCAGGCTCTTTCCCCTTTTATACCACTGCCTAGTTCCTTAGAGTAGTCTAGCAGCACTCAGAACGCGTCCACAAATTGGAAAATTGCACTAGAAAGCACGTCATCACTTTGAAACACTAAACAAAAGCAATATGTTAAAAATCCTGCCTCAGGAAGAAAAACATCAGTAACAATAAACTTTGAGGCTGATTCCCACGTTAGGGGCTTCGACTTAAGCCATCGGCGTTACCGTTGAGACTCCCCTTTTTGGTAACGCACCTCAAAGGAATATTGTTGCAAAGCGAGGCTCCAGCGCAGGAGGCGGCCATTTGTGGAAGAGATGTTCTGCAGCCATTGGAGAGGGCAGTGATCCGTCTCGAAGCATGCGAAGTGGAGATCGCAGCGAGCAACCGTACACTAGCTCAGCTGGCGAAAACCCCGTAGCCGCATGCGGCGCGGTCCTCAATGCAAACATCACCCCAGGCAGACACAGCTCCCAGTCAGCTTGTTGTGCAAACCACAATGCTCTCAACACGCGCTTCATGACGGAGTGGAGCTTCTCAACGGAATTCGACTGTGGGTGGTACACCGAGCTGTGTAACAGCTTTACCCTACACCTTTCGAGAAAAGTTGTCGTCAAAGCGCTAGTAAACATTGTGCCCTGATCTGACTGGATTTCCGCAGGAAAACCAACTCGTGCAAATATGGACAGTAGTGCATTGACTATCTCAACTGAGCTGAGTTCTTTAAGCGGCACTGCTTCAGGGAACTTTGTCGCTGGGCAGATCACAGTCAAAATGTCTGTACCCCGTGGCTGTCACCGGCATAGGTCCCACTGTATCAATAACGAGCCGTCTAAAAGGCTCCGTAATGATAGGTACCAACTTCAACGGCGCCCTCGATTTGTCCCCTGGTTTGCCCACCCGCTGACAGGTGTCACATGTCCTCACAAAGTGGTCTGCGTCCCTAAAACACCCTGGCCAATAGTACTCTTGCAAGAGACGGTCCTTAGTTTTCTTAACTCCTAGGTGTCCGGACCACGAACCCCCATGCGACAAGCGCAACAGATCCTGACGGTAGCACTGAGGCACGATCAGCTGATCGAACCCCACTCCCCTGCGGTCTAGATACTTCCGGTACAGGACCCCACCTCTTTCCACAAAGCGAGCATTTTTCTTGGCGATACCTTCCTTGACAATGCAGCGTATGTTTTCTAGGCTGCCATCCTTTTTTTTGCTCGGCTATCAAAGCCGACCGGCTGACTTTTAGCAACCTATTAAGTCCGTCTGACGTAGGCGCGATGAGCAAATCTGCAGATAGCTCTTCTAACTTTCCCGGGTCGGGCATTTCCTCTCCAGTATCTGGTGCCTTCAACGCTACAGGCTCAATTTTATTCAGTTAGGGCGTGCTCTGAATATCAGCTTGCTGTGCCTCTGACCCTTTCTCATTGTTCGACAACGTCGGCCCCGCAACTACCGCCTTTGCAGCGAGCTCCCGAACCTTCGATCTGGTTAAGGCCTGAACGCTAGCCTCACCAAACAAAAGCCCCTTCTCGCGCAGGAGGTGATCGGACCTGTTCGAAAATAGGTACAGGTACTGGGGGGGCAGCATAGATGACACTGCGGCCTCCGTCTCAAGCGCTCCGGAAGGTCCTTCAATAAGCACTTTTGCTACGGGCAGACACACGCTATGAGCTTCCACGGCTTGCTTGATCCATGCGCACTCGCCCGTGAACATATCGGGTTCTACGTAAGAGGGGTGAACTACATCCATCGTAGCTGCGGAATCGCGAAGCACTCGGCACTCTTTCCCATTCACGAGGAGGTCTCGCATGTAAGGCTTGAGAAGCTTCATGTTCTCGTCAGTGCTGCATAATGACAAAAACACGACTTTTGTTTTTGTTTCCGGACACTGCGCCGAAAAGTGACCTGGCTTCTGGCACGTATAACAAACGCGCGCTTGCCTCGTCTCAAACCGCTTTCTGCGTTCGGCTTCGGCTGCCGCCGTCTCCTTACGTTCGGTCGGACTTCCACTCGCATCCGCACTACGCGTGTTCCCCTTTGCTCTCATGGGCGTGAACTTTGGCCTCTCAAACTTGGAGCCAAATTCACCCTTTTGACCGTCCTTAGCTCCGCGAGCCCGACGCGTCACAAACTCCTCGGCTAGCTCGGCGGCTTTAGCCACCAACGTCTGGCCTATCCAAGACCCAGTACCGCACATTCTCAGGTAACCGACTATAAAACTGTTCCAGCCCGAAACACTGCAGAACTTTCTCGTGGTCACCAAACGCTTTCTCTTCTTTGAGCCACTCCTGCATGTTTGACATAAGCCTGTAGGCAAACTCTGTATATGACTCACTTTTGCCTTTCTCGTTTTCCAGAAACTTCCGACGGAACGCCTCCGCTGACAGCCTGTACTTTTTTAGCAGACTCGATTTCACTTTGTCGAAATCCTCTGGCTCCTCTCTCTTCAAGCGAGCGACTACGTCGGCCGCCTCGCCGGGTAACAAAGTGAGCAAGCGCTGTGGCCACGTTTCCCGAGAGAACCCCTGCTTCTCGCACATTCGCTCAAAGTTAACCAGGAACAAACCAATGTCCTCTCCAAGCTTAAACGGCCGCATCAGGTCAGTCATTTTGAACGATACTCGTTCTCCTGCACCGTGTGCCTGACTTCCATTACGAGCGCGTTCCATCTCTATCTCGAGACGCTTCATTTCCAAAGCGTGTTGACGGTCGCGCTCTTGTTGCTCTCGCTCTTTCTGTTCTTTAAGTTCGCGCTCCTGTTTCTCTTTCTGTTCTTTAAGTTCGCGCTCCTGTTTCTCTTTTTGCTCTTTAAGTTCGCGCTCCTGTCTTTTTGCCCTCTCCTCAATAGTCTCCAGGCATTCCGACAGCTCGTCATCCTCAGCCTCTAACTCAAAAATAGCCCTTAGCAGTTCTCGTTTTCTGAGTTTGTCTGAGACATCCAGACCCAACTCTCTTGCAAGCTCCAGCAATTTCGGTTTGCGCAACGACTTCAAATCCATGGCTGCTCTGAACGCTGCTTTCTCTACTGCCTACTATTGTCTTGCCGCAAACTAACCCGGCAGCAACGACAACCACAATTACCAGCTCTGTTTCTGACACTAACAAAAGCCTGGCAAAACTCAGAAGAAGAAAGTCCCGCACTCACCAAACCTCGCAGCCAAGAATTCAGCACAGTCGTTCCGCTGCAGGCAACCAGTCATCACACAGGGCTCGTTGCACTGCTCCCGGATGGTCGTTGTGCTGCTCAGCATACAGTCAACTGCATATCTTCGCTGCTGGCCTCCGTTGTCGCGATCTCACCGCTGGCAGACAGTTGTTGGAATCTCAGCGCTGACACCCGTTGTTGCAAATGGGTTGCAAGCCCCAAGGGTAGCGTTGGCCTGGCGGCCTGGGGCACAACTGGAAGCATCCGAAGGTCCGAGCAAAGCATGAGTCGACTGCTAACAGAACAACTTGTTTATTCTAGCATCGCAAAAGAGCGGCCGGTCAGGTCGACCGAAGTGGAGAGACGGGAGAGCACGTTACTCAACAGAAGAAATCGGAGCCTCTCTCGGCGTCCGGGAGCAGCTGCTTTTATACTCTCGGAGTCGAGGGCAAGAAGGAACGCCTCGTCAGAGGCGCACGTGACGGCGCCGCTCGGGCACGTTGAGACGAGTAGGTGACGCATCCGCCGGGCCGGCGCCGGTCAGACCTCCTCGCTTCACAGTTGGGGGAGCTCCTCTCCCCGGCTGCCGCGCTTTGACAAGCGCGGGCACCAACATGCACACACACACACGCGCGCACACGAAGACACGTGGCATTGAAACATGCCTGGACGCGCTTGGCGGGGTGGCGTATCGGCGGCGCTGAACGGGCCAAAATGTCCGCCGCTTTGAACGAAGCCCCGGCGTCCGTTGCATCCGCGCCGGCTATACCGCGCGTCGTAGGCGAAACGTAACAGTAGCATAGTGTACTGCACAGCCATAGCTCGTATTTGAGTACATGTTCGAGCACATGTTCGAGCTCCTGATGGCCACGCAACCCGTCAACATTCTTGCAACAGCTCAAATCACATGCGCAAGGAGAAAGCGCGCTGAGAGAGACACCCATCAATTTGAATATGTTGAGTGAGTGATGTGCCTGGGTGCCTTGGTACAACTGAGAGATCAGAAGTTGTGTATAGTTCTGGGACTTTCGCCATGCTACCGCTCACCGCCAGGTGTATGTGTCACCTGCTTAGGTGCTATTTAAAGGCTGTCTATAAGAAAATTAGACAATTACTAGCCCTGCAGCTTTGTCAAGATTGCTTTCATGGTATGTGCTATGCATTTATAGCCAATTTAGCCCAAGTGAAATTTCATTGCACTTGACCTTTAAGGTGCAGCTATAGTCTGGCGAGTCTAGCTAGTCGGCTAGTCTAGCGGCTCTGGCATGAGATAAGACATCTTGTACGTATTCCTGTGCCAACTGCATCGAAGCACTGCGAGCGCTGCTGGTCATGCTGACTGCATCAGACACTAGAGTGTATAGTGGTGAATTTTTGTCGGTGTAGCGTAACTATGGTCGTGTGTGGCGCGCATGCACGCTACACCGGACACTGCACCCTCAAACCGACATGTGCGCTGCAGACGTACTCGCACAAGCGAACATAAAGATGATGTTTCGTTTGACTTTTAGAAATTGTGATTGTTGTAGAAATAAGTGTGAAAGGAAATGTGCTTCTCATGCTACTCAGTGTGCGAAGACAGCCATACATAGTTACCTCGTACGCTGTAGCACAGGAAAGGTATGAGATACCTGTGGAAACACTGTGAACTTAACTGTAAGTTGAGGAATAGTCTCGTAGTTTGACACATCGTAGGTGCCAAAATAGAAAGGAGTGGCATCTACGTGAACACCCACAGTAAAGTTTGAACTGCACGCCTTGGTGACATTCGGTAGATGGAGTGTTGTGGGCATAGCCTTGCTCTGCCATAGCCTTCGCAGTGCAAGGCATTGAAGGAGTGGGAGCGCCGTGTAGGGGATCAAAGGCGATCTTTGATTGCTGATAATTCTGCTTATGCTGAATGTCTGAAGTACTTTTTGCTGAAAAGTATTTCTGAAATATTGTTTTAGGGCACTTTAAACTGAATCCAATTGCACCAGTGATGCTCGAGCATGGGTGCTACTAGAGGCATTTGTGTTTAGCGTGAGATCAAATGACTGGAAGTTACAATAATTGTTTCTTTATTTTTCATAACTATTACAAGGATTTGTGTTCTCCTTTAGATCTGCATTTCAGAGCCATGCAAGTTCAATAAGCCGGTCTGTAGAATAATTTGAAGCTAAGAAATATGCAGCACAAGGGATTTCCTGAAGGAATGAAATACCAAATTGAAATTCTTGTTTTTGTGCTCCGGGTTTTCATGAGATCACTATTATATGGCTTACTGAGGCTATATATGGCCTATTTATGTTGTTAATACCCAAGTAAATCTTGATGTCACCAGGTGCATAAATTGCTATTATTAAACTTGGGCATTTAAGGGGTAATTGTCATCCACCTGACTTGTAGCATGAAGCTACAAATCAAACCTATACGGGTTTCTCAGAAAGAAAGTTTCACATTCAAAAAAAAATTCATCCTGGTCCAAGATTCGAATCCAGGATCAACGCCCTTGCGGGATGGTCGCTTTACCATCTGAGCTAATCAGGAGGCTAGCAGATTGCAGAGCGAGGGCAAATGAGTCAACAACTCAAAGCATTGGTATACTGAACATTGTACATCAGTTCTGCGGAAGCCTTGATGGCGGAGGAAAGTTCATGAAAGGGAGAATTATCATCCACCCATTAGTGCCTGAAGCTATAAGGGAACCCATACGGGTTTCTCAAAAAGATCCAGTTTAGGTGGATGACAAGTTGGTTAGATAACAGTTTTTCCTTTCATGAACGTTCCTCCACCTTGCGGGCTTCCGCAGAACTGATTTCCCTGAACTTATGCATCTGACCAGGTACGTAAATTGTAGTTATTGAACTTATGCATGTGACTGTCATGCATTCATTGAGCAACTTTATGTGAGAACAATCAATTGTCCTTGCATAACTTCTTTTCTACTTATGTCATGTTAAAGTGGCCAAATTAAATGAAACTGGGAAGCCTAATAATTGTTAGCCTAACTGTAGGCAGCACTTTAATTTCAGTGTGGCTATATCATAGAAATAGAAGGCATGTGACTACATTGTGGAAATAGAAGGTAGTGCGCTCGTATCCTTCTGCATGTTACATTTGCTTTTCCTTAATGCATCGGCAATACCTCTTGAACATGGTTGAAAAAGAACTGTATGGGAAACTTAGAAGTGTTGTAGCTACTAGCTGGACATCCAACATCTCTTTTTTTTATTCAGTCAGTAAAGAATTTTATGCTTAACTCACATTTTCGGCACTGTCTGGTTCTTCACCATCACTACAATGCAACAATATAGATATCTTGACTAAAGGAGGGGAGAATGTAACGTATGACAGTTCGTTATGCTATTGGAATGTTACAAGCATTGTTTTATTGCGATGGCAACTGTGTGGACACGCCAGTCGAATTCCGCTGTCGATGTCACCGTGAGGTTCCATGTAAAGTCCAAGTGCGATAAGAGTGCAGCCGTACTCTGTATGCTGTAGGTGTGAGGGTAATCTGAGAAGGATGGTGGCTTGGTGTGGTGGCGTTCTTTTCGCACTGCAAAGAAGGAAGGAAGGCAGCGAGGGGGTGTGTAAAATGAGGGGGGGGGTAGGCACGGTAGCACGCGTCTCTGCTTGGACTCCGGCCATTGCAGCGCATGGCTTGGCCACACATATCCTATCTTGGAAGCAATCTGCTGTGGGTTCGAAGGCTAGCCGATACAAGATAGCTGATGATGTCGTGTGCACTGTGTTCTCGTGCGCCTTGTTCATGTTGAAGTGAGGCAGCACAGAGGGAAATTAGCTCGTCGCTGTTGTCGCTGTTGATCATGCTAGCATTCTGACAGCTAGTGCTCACAGTCATCGAGTGAGATGTGTTCATGTTTGCCTGTACGTGCGTGACACCATGCTTGTTAATTTAGTTAGTAAGCGAGTGCTTACAGCAGTTCATACGGCCAATAAAACCACTAACCTTGCTTCATATAGCTGCCTAATAAGTTGCTATTGCAATCAATGCTTCACCTTTTGTGTGTAACTGTGACTTTTTTTCTTGGTGCATCACTTAGTAATTTACAGCAAAAGGCCTGTCATTTATAAATGCCATTCCCAATAACCGCTTTGGCACACTGATTTGCACTCAGACTGGCTGATACCTTATGAATTACCGCGCTTTCTTATTAACGAGTTTCTGACCTTCAAAGCATTAAATTTATTTTTTGAGAAAGAGAACTTTTGGCAATTTCTGCAAGGCCAGTGATCTGATTTATTGCTCATACTGAGGTGTTCAATGTGTACAAAGCCATTGGCTGTTCTGTTGCAGGATGAATGGGCTGTGTTCCACCGGCATGTGACCAAGCATTGCCATCACTTTGAGCGAATTGTGGGCTACCACTGTCAGCTGTGCCCTGCCCTACTGCTTGATCAAGGTGAACCCTCACTTTGTGCCCTCTCCTCATTCTTGTTGTCACATCCAGTTTCCTGTCTGTCATGTCTTGCAGTTGATGTGGTCATGAGCTCTGTTACTTATATCTGAAGGTCTTTTCTTACCAATAAATGTTCCCTGTACCAAACCCTGCTGCTCATAGATAACACTTCTAGTGATGACTCCCAAAGCGTGCACACTCCTCTCGCTCAGTCCAGAGAGCTGCTCAAAAAAGTTTTGCCATTGATGTTTAGCAGTTAGGTGCATAGTGTCCAATGCAGTTCAGATGACTTATAATGTAATCAAGGGCGCCATCGGAGATATTTTGTTCGATACGCATTCTGTTCAGTTGCTGCAACGTCACAAAGTTGCAGTATGCAAAATTTGTGACAGCGGGGCGGAGAGAGCAGCCAATCAGGAAGCGGTGACCTCCCCGGAAGTTTACTTCCGTTGTTTGTCGTCTTCTTGCAAACAGTATACTACAAAACCAAATGTTTCTCGTCTTCCAAATGAACTAAATCTTTATAAAAAAAAATGTATTTTTTCTTCTCAAGCCCAAACACGTTTTCAAATAGTAGTACGTGTGACTACTGCAATTTATAACTATTAGGTTCTTTGCGTCGTCCCTAGGTGGTGTCTCGCACAGCGAGAAGAAAAAAGAAAAGAAAAAAAAAAAAATGACGGGAAGAGTAGCACACTTTTCAAGAGGCAGCGACAACATTCCAGTGGCTGGCTGGCACCGATGATGTTGTCGATTTCTCTGTACAACCAACAAATTATTTGTTTCGAGAAACAAAAACGACGCCGGAATTCACTTTCTGCCATTTATTCAAACGCGTTTCGCACCACCACCCGCTCTCCTCCTTCCTCTAGAAACGCCAGTGCAACAACCTAAGTTCCCAACGGAAGCGCCATTTTCTCAAATTAAGCTATGTATTGGATTCAAACGTGCCATTCCGCAGCCGAAAAGGCCGCCTGTTGGATCCAATCCAATCCACCAGACGCGCCATGCGAAGCCGTATGATCGCTCCAAACTTCCCAGCTCCCGTCGGGTTCGGCGCCTTGCAGACGAAATGCCCGGTGGGAGGATGATTGACAGTAGTGTGTCGTCATTTTGACGTCACCAAAAACGTGGCCGCGCCCCGCGGCTGGCGACATCGGCGCGGAGTAGGCCAATCGCGCGCGCCGGTAACCGAACGAATGCGCCGAACAACGATCTCCGATCACACCCCAGTTCACTTAAAGTGCAGGACTCGATATACTGCATTTACTGGCTTAATAGATGCACTCACGTAATGAACGCGCTCCACACTTTCCAAATCAAAAAGTATGTTTTTTTTCTTTTCCTTGCATAATGGTTGCAACGCGAACTTGCTGTCGCGAAGTGCAAGACGCATGATACGATTCAGTGTCTGATACGGCGTATGCGCCATGATGGCAGTCGTGTCCTAGTGCCAGATGGGGTGCCTGGTGTGCGACAAAAGTTAGAGACACACAGTACTATTCGGCATCCGATACGGCACCTGATGTTCCAGGAAGGTAGACAGATCTGAGGCCTTTTGCCATGCTGTAGCACCAGGTGGGACGTCCACTGTGCAGCAAAAGGAGGAGGCACACAATACTATTGGGTGTCCAATACACGGTGTCCGATGTTCTGGAACAGCAGCTAGAACTAAGATGTTTTGACATGCCATAGTGCCGATTTGGATGCCTGGCATGCAACAAAAGTAGGAGACACATGGTACGATAGGCGTCTGATACGGTGTCTGACCTGCTGGAACGGCAGCTGGACCTGAGGTGTTTTGCAATGCTGTAGCGCCGGATTGGATGCCTGGCACAACTTCTGTTCTGGCACGTCCGACGTCGTATCGGATGCCGAATTATATTGTGTTCCCCCCCCAACTTTGAACAAATTATTCTGGAAAAAATGTGCATTCATTATTTCGAGGGAATATGGTAATGCCGTCATTTCTAACTTGCATTTATCATCACTTAGAACACGGTGTATACATCGTAATCATCATCATTATCAACCTATTTTATGTCCACTGCAAGACGAAGGTCTCTACCTACGATCTCCAATTACCCCTGTCCTGTGCTAACTGATTCCAGCCAGCGCCCACAAATGTCTTAATTTCATCACCCCACCTAGTCTTCTGCTGTCCTCGACTGTACTTCCCTTCTCTTGGCACCCATTCTGTAATCCTAATGGTCCACTGGTTATCTAACCTATGCATTACACGACCTGCCCAGTGCCACTTCTTTCTCTTAATGTCAATTAGAATATAGGCTATCCTGGTTTGCTCTCTGATCCATATCGCTCTCTTCCTGTCTCTTAACGTTGCACCTAACATTCTTCGTTCCATTGCTCTTTGCACAGTCCTTAACTTGTTTTCGGACAGAAGCATAAGACTATGGTGGGAACATTGAGCACATGGCCACCGAACTTCAAGCTGCCCTTAATACACTCGAAGACACCCTTCCTAAACTGACTCGCCTTAGCACTTAAGAAAATACAAATTCTATGCGTCAATGGCAGATGAAGCATCCTCTAGCCACAGCAGGCAATAATGTTGACATTGGGTCAAAGTGAACTCAGGGCCACGCATGGTCATGTTAAAATCCTTGGGATTCCTATCCACATTTGCAATACAGGACAATTTTTGACCACTGAGCTTAAAAAGCAATGGCCCAGGCTCTTGCACATTTAAAGTGTGTCTCCAACAGATTCGGCGGGACACGGCAGACAGCCTGCACTACCCTCATCAGATCTATCGTAATTGGTAAAAATCACCTATGGAAGCACAGTTGTAACACCATCAAAAACAGCAGAAAAACCATTTTCGGCTGTTTGAATATATGCAAACTGCAGTTCATGAATCTACTACCAGTTCATGAATTCATGAATATATTCAGTCAGAATATATGCAAGCTACCAGTTCATGAATGTATGCAATCTGCAAGACTTCACGCCTCTGCCACCTATTGACGACATTATCAAACATGCTGAGACATCATTGAATAATCCACTGCATCTCACCACACAGGGCCAGGACACCGTGCTGTGGGACACCCGACGTGTCTGCATAGAACTCCGGAACACTGCAGGCGAAGGCACCACCCTTGCTTTTATTACCCTTCACCCCTCCAAGATGTCTACGCCACTCGCAACAGGGGCCACTACGGCCAGGCAGCGCCTCTCTCACTGACACAATCAGTACAGTTCCAATGCAATATCTACTGACGCTGCACTCAATGGCAACCGCATGGCTCTGGCCTGGTACAAACCCTCGACTGGTGAGGCCAGGCGCTACATTTGGACACTAAACTATGTGACACCTTCACAGGCAGAACTTTTGGCCATCTGTACCGCCTTACAAGACAATACAGTGCCATGCACCATCTACACTGACTCGTTGAAAGCATTAAAAGACATTGAAGACCCTAGTGTGGAAGGTATCACTGCTCTATGCATCCACCAGATTCTACAGCACAAGCAGAATAATGGTATTGATGTTAGGGTCGCCTGGATGCCGGGGACACGTGGGGCCCCAGGATGGAGGTAATAGAGAGTTTTAGAATAGGGTCCCCAAACGTTTTGGGGCCCCAAAGAAATAGCGTCGAAGCCACTGCGCATGCGCAGTGGCTTCGACGTCTTTGCGTCTTGCGCAAACGGAGTTTGGGTTTTGCGTTGGGATCGCTATTTCACCGATTTAGCGGGAGCCCAAATAGCGGCCCCAAAAGCTTTGCGTTGGAAAACATGGCGGCACCCATCGAAGCGACGGCTCTAACCTAGCACAAAACTGGGTTCGATTCGCGGTAACGCGTGAAGTTCGCAAGCTAGGAGAAGTGAGTGCAGTTATCGCTTTCTCTCAACTAGCGTGTGTTATGAAGATTGACTCATTAGACGCCGCTGATTTTGAATTCGATTGTGGATTTTATGGCTTGTAGGCCTAACACGGCTAAGCTTGGCTGGTGAAGGCTAGTAAAGTTGGTTTGCTCAAAACTAAGTGCAACTAATTGCTTGCTGCTTACAGAGAATAACCTCTAAATTGTAATTAAACGCGAATACACGCAAGTCAAAATTATTATTCCTATCATAAAATGGTATATTTTATTTAATTATTTCTAATAGTTTTCTTTGACGCCGTTGTGGCGCTGTCAGCGCAAGACGCTATCCGCAAACGTCAAACCCTATTCTAAAACTCTTCACTCCTACGTGCCCCAACGCTAACACCCGCAAAGCTCTTTGAGGCCCCAAACTATTGGGGCCCCTATTCTAAAACTCCCTAATTAGGTGGCGCATGCATGGTCTTGCCACCTCACAATCTGGAGTTCTACCTTATTGTCTCCAACCTCTTTTAAGCGGGTCTCTCGATCTTGGTGACCACCCCTATGCGGATTCACCGCCGAACTCTCACTTCGAAATGACACGAATACGCCGCTTCCTCAAGTACGCTAACAGGGAGAGACTCAAACATTTCACTCCTCCTCACATGTTTAAGGACCTCACCCTCAGCCGATCCCAGGAAATATTCATCAATAAAGTACTTGCCAAAGTATTTACCCCTGATATAATTCATAAATGGCAAACATTGGTTGACCGAAAGAAGGGCATTGATGCCTCTGCCCCCCGAATATGCACCTTCTACCACTCCGTATGCGAAGCCAACTTGCAACATCTTATTTTACACTGTCCCGCATTCAATAATTACTGAGCTGACAGCAATATTTTTCTACATTGCCATGTTGAAGCTTTACAGAATGACATTCTCCAAAACCCTGATCACCTAGTAAAGCCAGCCCACTTTGGTGTTGCTGGTGGCCTGGCTCGCGCGATTTAGTGGGTGTCTACCTCTCCTTCGTATGTCCCTCCTCTCTTACCAGCGACATTCGGTCCCCCCTTTTCTTAATAAAAAAGAATTCATTCATTCATTCGAGCTTCTTTGTCAGTCTCCAAGTTTCTGCCTAATATGTCAGCACTGGTAGAATGCATTGATTGTACACCTTTCTTTTTAGTGATAATGGCTGCCATTCATGATCTGGCAATGTCTGCCGAATGCACTCCAACCCATTTTTATTCTTCTGTAAATTTCCTTCTCATGATCAGGGTCCCCTGTGAGTAATTGACCTAGGTAAACGTACTCCTTCACAGACTCTAGAGGCTGACTGGCGATCCTGAACTCGTTTTTTTGCCCGGCTGTTGATCATTATTTTTGTCTTCTGGGTATGAATCTTCAGCCCTACTCTTATACACTGTCTGTTAACGTCCTCAATAATTTGTTGTAACTCATCCTCAGTGTTGCTGAACAGGACAATGTCATCTGCAAATCGAAGGTTGCTGAAATATTTGCCGTTGATCCTTACTCCTAATGCATCCCAGTTTAATAGCTTGAGTACTTCTTCCAAGCACGCAGTGAATAGCATTGGAGAGATTGTGTCTCGTTGTCTGACCCCTTTCTTTATAGCTATCTTCCTAGTTTTCTTGTGGGGAATTAAGGTAGTGGTGGAATTTCTGTAAGTACTTCCCCAGATATTTACGTAAGCATCCTGTAGTCCTTGATTACGTAATAACTCCATGACTGGTGGTATCTCTACTGAATTAAATGCCTTTTCGTAATCTATGAAAGCCATATAGGTAGATTTTAATCTGCAGATTTCTCGATTACCTGATTGATGACATGGATGTGATCCATCGTACAGTATCCCTTCCTGAAACCTACCTGTTCCCTTGGTTGACTAAAGTCCAGTGTTGCCCTTTTTATTGGAGATTATCTTGGTGAGTATTTTATATAATACTGGAAGTAAGCTAATATGCCTATGATTTTTCAATTCTTTGACATCTCCCTTTTTCTGTATTAGTATAATGTTGGCATTCTTTCAGTTCTCTGGGACCTTTGAAGTTGATAGACAGTTAATATAAAGGGCCGCTAGTTTTTCAAGCATTATGTCTCCTCTATCTTTGAATAAATCGACTGGTGGGCCATCTTCAGCCGCTTTTCTCCGTTTTATGTCTTGCAAGGCCCTTCTAACTTCATTGCTAGTTATAGAAGGAGCCTCTGTAACCTGTTCATTACTATGTCGAACGGAGGTATTGTGGCTTCTTTGGGTACTGTACAGGTCAGTATAAAATTCTTCTGCTGCTTTTACTATATTTTCGAGATTGCTGATGATATTACCCTGCTCATCTTTCAGTGCATACATCTTGGTTTGTCCGATGCCAAGTTTCTTTCTCACTGATTTCAGGCTGTGTCCATTTTTTACTGCTTCCTCAGTCTTTCTCACATTATGATTTTGAATATCCCTTATTTTCTCCTTGTTGGTTAGTTTTGACAGTTCCGCGAATTCTATCTGATCTCTTGAGTTGGCCACTCTCATTCTTTGTAGTTTCTTTATCAGGTCCTTTGTTGATTGGGAGAGCTTACCTACTGGTTGCCTTGGCGCCTTACCTCCCACTTCAGTTGCTGCTTCTGAAGCCAGCTTTGTTACTGTTTCATTCATTGCCTCTATGTCATCTTCATCTCTCTCTTCTAACGCTGCATATTTGTTTGCAAGGTCCAACCTGAATTGATCTGCTTTTATCCTTACTGCATCTAGTTTGGCCTGTTTCTTCTTGACCAATTTTACTCTTTCTCTCTTCAAATTGAGGTGAATCTCAGCCCTCACTAACCTATGATCACTGCACATTTTACCCTACCTATCACTTCTACATCCTGCACTATGCTGGGATCGGCAGAAAGTATGAAATCAATTTAATTTCTTGTTTCACCATTAGGGCTTTTCCAGGTCCACTTTCTGTTGTTACACTTCCTGAAGAAAGTGTTCATTATTCGCAGCTTCATCCTTTCCGCAAATTCTACCAGTATCTCTCCTCTAGTGTTCCTAGAATCGACGCCATAGTTGCCAATTGCTTGTTCACCAGCCTGCCTTTTCCCTACTTTTGCACTGAAGTCACCCATGACCACAATATACTGAGTTCGCACTTTTATCATCACTAATTCAACGTCTTCATAAAGCTGTTCTATTTCTTCATCGTCGTGACTGTAGGCGGGAGAGTAGGTTGGTACTGCCTTTATTCTATACCTCCTATGCTTTGTTACGACTACTGCCACCCTCTCATTAAAGATGTAGAATTCGTCAGTGCTGCCCGCTATGTCCTTATGGATTATGAATCCTATGCTGAACTGCTTCTTATCTGGTAGTCCTCTATATCAGAGTACGTGGCTATTTGTTAGCACTGTAAGAGCCTCACCAGTTCTAACCTCACTATGGCCAATGATATCCCAAACAATGCTTGATAGTTCCTGAAAGAGTCCTGCTAGGCTAGCTTCACTTGAGAGGGTTCGGGTGTTAAACGTTGCAAGGGTCAGTTTCCATTGGCGGCCTGTCCGGGTCCAGAGATTCTTAGCGCCTTCTGCTGTGTTACAGGTCTGACAGCTGCCTTGGTCTTGTACATACCGGTTATAATGCATCTGCCAGAGACGAGCAAGGCCATGAGGGCGCTTCTCAACGACGGGAGACTGACAAGGGCAATGCTTAGGCAATCTGAGGAGGAGGAGTGAATGAAAAAGAAATGAAAAAAAGAAGGAAAGAGTAATAAATAAAAATAAAAAATAAATAAAAAAGGGCGGTGGTAGTGTGCTGTGTGTTATGTGGAACACACTTTGCATTCTTTTCCTTCTTTTATTTATTTGTTAGGTTTTTTTCAGCCAATGTCCGCTCTGGCCATTCTGCTCCGGCCGCTTGTATGTGTGGAAAGCTAATACAGTTGCCAACTGATCTTCTAGGACACGGATGAGGCCACAAAAACGTCCAAAGAATCTGACAGGCCGATAAAACAGATTTGAATGCTAGAAAGAATAGTGGAAAAACTGGTCACAGGGTTTTTTGTCCATGCTGTACTTTATTGCAATACCTATTCGACATTTCGTGACGTTGGAGGCTGCAGGTGCATTTCACATTCACCTGTCACAATGCATGTAAATATCGTGTGTGACTTTGACTTGCTGTCAGTATCAACTGTGATCCACTAACTCAATTCGGCGCTTTACGTTCACTGAGAAGCTTTCACGATTTCTACCAGTACGAGCACATATAAATGTAGTAGGTGTTCGTGGTAGTTGCCAGGTGATAGCTCATGAGTCCAAACTTGGCTTCATGCATGCTGCCATCCGATTCTGCGCCTGACACCTGTGCCGGCTAGGCCTAGCCAGTGCCACCTTGTCGGGAATCGATTACCAAAGTTGCAGTTTGGTGCTGATTTGACAAAACTCTTTGCAATGACCATATGGCACTGGAAAAGCAAAGAAACCACCTCTACAATGACAAGGAGCGTTGGTAACCGTGGTGACAATTTTGTTCATGACCGTCATGTTTTTGACATTGCACACTCGTATAGGTCTGAAAAACCAAGCGAGACGCTGTACAGCGTAGGAAATATCACTCACCATTTTTTGTTTGCTTAATGCGATGACCACGGGTATTCCGACATTAACCTTTCAACGTTCGTAAATTCAAGCAGGGGCAAACATCCAGTAACATACTTTATTTACTGGATACACGCAGCTGCTTGGTCTACATTTTTTGAACGTGTGCAGCCTTTGAACAATGTTGTTTTGGCTATAGTGCGGTTTCACTTATAGTGCGGATATTTGCAACTCCAGTGACTTGCATTATAAGCAGCCTACATGTTACTAAAGTTACTAAGGGAGCAATTTGTTGCTACAAGTAACCAGCATCGTAGTTTGCTTTATTAGAAAACTCAGCTCAACGAAGTTATGCTGGCATTAACCTGATATCATGTGCGAGCACTGTTTTATGTGTTGACCTAACATTCATTTGTCACATGCTCGAGCCATGCTTCAGCTAGGCTCAAGCTAGAGCACCATCATTTTAGGTAAGCTGGGTACATTAATAGGCTGACTTTAATAGGTATCTGCAGCTTGTTGACATGCCACTATGAATGTTCATTTCAAGTTACACTTCTAGTGACATTGTCACAATGTAATGATGGTGTTGAAGCTGGAAACGCCACCAAAAATTGTGAATCATGAGTCTAACACTTTATTGCATAACCTTGTGCTGACAAAGCAAAAGAATACTTAAGTGACAATAATAGTGGCTATCACTGTTGGGGGTCGTGGCATCTCAACTTATGTTTCAAATCCTTCTAGTATTTAATCATGTTTCACCAGACATTGCAGAATAATGTATGCATTCAAGAATGTACGGCACTATATTTGGACAGTGTGCGCAATCTGATTAGACAAATCCCTTTTGCTGTAGAACTGACAGCAGCGTTCAAGAAATTTTGGGTGCAGTTGGCAAGTCATATGCTGAGCGATAACTTGATAAGTGATAACTTGGTGAAAAATGATCACTGGCAAAAGAAGAGCAATGTACGCATGGCAGTATTGCACTAGGTACCACTCATTACTGCTTTGCGCGTAGGGTGAGACTGCTTGTTTGTCTTGTTTCCCTTCGCTGCAGCTGAACTGGCTGGCCACATTGTGGACACGCACAGCAGTGCTCTGCACAAATGCCAGGCATGTCCGATGGCCTTCATAAATTTGGAAGGCTTCCACATACACCGGCAGGCAGCGCACCCCAAGTTGCGCTCCCAGTGCTGGCTCATCCTGAAGTGCCCGCTGTGCGAGGCCGTCTTTGCCTCGGCCGAGCTGCTCACCAATCACACGACGAGCCACTTGGACCAGTGCGGCCGTTCCTTATTCAAATGCTCTACGTGCGACTCGCTTCACCCTACACGCACGGACCTGGTGGCTCATGTGCGGAAGCTCCACCCCGACATGCACCAAGCAACGCTGTGGGGCAAAGAAGAGGACCCAATCCTTGCTTTTCTCACTGGAAAGAAAGAAACGGTATTGTGCAAGCTAGTTTTTGAATGTTCGCCAGTATTCAGACACATGCACAGTCGGTTAGAGAGTTGCAAGACACTAGCAAAATTATCAGACTGAGTACCTTGGACAGATGAAATGGGAAAGGGAGTTTTGCAGAAATTCTGGAGTTGTGTAGCATGTGCTACTGCTACCCGATCATGTGTATGTAAGCATTTATGTTTGCCTTGCCTTGACTTGTTCTAACGGATCGTCGCAGTTTTACTATGTATTGCATCTAAGCTTCTAAGTAAAAATGGGACTCTTAAGTTGAAGGAAGTGAGTGAATGAATTCTGGGGTTTTACTTGCCAAAACCACAATCCACAATCTTATTATGAGGCATGCCGTAGTGGGGGATTCTGGATTAGTTCTGACCATGAGGGGATCTTTAATGTGCCCCCAATGCATGGGACATGGGTGTTTTTGCATTTCGGCCCCCTCGAAATGTGGCCACTGCGGCTGGGGTTTGATCCCGTGACCTCGTGCTTAGCAACGCAACACTGTAGCTGCTAAGCCACCATGGCAGGTGAGTTGTTGAAGGAAGTGGGATTATGACATTATTTGTAGTTATCTGACAGCAACAGGCCACCCACTATACTATATTTGAGAAATAATGCTCTAACATGCAAAATTTCCAATCAGGCTGACCACTCCGAGAGATTAACATGCCTGCATTTATATTCAGGTTCACAAATAACAAGCTTAACCTCTGCGGTGAAGTAGTGGTTCAACTGCACCATTTGCGGTGTTTTGCTACAATTCTACTTGCTGCTACCTAGCTGCTCTCACTCAAGTACCATTTGCGCCAGTGCATCAAAGTGCAGAATTTTCACTCTCTTACATGGAAATTGAATGTGTTCAGCAGAAATATGTGAATATTCAACTATAGGGATACGTATTGAATATAAATAAGTTTTAACTAAAAGGTTCAAGAATGCATACATTCCAGTTCATATAATTCAACCAGAATGTTCACAGATCATATCGGCAGATGGCATATTGGTGCACAGAAGTTTTTTGGGTGGGGCTTGCACCGGGTGTGCCCCCTCCCTCTCCCCTGGCTGCGCCCCTTTACGCACATTGATTTCTTTTAAGTTCGAGCATTTTTATTGCACTCAATACACATTTTGTGTATTGCAGTAAAGTACATCTGTCATTTTGGATGCAGGTAAGACATTTGCCATAGCATTTTGTCTTATGCCTGATGGTGCAGATTGTTCTACATGTTTCCCACTCAGTTTAATCCAAGTGCCATTGAAGATAATCCAAGTGCCAACCAATTTAATCTGAGCACCAGCATTTTTAATCCAAGTGGCAATAAATTAATCCAGGCACCACCACATTTAATCCCAGCACCTGTGTGGATGCGCAACTCTCACCCGTCCCCTGATATGTTGTTTTCTCGCATAGCTCCCGTCTCCTGCAATCCGGCTTCGCCGCATAACCCGATGCCCGCGGCAGTTGGTCTCGTTGAAGCGCAGTATGAGAGATGGCGCGAGTGTTGCGCTGCTTACGCCGCCTACAAGCGGGATTACTTTGGCGCTAAAAGGACAATGTGCTCTCTCTTTGGTTCGGGACGGCAAGCAGTGCGGACGTCCCGTGTGTGCGCCAATCCATGCTTCTGCGAGACCGTCTCGCGTGGCCTCCTTCGAACGCGCCACCGTTCCTGTGACCGAACGCGCGAACGACCAGGCGTTGGGATCCAGCATGGGGCAAACATATTCACTCGCTATCCAGTCGCGGCGAGTCGGACTTCCTAGATTTGTCGCTCGCCCATCGGCATGTTTTGTGGATAGCAACTCGGCTAGCACGCATTGATCTATGAAAGGTGCAATAAATGCCCTTGTGATTGTTTGCACTACTGTGTTGTCGTTCCTTTGTCCCAAGAGCACGGAGATTCCCGCACACCATATGAATTAATCCATGTGCCAACTGATTTCATTCTTGTGCCAGCCACTTTAATCCAAGTGCCATTCATTTTAATCCCAGTGCCAGTCAACTTAATCCTCTTGGAAATTGATTGAAGAAGGAATAAAAATTCGGCAGAGACACTTAAAAATGCTTATGTGTGGGAATGCGAGAGGATTCTACTGTTTGTAGACTTTGGAACATCATGAACGCTCTCACTCTAACTGCGCCTCGGCAAGGCCAAATGTAAATGCGCGAAGCATCTCAACACGGTTGCTTTCTTGCAAAGAGGTCATAACTCTAAGGATCGCTCAGCGGCATTCAATTGAACAGTAACGCTTTTTATTTTATACAGGTTTTATGCACTCATGACGTAGTGCCACCTCCTCCCCATTGGCTGCGTCGTCACGTGCCCAACGATGCATGCGCTAGGCCACACGATTAGTCAGCCAGATGGCTGCAATGTGACGTGTGGAATGACGAATGCGCTAGGCACACCTTTAGTCAGCAAGAACTGCAGAACTGCTGTGGCGTTAGGGAGGCGTGCTCGTCTAGCACCCCGGAGGCCTCAGTTCGATTCCGACCCAGACCGAAATTTACCAAACTTTCTTTCAAAAGGCATTAATTTACTTTGTTTACAGGAACCTCCCTGAGAAATTTGACGTCTATCTGAGTATTTTTTTTATGTGTTCTTACTCTTTGCACCATTGACCATTCTTGGTACCATCATTCAGCCACGCCACCAACTACGACGGACTTTTGTGTAACAGGGCATATAATGCATTCGTATTAAAATATTGCTACAAGAGGTGTTAACAGGTGTCATGAACTCCACCTATTCATTGTCATCATCACTGTATTGGTACAGTCTACGCATGTTACAACGGACCTGCGTACAACAGACTTTCGGATCTAACGGACCATATTTCAGCCTTAGTTTGTTCCACCAATTTTATTAATGCAACAGACCGCACTGCAGCGAACTATCACCTACAGCGGACGAAATTAGTGTCAATTTTTGTCAAAATTGGGCGTATAAAACGGACTTTTGCTTGTCGACTCGGGCTGGCAACCGACTTGCGAAGGTCAGCCGACTTGCGAAGGTCAGCCGACGATTACTGATCATTACCTTGCATGCGAGGGTGAAAGGAAAGCGGGGTGGAAGCGCTCCACCTATCGTGCGTGCGGCACGGGGGGGTAAGAGGCGAGGGAAAGAAGGGGGTTATACGTCGATAGCTGCTGCTAACGGCGCGCCCACGCGGGTGCCATATCTTGAAAGCAATCTGTAATGTGGACAAAGTGCGCGCCCGCGTGGGCCTCATCTTCAATGCGATCTGCGGTGTGGACAAAGTGCACCCAGTGCCGGTAGCTTTGTATGTGCTGTGCTTTCGACGTTTGGTTCGCGTTGAAATGAGAGACAGCACGAAGGTCAATTCGCTTGCTGCTGCAGCTGCACTTATCTTGCTTGATTTGCTATCACAATCGATGCTTTGCCTCTCGGGGGAAACTACAACTTTTTTTGTTTGTTTTATACTTCGGATGCTCGTCACTCACTGTGCAGTAAAGTTGTTAGACATCGCAACGAAAGTTTCGGACGTGAGGCGTCTTGAATAATATGGACTTCAGATAAAACGGACGTTTTTTGTCGGATTATCGAGGTCCGTTGTAGCTAGAGTTGGCTGTATCAGCACTATAGAAGCACAGTTTCCATACTACCTGCGTCGTCATGGCCGCTTCACAAACGCTTCTGTGGGGTATATCATTAATTTGCTTCTTCACATGTCGTGTTTCCAAGTGACAAGAGTGACATACATAAGTGAGTTACAATGATGATGCACATTGCGCGACTTGGGTTGTATCATGACATGCAATTTCCTTCTCTCTCGGCATGCATATTGATCTAAATGGTTTGCAAGGGCAAAAACTTGTTCGATGCTCAGCCACTTGACATTATCACTAAGTAACTCATGATAGGTCACTAAGCTTGTACCTTAGCATGCACTCCTGTAGTCCCAACATGCGTGTCAAACGAAATAGTAATGAGAGAGTAACTGCATGCTCAATATTCAGTCACATGATTAAGTCATTAGTGACTCACTCGACATCACCACTTCCCCACCCAAGCTGTGCTCTCGTAACTTACTGACATGCACATCAAATGAAATGCCTTTAAAAGGGTAACAACCTGCTCGTTATTCGCTTAGTCAAATGGTGTGGTCACCTGTGCATCAGGTGACATCAGCGCAGTTTTTACCCATGCATGCAATCTCCTAACCTGCTGACATGCATATCAAATGAAATGGCTTTTAAAGGCTAATGCCCAATGTTTTACAAGATGCCACAGAATGTGATGCGGCTTGATTTTCAATTTGAAAGAGACTCAGCGAGGGAATATGAGGATATAACAGATTGGGTTGGGTTAGGTTATGTTAGATATCACTGTCAGTTTTATTGCGATAGCTATGATACGAACACTCCAAGCAAATTTTCACCATCGTCATCGCGCTTGGCATTACCGTGAGGCTCCACATATATTTAGGTGTAGTTTGTATACTATATGCCATGCCATGCTAAATGCCATGCCGTATATGCGGGTTGTATTGCTACACCATTCGGTCAGTAAAGTTGCTCATACCAAGTCTTACATAAATTATTCCTCTGAATTTTTAGAATGGCAGCTCACAAACAATTGTCATGAAACATAATACTCACAGAGCATGCCTTTTATCTTAAATTGTCTCAGTCTATCGTTAAATAATTAAAGTGTGAAATGATATCAGAGCTCAAACGTGAGGGTGATGTAATTTTACTGGATTGCTCCTTACGGACAGTTTAGTGGTGCCTGTATGATGTTATTACAGGCCCTACATGGTGTGTTAATGCTTTTGATGGTGCCAGAAATTTTGGTGCGCCCACGTATATCGCGTCCACGTTAGAACAATATCCAAGAAGTTCTAAAGCATCGCTAAACCTTGCCATCGCAGTTGGTGCTCTGCCCTTCTAAGGCTGCGCTATCTCCGAAGCACTACGTCCTGCGCTTTGCATAAGCATGCCTCTGCATGTTTTCAGAGCATTGGCTGAGGAGCTCCAACAAAACGCTAATTGCAATAAAGTAAGACAGGCCTGTATACGTGCGAAGACCACTACATTAGTTCAGATGCAGAAACAATGTGCTGCTTTGTGCACAACGCACGCTGCAGCTCAATGCTAGAGGCACCCAGATGTGACGCTGCAGGAAAAGGAGATCGAGGCTAAGTGACAACATCGACAAAACCCTGCAGTTTGAAGTACAAGGCAGGCGCACAGATCGTGCCTGCCATGAGCATGCTGCAGTATGGGAATGCGAAGTTATGACAAGGCGACAATGCCGACGAGACCCTGTGGTTCTAACCGATGCTGCAAGGGGTGATAAAGTTTTTCTGTTCGTGTGCATACACATGCGGCACCAGACGTGTTTATTTAGTCAGCTTATGTTTGCTGCAATTCATACTGCCACTACAGCTATGAGCATTACACTTTGTGTAATATTATGACATGTTGCTATTGTATTCATTGCTTTGCCCTTATGGCGAAACTGTGATTTCTTTTTTGTGACAAGCCCACTAATTTCACCTTGGGGTAGCAAGCGGCGTGAATGCAATCTTGTGCGCTTACTGCACTTTTTAAGTGCACTTGAAATATTGTTCATGTAAATTAATTCTAGTTGTGTGGAGGTTAAAATGTAAGTGGGTTATACTGTAGCAAGTGGTTTAGTCTTTTCTACCTGTTCATTACTGTCCTTGCAGGCAGATGTGTCAAACGAAGTCATCAACCTGGATGATGATGAGCCACCTGATTCTGGTGACAAGGTGATGGACACTTCTGCCCCACAAGCACAGAAGGTGGAGAAAGGAAGCCCAGAAAAGCCAGCGCCTGCATCAAATGCACCCTCTGACCAAGCACAAAAGGACAACCAAGGTGCACCTAAAAAAGTTAATCCACATCCCACAAGTGAAAGTGAGCAGGTAAGCCACCAACTGCTCATTGAGTAGCAGAGTGACTGATACTAGGGCTGTGCAAATAACGAATAGTTGCAAACTTTACCAGTTGATGCACCTCGGCTCGTTAACACTTTCAGTGTTGCGTTTTTTCAGAGGGGACGCACCCCCACCGTCAGTTTTTTTTCCTTGGATATTCTAAAACGAGCACAATCACCGTTTTTTTTATTGTACAAAAATGAAGTAATGACATGAATAATGACAAACGTGTTCTTGTTATGATCCTGACATTCCTATCTGACTGAAGGAACGTCAAAAGAAACGCAGCGAGACAGAAATGCCGTAACGTACCGGTATGTCAGCGACGCTGAAAGAGTTAATTGGGTGGCGATTATCTGCGTCTTCATGACGGTTGGCTTGGGCTGCTCGCAGTGGTTGTGCAATCCCTTCTAAAAACTTTCTTTTGAAGAATTTTTTGTGCGAACCCTTGGAACAGTCTTTTTGCCATGGTCTCATGAGGAACACCTCCAATTATTTCTCTGCTTCATGCATTTCAGACATTTCTCTGCTTCATAAACACATAGACCTGCATAGGTGAATTCAACAATGATGGCATGGGTGGGTTGCTTGAGTAGAATTACTCTTGACCACCTCACAGTAACTCACCTTCCCATTAGAACGCTGTACTTGTGAGCATTTCACTTGCACCGGAATGCAGCCATATTGGTGGCCATTGAGGTCTGCTGCCGGGCACAAAGTTACAAGTTCTATTCCCAGATGTAGTGGCGTTTAAGTCTCGGTTCCTCTTGAGTCTCTGTGCTTGCCTTGTCCACTTTAGGGTCTGTAATATCGACGAATGCTTAATCGATCAAAAGTATTCTGCAAGAAGATTAACAATCTTCAGCGATGTCTACCTTTCGTTTACTTGACTTAATCGATTAGACATGTTCAATTAATCATTTTCTAAAGTTTGACAAGAGTGGCGTGAAAATTTTGAGATCGTACTAGAATGGCGGAGCACAAGCAGTGGCTGTGCTACTATGGTAGAGCGACTGTCGACTGCTTTTGCGAGTCCTGAGTGATGCTGAGCTGAGTGCTACCCCTCTCTTTCCCCACACCGCACACAACACCATGCTGCCCGAAGCCGGAGGCTTGAAATGTCCTCGCAATTCAAGGCATACTGTAGCAACCCTGTCGTAGATTGTCGTGTCATTCCCAGTCCACTACAGGCGTGGCACAGCATTCGCGCTGGTTTGGGGCATGTATTTGACATAGCGTTAGAGTTAATGTCGATTCCAGCAAATCTATAGCTTCTGGGCGTCTGTTCCTGCATGCTGTTCGTGTGGCTATTCAAAAAAGGTGTCAGTTTCAACCAAGCATCCCAGCCAATGGACACTTCTCTGCTCTCTAGAAAAGAGCATGTGGTTTGAAATCCTAAACCAGTAATTTTCTTTCCCCTGTGCATATTGCAATTTCATGCATATTTTAGTTGGATTTAACATTTCACTTTTGCCAGTTTTCTTATTTCTTGTTTAACTGTGCTGTACAGGCATTCACTAGTCCCCTATATCTTGTTTAATTCTGCTCTAAGTGCCATCTTAGAACATGTATTGTTTATGTTTTCAAAGGCCACTAGTGCCAACTCTATTCTTTAACAAATTAAAGGCTAAAATGATGAATGATCAATCGTTAATAGAATAAAAAAAATTGACCATGCCTAGTCCACTTGTAGCAAAGGGGGTTGTAGTTTATTAATATACGCTCCATTATTTGATGATGATGACATGTGGGGTTTTATGGTGCAAGAGCCATTGATGGCCAAAGAGCGCCAATCAATCAACATTATTTCCCTTACTGTCGTACAGCTGTTGCAAATATCATCTACACTGTGAAACTTATGCCTGCAGCATTTATTTCTCAATCACAAAGCCCTACTCCCAAGAAGTAAGCTTGCAGTTGTCAAAAAGCCTGTAGAACCTTAGTGCCCAGTTACACCACATTCTAGATCTTCACTGATTCTTCTATCTCTTGCATTCTGTTTCAAGGTAACTTGCATATATTCTGCTCTACTTTGAGATTGGCATTCAGTTGCAAGCCACTGCATTCTTCATTCAGTCTCTAGGCTGTAGTGATGCAGCTACTTGAAAATTTGCCTCTCATAACTTATCCTCAATTTGCCTCAGCCGAATTCTGAAGCTTGCCATTCACTTCTTTCACTTTAAATGTTGATCACTCCAGGTCTTCATAGACTGTTTCATTTGTCATTCTGTCATGTGCACCTAAAGCTACTACACCAACAATCCTCTGCTTAATTTCAAGGCCAAAATTTGTGTCTTATCGAAGGTATCCAAACCAATATAATGATATTGACAGATAATAACTGGTTTAAGAAAATAAGGGACAGGCAGAAATCAAAGGAGCATTGAGTGAAAAGAGCACCGAATCATACATTCTCTACTTGTCCTATATTTTCCTACACCTGTATCCATTGTGGATACCACTGCAGTGAACTACCAACTTGCCTAAGCATTCATACTTAACCAAACCGGTGTTGAATCGAATGACAACTCTAGCAGTTCACGCTATTTTCACGCACAAGAGGGAATTTTTCTGTGTCCTGCTTTGTATCTTCTCCCGTGTTTATTCAAACTACATTTCATGGCCCTTCATTCTGATGTCGCTTGTTTTGTAATCTCATGGGAAACAAGCTTTTGACTTGCACTTACTACATAGTACATACATACTTAGGGAAGCATGTCCGTGAAACACACCCATAAAGCAATTTACCTTGAACTGAATGAGCGTTTCTGGAGCTACGGAGGAAGCTCCTCATGCTTTTCCTATTCCATTTCACCCCAGCCTCTTTAATTGTAACAGGGTAGTTTTAATTATTGGTCTATGTAGGCATTAAAAAAATGCCCACTAATTTCAATGCACTTATGGCGAGTCAGCACCTGCAGACTAAGGAACATGAAGTTGCACTTTCGCACGCGCCCCACGCTCGAACCAGGTGGCCCACGAGGAGAACATTTTGCGTCTGGGCACCAGCGCACCAGCTTTGGTTGCCTACACTTGAGCGACAAGTAAAGTAAATACGTGGGAAACAGATCACCTCATGCCTTACCACAACTGGTGACCCAGACGTGATTCAAACACGCAACCTTCTGAACACACAACCTTACGCTGTGTAGGGTGTCATATTTGCATAATAACTGAACTATGGAGTCCTATGTTGTAGCAGTTCATTTAATTTCCCTCTCTTCATATTTTCGATTGTGCCCAGGGGCTGATAATGGTGGGGCATCATCGTCCAAGCCTATGATAAAGGGTGAAAAAATAAAGGGAAATGAAGTAGATTGTTATGATGTGTATTTCTCGGTCGTCAAGTCTAAATTGTTATATGTGGACATATGGGGACATATATGTTATATGTGTTGTTATATGTGTTACTGTTAATATTTGGCGTGATGCACAGTGGGCGAACAAGGGAAGCAGAGCCAACATTTTGGCCGAGGTATGTACCTGTCACCCTCATATTAATTTCAGCAAGGGGACTTGTCTTGCTTAGGGTGATCAGTCCCCTGTTTGAAATGTTGGCTCTTTGCTGAAGCTTGCTTCTCTTATCATTCGTTTAAAGTTGTTCAGTTCAATTTTCCATTTTCCTTCAACCACTTTGTCTTGTTTGAGTACTTGGTGTGAAACTTCACTGTCTCTGCTTGGTTTCAATCGGCAGGCAACTGTCAGACAGGATGAAAAGCCACCGAACAGCACCCACATGTGTGCCAAATGTGACTTCCAGAGCAGTGACTTGTCTGTTTTCCGGGAACACATCAAAGTGCACCGGCCACTGAACCAAGAAACATTCCAGTGCCTTGAGTGTGGTCTGTGTTATGTGGTTGAGCCCTCTTTGAGGAAGCACCTACGAGGAGTGCATCGGGTGGAGGAAATTCAAGCCAGCAACAAGCTCACGGGCACAGGTCCGAATGGTGCCACCGTCAGCGGGCTTCGTTGCTCTGTGTGTTTGGCAACTTTCGACACGGAACGAGAACTTAAAAGCCATACACGTAGCCATGGCATGGCATTCCTGAAGAAAGTGAAGGCCAAGGATGGCACTATTTGATCTGTGGTATGTATGTGTGCGTATGCGTGTTTTATGTGCCTCGAGCATGAGGATGGGTGAATAAATTACTGAAAAGCAAGTTTTTACATTTACCTTGGCTTCTTTCTCTCTCTTTTTCATAGGCTGTAAAGTGAAAGTGAGACTAAATACACTGTTAGAGTTAACATACAAGTGCATGGCATAGCCTCTTTCCTCCTGTGGCAGCAGGGTCTTCCAAAAAACTTTGTGAATTTCTTTTACATTACCGTAAAAACCCACATGTAATACGAGGTTTTTTTCCTGTTATTAGCGTCCCAAAGTTTCGCCTCGTACTATATGCGGATCCGAACAAAAATTTCAGTCAGAAATTTGGGATAGAAGTTTTCATTTTGTTATTGCTACGTGGCTGTGGCTTGACTTCGTTATTGCTCCGTGGCTACGGCTTGGCTTCGTTCTTGCTGCGTGGCTACGGCTTGGCTTCGTTCTTGCTGCGTGGCTACAGCTTGGTTTCGTTATTGCTGCGTAACTACAGCATCGTTTCTTTATTGTTGAGTGCGCACGTTGGCAGCACAAGTGCAAACCATGCTTTGCGAAGGGCATCTTTTTTATTCCGCATTGAAGGACCAAGATGTCCGGACCACGAAAACAGTACTTGGCTGCTTTCAAGAAAAAGGTTCTTTTAGCCACACAGGACGTCAGCAACAGTGCGGCCGGGGAGCAGTTTGGCGTCAACGAGGGAAGCAGTCGCGGGTGGCGTCGACAGAAGGAAGCCCTTTTCATGTGCAGCAGAACACAAAGAAGCTTTCGCGGCCCGAAGAGTGGGACGTTCCCGGAAATCGAACTCGCCCTGGCGGAGTTCATTCGCCGAAAGTGAGCCGCGCAACTAGCTGTGAGCGTGGAGCCTATGCAGGCAAAAGCTAAGGAGCTTGCAAGCGAAAGAGGGCTACCGAGCTCCACCTTCGAAGCGAGCAAACACTGGATTTATCGCTACATGTGCCATGCTGGACTTTCCTTACGCTGCCGAACTTCGATTTCGCAAAAGCTGCCCGAATCGTTCGAAGAGCTGCTTGTGGCTTTCCAGGCCATGTTATTTCGCTGTGCAAGTCCAAGAACTTCCAGCTAGGGCAAATCGGCAATGCTGACCAAATGCCGGTTTATCTGGGCATGCCATTGCCCCTCACCATGCACAAAAAGGGCTCTAAACAAGTTTATCTCCGGTCCACCGGCAACGAGAAAATGCAAGTTACCGTCATGTTGTCATGTACGGCAGACGGACGCCCTATGTTGTCTTCAAGCGCAAGACAGTGCCTAAAGGTGAGGAGCTGCCAAAATATGTGGTCGTGAGATGCCATGAGAAAGGCTGGATGAACGAGAGTCTTGTGCTCGACTAGATAAAGTCCGTCTGGTATAGGCGGCCTGGCACACTGTTGTCATTCCCGTCCATCCTCGTGCTGGGCGCATTTTGTTGCCATTTGGCCAACTCAGTGAAGAGGCTGTTGCGCGAATCCGGCACTGAACTCGTCATTATCCCGGATGAAATGACGTCTCAGCTGCAGCCTTTAGATGTTTGCGTGAACAAGCCGTTCAAGGACGCGGTCAAGTGGTGTTACGCAGATTGGATGCACTCAGCTGAGCCTGCAGTGACGCCAATCGGGCGGCTCAAGCGGGCTTCGGCAGCCACACTGTGCAAGTATATTGTGGACGCTTGGGCCAGCATACCAGAGGAACTTGTGCGTCGCGCATTCAAGAAGTGCGGCATCTCAAACGCGCTCGATGGCACAGAGGATGAGTACCTCTGGGAATATATGTCCGGCAAGAAACTATCTGAAGAGAGCGCAGCTGAGGAAGACAGCGATTGAAGTGCAGAGTGCAGTTCAAATAAATGTTTTCCTTGAGTTTTCTTAACTCGTATTATACGTGGATAAAACTTTGTTTTTTCCATTTCACGTCCCAAAAATTTCACCTCGTACTATATGCTGGTTTGTATTATACGCGGATTTTTACGGTAAGTAGATGACAACTTCTGCTTTCATGGGTACATCAACAGTTTCGGGCTATTGCCGGACACGGCTGATGTCCTCACGTTATTTGTGTAACGGCTTTTAGTTGAGTGTGCAAGCATGTTATGTGCGTGGCTAGCAGACAGCACCAGCCGAATAGCCAGTTATTGGCTAGCGCTATCTATGTGGTAGGCTATTTTCAACAGGACAAGAGTCGGTAGTTTTCTTGTGCGACATGAAGTTTCACATTCACTGGTGTAATCGTTGGCGCAAACAGCTCACAATTGCTGTGTCACCTCTGCTAGGCCCCTGAGGCAATGAAATGAGACATCTATCACAAGCGAAACGCATCCTTTGGGCACTACTCAGAGGGATGTACTACATGTGTTCACAGTATACACTCGTGCGGACTGTAATAACAGGCACATTAGGGAGCTTCCACACACACGTGTTTATGGGGTACGTTACAGGGCTAGCCCATGAGCACTTCTATCTAAATGCATGGGAATGGAGAAATCTTTTTTTCTCTGCAACCGCTACACGTACTTTGATGTGGTATGATGCAGTTGGAAAAAAAAGTTGCAATATAGCCACTGTGAGAGAAGCGGATTTTAGGTTTAGGCTGTCAATATTTTAATAAAAGTTTTTGGAGTTTGCAAGATTACGGAAAATGAAACTGTTAAGTTTACAATTCTTTAACTCAGCAATGAAAAACGGTATCACAATTTTGTAAACTGCACCTCATAATACATCTAAAGTGGATTAAATTCATGTGTCACACACCGTTTTGAAGTATGCCAATATTTTGGTTGCAGGACTTTTGCAATGCCTTTGTAAGCTTTGCAACAAATTCGCCTAAGCTTTAAAATTAAATACCAAATTTGTCCACTTTAGATGTTATAACGGATGCACTTTACAGAACTGCAACACCTGTCTCTGATGTAGTGGTATGAATTTTCAAACTCCGGCCTTCCATATATTTATTTTAACGTATCAATTAAAAAAATTATTGTAAAAAATTCCAGGCCCTCAATTGAAAATTTGACTTCCTATAGTCACTAGAATTGATCTTTCTGACAAAAGAATTTAGGCGTTTTACACGTATTTGCATAGGCCGCACTGGAGTTTGGGCCCAAGCTAAAGCTACCTCTTAGCAGATGCCTTGCATCAGTCATGATAGGTGCATGGCCTACAGACACACGACCGACAGATCTGTGTGCAGCTCGCTACGCTGTCGATTTGCGTATTTGGACCGACCGTATTTTGTAAATTACTTTTTACTTGCACAGAGCCGCGCCCCCTGCTATGGCCGGGATCAGCCACTCGGCGAATCGGATAATGGCAAATGGTTTGAGTCGGGCGAAAAGAATCCTTGCGGAATACAGATCCAGGGGATGTTCTGATTGGCTGGCCTGGTGCACACGTCAGAAGGAGACAGGCCTCCCCAGCCAATCAGCACTTCAGCAGGATACGAAATGGACATGTCCACTAGGTGGACACTTGCAGAATACACCCCTGGGTTACGATTTAGTCGCTGCACGGCATGGGGATGGAAGCTATGGGAAGGCCGCATACCAGCTTACAGCTTTTGTTGTCCGTACTAAGCGCTGGTCGTGTGTGTGTGCGTGCGCAGAGGACACAAACAACAGCAACGTGAATGTTACCTTCTCTCCTCATTCGCCGTTTTCTTTCTTCTTTTTTTTTTTGTTTTTAGCGAATAGCATTATTTAGCGAACAGCATTTTTTCTCCCGTTTTCGGGGTTGGTGGTTAGCGGTGAGTTAATGGTCGGATGGCGCTGGCGCGAGGTTGGCACAGCAGCGCCGACGCCAAGGGCGCCCGCGCGCGCGCTGCATGGCGCGGAGCTTGCCGAACGCAAACTCCGTTAGACGCGTTAGACGCGACCGCTAAGGATGTGCTGATTGACGGCCTTGTTCTCTACGGAGTTGCACAACGAAAGAACAAACGCCACCTCAGTATTCTCACTGCAACGAACATCGTCGAGACAATAATAATTAATCGTCGACGGTTTCCGCACAAATGTTCTTTCTCCTGGTTTCGACTGTTATTGTTCAGCTTATAAGTTCATTTCGTCTGCAGATTAGAACACCCGGGAATCACCGTTGCTGCTTGCGTTCCCGTGCCCCGTCTGGCACTTGAAAGCAAAATGGAAAGAGTACTACTGCACGAGTAAGAAAGTGCGCGGCTTTCTAGGGCGCGTGCGGTTGGCGGCGAGAAGGCGTCGTCGTCGTCACATGTCGCCGGCAAGCTCGCATCCGAGAACTCGATGCCGCGAGCTAAAAGTGTGTACGCAAACGCACGCAGAGCAGCAGCAGCAGGCCTGTGTTGGCTCTGCGCGGCCAACAAACATCTGTCACGTTCACGTGGCGCACGCTCGAGGGGGAGGAGGCCGTCGAGGCCATCCATCTTAGCCCACGACCTGGCGGTTGTCTTTGTACTTACTTCCTTCCGGCTCGATCGCGCTGCTGCTGGTTCAAACATCGCCAAGCCACAGAGAAGGAAATCGCCAAGCCGCTGCCACGCTTGCGCACTACAGAGCCCGATGCGAAAGCAACAATGCTGGAAAAGAAATAAAAAATAAAGAAGCAACCTACATCTCGGGTGCGCTTAAACGGCAACGCTCGTAAGCAGGCGAGCTAGCAGAGAGATCGTGTGTGCGCGCGACAGGCGCTAACTGCATTATGCACCTGATTGGCCTCCCACCAACTTGCCAACGGGGGCAGAGAGGAGCAAGAAAGTGTGCCACGGCGGGTCTTATGTTTCGGCATATTCGATCAAATCGGGAGCGTTCGGGGTGCAGGAAGGAAACCCTGATGCGGGCAAAATGGGAGATATATGCCATTTCTCCCCCTGCTCATTTGGAAACTTTCTGCATGTATTGTTCGCGGCAAAAGAGGTGGAATAAACGGTGCGTCCGGCTACCCGCCATAGCCATAGTTTTTTCGTCAGATCAACGAAGCGAAGCAAAATTCGGTTGGACCGACTGGTACAGCCGCGTTCAATATGAGCTCCAGCACAGTGACCGTGGTCGAAGGCGTTCCAAGACTGCGCGGTGGCGTCAACATACGAAAAAGTGGTTGAATAAATACCAGGGCCTGGAACAGTGTTTAGCTTTTCAATTTTTCCTGTATCGGTTCCGCAGCGCAGTCTTGTGGTCCCTTCGACCACGGGCGCGCGCCGTGTTGCAGCTTATATTGAACGCGACTGTTCAGTATAAGCTGCCCAGCGTAGCTGGGAAGCGTGGAGGAGAGTGACATAATGCACATGCCCCCGCTCCCCTTAGTTCGAAATGTCTGTGAACTAGGGATTCCTGGCATGTACTAAAATAATTAAAAAATTGTTTCACAAACGAATACCGTCATTTATTACTAAGAACAATATTATGACTCCTTGTCAATTTGGTTTCGCAAAAAAAAAAAAAAGAAAGAAGAAAGGTCATCAGAAAGATTTCTCTCGCAAAAAAAAAGCTGTTCTTGGCGCATCGGAATTAAAGCGAAGGAAGGAAGGAAATCAACATTATTCGAGGTCCTTCAGGCCACGAGAGCTTTGGGCTCTCATGGAGTGGGCGTCTCCCACGACGGAACCGGGAGGTTGTTTCCTGGCGGCGTCGTGGACCTGCTGGACGGCCCAGAGTTGGGGAGCGAGTTCTTCGCTCCGGATTGCTTTTTCAAACTTGCGCTTGTCCTGTTCGTAGTTTATATGAGCTTGCGAGCACGGCCAGAGTAAAAATATACGTTAAGGGATCTATTGCAATTGGTGCAATAAGACTTGTCGTAGAGCTCAGGCATGTAATGGTGTAGCCTGTTTTGCGTGGGGTATGTGTCTGTTAGTAGCATTCTGAGTGTAACCGCTTGAGCTCGAGTGAGCGTGCGGTGTGGCGTGCTATACTGTCTACGTTGTAGGTAGTAGTGTTTAGTATATAGTAGTTCATTGTATATAGTGGGGGCGTCTTTGTTCTCCGAGTGGTCGGGTGAAGCAGCGCGGTCTGTAAGCGCGCGCGCAGCCTCGTGTGCCGCCTCGTTAAGGTTGGGGACGTCGCCGATCTTTGGTCCTAAAAGTGTGCCGGGAACCAGTATATGACGTGTTTCTTAATCTCTTTCTTTGTAGCAATTCTGAGAGCCTGTGCGCAGACCGTGCCCTTTTGGAAAGCTCTGATAGCGGCTATGGAGTCGCTGTAGATATGGCAAAGATTGTCGTCGCTGAGCGCAACTGCGATCGCAACCTGTTCGGCCTGTTCAGGCTTCCTTGCGATAACCGTGGCTGCATGTCTTGTGGATCCGCGGCCGTCCACAACCGCCACCGCAAAAGCTTTGTTTCCCGCGTATGCAGCCGCGTCCACAAAAGCTGAGCGTTCGCGGTTCGCCGAGGCTTGGTCAAGGAGGAATTGTCCTCTCGCTTGTCGTCTGCCCTTGTTGTTTTCGGGGTGTACGTTTCTGGGCACAGGTCGTACCGTGATCTTGACACGGATGTCCCGTGGGAGGTCCGCAAAGTCCTTTTCTATGTTTCCTTGTGCAAAGCCTAGCTTCTCTAGGATCGTGCGCCCCGGAGGCGTCGTCGAAAGCCTAGCAAGCTGGGCGCGCTGCTGGGCTTCGGCAATTTCTTCCAGGGTGTTGTGCATGCCCAGGTGGCCCAGCTTCTCGTTGCTGGTGCTGGTTGGAATGCCGAGGGCTTGCTTGGTGACCTTTCTGATTTGGGCATTCAGTCTGTCTTTTTCAGATCGTGTCCAATTGAGCATTGCCGCAACGTATGCGAAGTGACAGGTGACGAGTGCGTGTATGAGTTTGATGAGATTATGTTCCTTGAGGCCCCTGTGTCTACTTGCAAGTCTTCTGATGAGCCCGATAGCGTTGTTGGTCTTGGTGATGAGCTTCTGAACCGTAGAGGCATTGACGTCTTTAGTCTCTACGATCATACCCAGGACTCTGATTTTGTCGACGCACGGTATGGCGTATCCCGAATTGGTTCGTACGGTAATTTCTTGATTATAATCGAAGTCTGACGAGTATGGCCTGCGGCCCTTCTGCGTGGGTCTGCGTACGAGCAGCTCCGACTTGGTAGGCGAGCATCTGAGTCCTGTGCGAATTAGAAATTCTTCTACGGTATTCACTGCTTCTTGCAAGATGTCCTGCACCATGCCCGGGGTTCCTTTGGAGACCCACATGGTGATATCATTTGCGTATATGGTCTGCTCGAGCCCATGGATCTGTCCGAGTTTCTCAGCAAGTCCCGCCATGGTGAAATTTTTATTGATTACGTCAAGGACTTTTGATACAATTAACCACATTACACTAGTAAAAAGAACTAGAACCTTATGAGTTTCGTGGAAATTTTCTTGATGTTATACTATCCTGCTTTCTTATCGCCAACAAGGATTACAAATAACCGACTGCAGGTGTGCACTCAAAGCAGCAGTGGTGGAACAGGTGCACCAATTGCGCGTAACTCCGCCGAGACGGGCTCCTTGCGCCATCCTGCGCGAAAACGGCACTTTAGCGGAAAATTGCGCTGAGCCTGCGCCAAAGCAAGTCTACGAGCGAATCCCTCCTTCCGTCGATGCGTCGCAGCTAGCAAAACTGAAATCAAAAGCAATAGCACGCTATGATCATCATCGTAGAAGCAAGCACAGACCCGTCGGAGTCATCAGAAGGTTCGTCATTTCCGCATTTTAAGCATGGAATGCTTTTCTCTCCCGTTGTCGGCGAATGAGTAAAAACTTTATTGAGAATTGTTAAAAGTGTTCATATGACCGGACTAGGAGCAGCGCAGCGGCGGCAGTCTAGGCAGAGCACGGACTACGAGCGCGAGCAGCAACGAGCGAAAGCGCTGGAGAGGACGACCCACTATATCGTAACATATATTAACGCGATAGCGTTAAGGAGCTCGTGTCGCAGAAAAGCCGGCGTCGGCGTCCGCGGCGTTGGCCGTGAGCGATAAATCACGGCAGGCACTTCATAAATAAAAAGCAACTTCCAAGATGGGCTGGGTGGGAATCGAACCAGGGTCTCCGGAGTGTGAGACGGAGACGGTACCACTGAGCCACGAGTTTTTTTTTTCTTTATTAACTGAGCCACGAGTTCGATGCTTCAAAGCGGTACAAAAGCGCCTCTAGTGAACGCGGTGTTGCCTTAGAAACGAGCTGTTTCTAAGGCTCAGGCGTGCGTCGCTTGCTCAGGCGCACATTTCGTTGTCGCGCCGAACGCTGCGTTGCTCGACGCTCACCGCGTCCGATGCGGGGCGCGTAGTCGCAGCGCCGTAGCCCATTGTCTTACACCCCTTGGCGGGTCGACGGGAACGCTGTCGCGTTCCACTCTTGAAGGCGAAGCTTAAGCGTCCTCCAATTTTTCCTTAATTCTCTACAATTCTCTACAGTGGAGAAAGTAGTACAGTGGTGTCGGACAGGCTGCTGCAGTGGACCTACACAACCGTTGAAGAGTTCGGGGGGACTGTGGTGTCGTCTTTGACGGGTAGCTTGTTCGAAGTCAAAGGACTGTCGGCCAGCGTCAAGTCTGAGAACGGCGAGAGTTCTATTTCGACGTGTGCGCAATAAATCACGGTATTGTGGCGGGAGAGAAAATTCCAGCCTAAGATGAGGTCATTCGAGCATGAGGAAATTATGATTAATTCGACGGCGCATAGAACGAGCGGTGCACGCCGCTATGGGGTGAATACGCTGGGCGCTGGCTGCACGGAGGGATAGTCCAGAAAGTGGCGTCATCACTTTTCGAAGCAAATGGCTTCTTTCCTTGAGAAACTACGGAAATTAACTACATACGCACGTACAAACATACAATACACATTAGCCATACTAATTACGATCATCGAATGATGCGATACTTCCACAGGCCCTAAACTCTGTAACACACTGAAATTATGTGCTATTATTGTTTTATTTAAAGAATTTTATTTTAGTACTAGTATTATACATATGCTGTGCGGGATATGTTGTTTGTGCTGCTGTTGCATTGTAAACGAGGGTCAAGCCGGAGATCGTTTTCTTGCTTGCATCTCCCAGCATCAACCGTGTAGTTGCCTTTCTCTCTTGGTGCTGAAATAAAGTGACCATCCGCCTGCACCACCCCCTTCGCCTCTACCTTGGTCAAGTGCGAGCCCCCCCCCCCCCCCCCGCCAACCCCCCGCCGAGAAACATTATTGGCTACGGCACTGGCCACGTGCCCTCCTGAGAACGCCGAGTTCTCCTACGGAACATTTAAGATGCTCTAAGAAACAGTTACAGTGTACACGATAAGGAAAAGTTTACTTCTTCGAAATGATAACGTTGCGATCTTCGTTTTTATGCTTTCTATGTACTCTATGCAAATTTTCAAAATTCACTCTATTTCTATGCACTCTATGCAAATCAAACATCCTGGGAACTTGGACTCACGTACAGCTCCCAGAGAGCCACCCGAGCTCTTCTACAGTACCTGAAAGTGACAGAGATGGGTTCCTGAGTGACACTCTTACACTGTTCCTCTCATCCTTCCCTCATGTGTAGAGTGTAACAAACTGGACAGAATCTAGTTAACCTCCCCGCATTTTCTTCATTTTTTTTTCTGCCTGTCCTCTATGCCCCTTGCTTGAAGAAAACATCCACAGCGAAGTGACGCACCGTATGTCAGAGTCATCGCAAATGCAGCTATCTTTGGCCGGGTAAACATTACGGCCACTGCAAAGGCGATTTTCCCTCTCGGGTATCAAAGTTCTCGGCGAACTTACCCGCCTGTGTGAATGCGCCACGCAATAAGCGTCAAGGAGACGCGCCATTTCAGGGAGCACGAAAAGAAGAAGCAGAAGTAGAGAGGACCACACGCTTATGGTATCGCATAAGGAATACCATACCATACCATACCATACCATACCATACCATACCATACCATACCACACGCTTCGTCAGATCGCCGCCGAGGGCCATGGGGAAGATATTCTCTCGTTACCTCAGCATGGGCAGCGACAGCGTTGTCCTGTCGAACCTCACTCGCTCGCCTAGCTTCGTGGCCATCGACAGAGACGAAACCCGCCCCGACACCAATGCCGGCGCCGAAACGCTCCCGCAGAAGGGCGACGCGCTCGGCGCCTCGCCCTCGGCGGCGCCGTCACAGCTCGGAGAAACCCAGGGAGCGGACGCCGCCGGCATCCGTGAGTAGCCGTGCGCGCACGTGTGCGATCTCGGCAGTAGCGGGCTTGCTTAACCTGTGCAGTGCTGTTCAGGGGTCCCCTCGGCGAGAGAGGGTTACGGTGCTGCACGTTTCTCTCCGATTTCCTTCCTTTAAAAGTCGCGTACCAACACTACTATACTCTATACTCGGTGAAAGTTTCAGAATCCAGCACAAGCGCCACCCGCAAGAGCGCATTACGCCTGCCCTGTGTGCATTCGCGCTTCACAACGCAGTTACTGAGAGACGCCGGTATTGAAAAAAAAAGTGCGCCCAAGCCATGACGTCACCCTATTTGAGCGAACTTGATTGGTGGGCGCATCTATATAAATTTTCCCCCTAGTTGAATGACTGTTTATTTGTCACTGCATTCTTAAGCTGTCACAGACAATATACAGTGTCAATATCTGCCGCAATGTAGAATTAGAGTAGGCGAGATGATAAATCTGTCATTAGGTCAAATGTAGGAAGTTATTAGGTAGTGCACAGAGTGGCTACTCCGACCAAGTCGGAAGTCAGGAGATAGAGAGAAAGAAAAGGGTGGGACTGGACTGTCCCAAACTATTGTTCAAGCAAAGAAATGCGGTCGAGAGACGACTCGAGCACTGTCTGTCGAGTTCGACATGCATTCCATGCGATGCACTCCTTCACCGTTGCGTTAGTTCGCCTACTGCTCGTACGATCAAGTTCTACTGGACTAACCAACCTAACCGGGTCCAACTGACCAACCTGCCCACCATGGCGGGAGGCCGCTGCCTCACGAAAAGTGAGGCAGCGGCCGGGACCTCTTCTTGAACTGACGCACTCAAAAGCTCGAGTCCGTCAGTTCAAAGCTTTTCCGATGCATATACACAGAAAGGTTATTCCAAATTCAGCAAGTATTTCACGGAAATGGCACACCTCCGAGTTTAGAGGTTGTAGCGTTGACGCATACAGATAAACTCGCCCGGTGCGCGCGTATTTCGGCAAATATTGCAAGCAACGCAGTGGAGGCGAGGCATGTGATCCACACTGCACAACAGAGTTGGACATCGACAAAAACTTTATCCCGACCAATCGGGTACTTTATTCGATTAATTAATCAATTCAACATATTTATGTTTATGTATGTTAGCTAGAGGTAAGCGAAATAGTCTCAGGCGCCCGAGAACTGTTCAGGCAACGCCTTTTTAGTCCCTGTGCCGTTCGAAATTTTTGTGAAGGTCCGAATAAACAATCTTATTCTATTCTCTTTATGTATGTAAACTGCATAAAAATCAAACCGTGCTATTCGAATTTGCAATGGTCTATCAGTGACACTTTTAGTGAGTGGATATACCAAACATATCAAGTATCAAGTTCACACGGACACAATCGATGGTTCTGGTGCGAAGGCAAACAATTAAGTTTCAAAAAGGGACATTTTTATTTGAAGATGCTCTCAGTCCCACGCTGGACCTAGATAGTAGTGGTGAACAGAACTAAAAAATCAATAAATAGCTACATAACAATAACATTTATGCAATAGCACTTTGGTAAATTAATAAAGAAGTAAACGAAGCATCGCCGCTTCAAAACAGTAAAACTACACGAAATACAACAGAGAAATACAGTGCCATACAACAAGAACACAATAGGACGACAATAATAGCCAGTAGCCAGCTGCGTAAAATGGCGTCCCCATGGCGTTAGATTTTCCCTCCGCTGGCAGGCAGCACAGCACACTTGGGTGGTTTTTGTCCTGCAAAAAATTACAGAAGCCGCCTTAGTCTGAACATTGGAGCTGAATTTGTCATTCTCTTCCTCTGATGTTTAACAAGTGAAGCAGAGGCGTCGCCACCGACGCTTGCCTTATTTCGCTCGTAACCTCAAGCGTATAAACGTGGCTGAAGCATTAAATCGATTAATGGGAAGGTTCATCGATCAATCGGCCAGTCCTACTGCTTCGTATCTCGCAGCCGCGACGAAACAAGAACCGGATGCCGCAGGGAAGGATTCGTGCGCTCAACCCGTCAAGTACGTGCCGTCCAATGATGCGTCTCTGAAGCACCTCAGTAACAGTGGTAAGCAGAAGCCGTTGAACACTGGCTTGCATGTTCGGCAAAAGCTTTATATCACAGACGTTCGAATAGTTAGGTGTAAGAATCGAATACAAAGTATCGGTACGTGTTGATTCGATTATATATATATATATATATATATATATATATATATATATATATATATATATATATATATATATATATATATATATATATATATATATATATATATATATATGTGTGTGTGTGTGTGTGTGTGTGTGTGTGTGTGTGTGTGTGTGTGTGTGTGTGTGTGTGTGTGTTCTGTTTTTGCTTTTTCGCGCCCATCGTCTTCTAGCATGTGTACTAAGTTTTGTTCACCGTTGTATAAATAAGTTAACTATTGTTTAATATGGACCATAGCGTTTATTGGTGCATTCCGCCCCCCCCTTATGTAGTACAGTGAAAGGGGTCTTTAAGGGAAAATAGTGATGAGTTATCTGGTGCACTATTACAGTGACAGTAAAGATATTGAAACAAGAAAACAGCGTGTTATCAGATGTACGCAGAGTGTTGTGTCCGTTGAAACGATAAGTGTGATACGTACAGCGTCGCACAGCACCCCTGTTCCCCACTGGAGTGCCAACCACGGAATAGGTAATATGTGTCTGCTTTGAGCGGGGCAAATATAACTCCCGCGGCAGGAAATCGCCCTTTCCCCAATCCTCCGAAACCACTTTTTTTTTTCTTCAATGAATAAATCAAGTGTCCCCCCGTCAGCCTTTTCATGTAGTCGTAGTTGACCTATCTAGGATTGTCCGTGCGAGCCTTTGTGGCAACAGGAGGAAATGATGCCCTCTTCAATGGAAGGTAGGACGATTTCGCGCCGCCCATATGCTGCCCCTCTTTCCAGTCACTGAGTCGAAAGACGGTGCACACAAAAGGAACACACAGGCTTGTCTTGGCTGATCCTTTTTGTTTTGTTTGATGACTTAGCGCACATACAAGCCTAATTGTTGTACAGACATACGTATACACCCATGAGCAAAAGCATACGGACCACAGACTCACAGATAAAGCTAAATGCTTTGTAATTCAGTTGCACAAACCGAAATTGACGAGCGCACTGGAAGGCTCGTAATGCCAGGTTTGGACTACAGTCCTCTATTTCAAGTTCCATTCCTAGGCGCAGAACAAAACCGGCTTTATCACGGAACCTCTGGTCCGTATACTTTTGTTCAAGGGAGCACAAAACAGCCAAACAGCAATCTCCCCTTTATTGTTGCGCTGTTGTTCGGCCGCTCACGCAGACCAGAGGGTGCCGCTGCCTTCGAGCGGGTTTCGGCAGTCGCCGGCGGTGTCGGGGCAACTGTTCGGCGCCCCCCTCATGTCGGGTGCAGGTGGCGGCGGGGTCGCCGACCAGCTTCACCTGTCCACCACGGAAGCTGTAAGCCTGTCTTCTACGGTGCCCCTGCGCCACTACAGCGAGACCAAAGCCAGCAACCTGGCCGCGCGGCTGAGGCCCGTCTACAAGAGGGAAAAAAGTGCTCGAGAGACAAGCATGCGGTACGCCTGCACGTCTCGAAGGGGGCGGACGCCCCACGTCGCTGGCTTCGCAGTGGACCCGCGGCGCTGCAATCAATCAATCAATCAATCAATCAATCAATCAATCAATCAATCAATCAATCAATCAATCAATCAATCAATCAATCAATCAATCAATCAATCAATCAATCAATCAATCAATCAATTCCTAGTGTTAGCAATTTATTTTTGCACAACAATTGCAGGGACAATTGCAGAAGCTAGTGCAAACCCGTCAACGAAACATGATTATTCGCAGCAGCATTGCAACATAACATAGTTCATAGAAACTGTACAACGCGTTTAACAACGGCCATTTGCACAGAAGAATACAAATACATAGAAGTCACTTCAGTAGAGTACAGGAGAAAGTTATCAATAATGTCGCAATGTTATGACATCATTATTGTTTCCTGCTTGTTGCTCTTCTCACATGTCTCTGCATTTGTATTATTAACCGAAGGTTCCGTTGTAGTCTTTGACGTTTGGACCTTCGTCTGTATATTATTTGTAACGCATTGACTGTATAGCAACGAAAAATAAACTGAAACAATTACCTCCTCCCCCCAAAAAAGAGGAGGAATAAAAGAAAAAAACAAAAAGAGGAATTCATCTGTAGCATAGGATATCAGAGTGTAATTAAATAGCAAACTATACACTTTCAGGCTAGTTTATAAAAATAATATTGTTTAATCGAAAACACGAAGTTTCTGGCCGTCTTTACTTTGAGCGGCCCAGTAATCCAAATTTTCGGGCCAGAAAGCTGAATGATTCACTCGCCATAAGTAGGACCAGTGACTCATTGGATTGTTTCGGCAATGTTAAGGTACGCTAAAGCGGAACGTTAAGTAAGCCAGATTCGCAAATTACTCTTCTGACACCAAAAAGATCAAACTTAGTGCCCGCAGACAGTTAGTAACACAGAAAAGAAACAACAAGGAAGGACGGTTGGCCACGCCACCTTCTAGTTCTTGCAATAGCATGCCCTTGACGTCATTGATTTGTACAGCGTGAGTTTAGGACTAAATAACATTTTGTTGGTAAAGAAAAGTTCGCATTGCATAGTAAAGAAACCAGCGACTAAAACCTGGCGGGTTTTGACCTTCGACACGCAGGAATGGCCCAAACACGCGAAAATACATCGAAAACTGCGACGTAAGGCTGTCTTGCCGGCTACGTGTTTTTTCAGGCAAAGTACAACAAGGAACACTGGCATTTATTGTGAGCTCTTTTCTGCATCAGCTCTTTCCCGCCATCCGATCATCACTAGGCGGTCATCCGAGGCTCTGCCGCAGCCGTCTCCGAGAACCGGCAGTCCTTTGATACTCATTAGATTCTATGCTAAAGGGCTGTGTTGGTGGACATTGTGGTATTTAAGGGTCCGCTGTTCCAAACACTCCTAGGTATTTGCTGCATTTGTCCGCTGTGCATCATCGGGACGAAATGCGCGATTACACAACTTTTTCCGTGTTAATGAAGCACCAAAACAGAACTGATAGCTGCACAGGGGAGCTGATGAAACATCGTCTTGCGGAACACAGCGCGAAGAGAGCCGAGTGAGATGAATGTATGAATGAGCGAGCGAGCGACAGAATGGGCGAGCATGTCAATGCATAATGCGAACTGCGATACGATACGAGGACGCAAAGACGACAACCAGACGCACAAGCGCGTCGTATGCCTGGTCTTCGTCTTTCTTGTGCCCTCGTCTTATACCGGTGTCGCACGGCACGCTTTCGATCGCGATCTAGCCCGATCAGGATCGAATTTCTTGGTCCCGATCGGTTCCTCTGCGCGAGTGGCATGCGGGAGGGAAGCCAATCGCGGTCGAGAATTTCGATCTGCACCAGGCCTCAATCGCGATCGAAAGCGGCCGTGTCACACCGGTACTAGTTGCCCATCTTATTTATAATAAATCAACTCTGGCTGTTCTTCACTGTGTCACAGCAGATGGCCCTCGTATACCGTGTGCGTAGCGCTGGTGGGCTTGACGATGAGCATCCTGGTGCTCGTGGTGGTCATTACGACGATGTGGCGGCACCCTGGATTAAAGACCCAAACCGCCGGCCTGGTGGTATCGGCGTCCACGGAGGCTCGGCGTCCGCGAGTCGACGCCGCCGTCGTGAGCGTCCAGAAGACGCGACCGAGCGGCGTCGCGGGCTTCACGGTTTCTCCGTCGCCTCGCACGGGAAGCACGAGGCCGTGGCGTTTGATTGATTGAATTGGCTCTGTAAACTGGAGACTGTCTTTGAATTTAGCGCGTTAACGGGATCAAAGCGGAAAACATTTGATGGGGTGTATACGTTCCGCGGAATTGGTCGTGATGGCCTTTAAAAAGGACGCCTTGCAGAGGCCTGCGAAAAAGATTTATTGATAGCAGACGGCCGTTGGAAAGCGCATTCAGCGCGCCATGCGTGTTCCCTCTCGTAGCAGCCACTGACTGCGACTGAAAGCGTGTTGCGTGCTATTAAACTATTAAACTATTAAACTATTTTCTTGCCTCTCGCTTAGCACGGTGTATTCTGTGCAGGCTATGTGCTCGTATAGGTGCAATAAGCGTGGATAACAAAACTCGTACTCGGAACTGTTATATATATATGTTTGAATACCTCGCCTTTCTTGTACGCCTGTGTTTTTTTCTCACTGTCTACCTGTTCTTAGAAGCGGAGCACAGCGAACGGAATACTCGAAGAATGCTGATTCTTTGGGGTCCAACGACGGCATTTTTGAACAGAACGGGTGCAACGAGCTGCGTTACGCTCCGTTTTCGATCCTATCGTTCCACTTCGGGATTCGTAAAACGCGCCGGGCTTTTGAGCTCGTGTTAGCTTCCTCGAAATCAGATGGCGACACGGGCAGCGAAGCTGCTCCTTTATGCTATGCGCTCTCGTCGCAGACGCTCATCCGAAAGCTTTCCTTGAAGACACACTGACGTCGTGCAGGAGATGCATATGATTTGACATTGAGATGCCTCCGAAGGCAAAATTAGACAATGATGGCCGGGTGAACACTTTAGAGATTCGGAGTGTGCGAGTGAATCACGTTCAGGGTTAGTGGCTTGTCTGTGTGTCTCATTTGTCTCACCGAATGAGGTATATATGTACCGCGTATGGTGGACTTACGTTTCAATGGGGACAAGAAAATCGCCCTGCTGTACACTTTAAACATCAGTTAATTGGCAAACATGAAAAGTTTTCTTCATTCACGAGGCACTAAATACAGTTAGTATATATTACTATATCGACGTTGCTAATTTATTACCAACATTTATTTGTAGAGCTTTCGTCATATATATAATAGCCACAGAGCTCCATGTATTCGAGTGCTGATTCGAGTGCTGATTGCCATGTTATCGGTTGTCAATGTAACTTTTTCTCAAGTCTCTAAATCTATTAAGGAAGTTTTTCGCGTGCGTAAACCATGGCCTCGCACGTCTATATCTCCTTCCGTTTCTCTACCTAGGGTGCGCTTTAGAACCACGGTGCTGCAATTGTGCTTCATTAATTTTCCGTTTCTCTCTATTTTTTCTCTCCTCCCTTAGGCTCGTTCTCTTAACTACTACACGCAGAAACAAAGGAACAGCGCTCGCATTCGATTCCATAAATGAGAAAAAAAATATATATATTGTGAGCATTATTTTACCCCTTCATCTTCTTCATCTGTATATATTCATCATCATGGCCAACGCCTTCGTCTTCAGCGCGCGCCCTGCGAAATAAACCGTTGAAGCTTAACAGCTGTCTCGCAAGTGGTGGAGGCTGCTTTCCATCCCTTGGTCCTCTACGCCTTAGAGTTTCCCTGGAGCTTCGTTCAGGCCGCCGCTTGCTGCGCATTTCCGCCAGGATGCCCCAAGAAGATCCTCCAGGAGCCTCCGGCGTCACCGTCACTGCCCCACCGGCCGTTCCTTCATGGACCTTCAGTACGCGGCAGCGCGATCCCACCATGTTCACTGGCCTTCGTAGTGACGACATTGATGACTGGCTGGACAATTATGACCGCGTGAGTGAGTCTAACCGGTGGGATGATATGCACAAGCTTCGCAACGTCGCATTCTACCTCACTGACGTTGCCACGACTTTGTTTCTCAACCACGAGAGCACCTTGCCTGACTGGGCGGCATTCAAACACGAGCTTCGGCAGATTTTTGGCGCTCCCAACGTCCGCTATGAGGTCGCAAGAAAAAGCTTGATGGACGCATGCAACTTCCCGGAGAAACATACACCTCTTATATCGAGGACGTCCTCGCCCTTTGTCGCCGTGTTGACGGCACCATGACGGAATCTGATCGCGTTCGTCATATCCTAAAGGGCATTGCCCAAGTCGCGTTCAACGCACTGGCGATCAAGAATCCAAATACAGTTAACGATGTGATCGCGACTTGCCAACACCTTGACGCACTGCAGGCCATCCGTTTGCAACCTATCGCCGGTGACGCGTCTCCTTCGTCGGATACCGACCTGCGTATGCTGATTCAGATTCTCATACGCGAAGAGCTCCAAGCGTGTGGCCTGCTCAGCCCTCCTGTTCTCCAGCCTCAACCTTCGGTTCCTGGCCTGCGCGACATCATCAAAGAGGTGCTGTCCTCCATGACATGCGCTGCGAGCTGTGGCCCTCCTTCGCCATCCACCTCGTATGCTCAGGTTGCGGCTTTGCAGCCAGCGTTCGTTCGGACAGCGCCTCCTGCTCCTGCTACTGCCCCCAACCATCTGGCGACTCTACCACCCCGTCCGCCTGCCACAGCATTTTACACTACCCGGACTACGCCCCGCCCCATTTGTTATCATTGTGGTATTCGCGGGCACATATCGCGTTTTTGCCGAAGACGACAACAGGACCAACGCCGTGGCTACGATATTTATGAGAGAGACCCGTTGCTTCCTCCGAGTCCTTACCAGCGCCGGCTCCCCCCACGCTCACTTTCTCCACCTCCCGAAGCGCCTCGCAACTACCGTCCAGGGCGCCGCCGCTCGCCCTCCCCTCTCCGACGCTCGACATCACCCCTGCAACCGGCCACCCGCACTCCTGACTACCGATCGGAAAACTAGGTGGTGCAGTTTTTGGAGGAAAAGCTGCATGGCTCGCACAGACTACAATTCCTCCAGCGTGCCCGGCCAATACTTTATTCGTTTGTGTAGAAGGTGTACCAGTCCTAGCATTGATTGATACGGGACCAGCTATTTATATTATTCACGCTGGCTTGTGCGCTCTTCTACGCAAAGTTACTACACCTTACAGTGGAGCTCTTCGTCGTGGTGCAAATAATGTTGGGATTCGGCCATCGGCGCAATGCACCATTCGAGTTTCGATCGACGGGATAAGCCACCATATCCAGTTCCCAGTGTTGACTTCCTGTGCTCACACGCTAATACTAGGGTGGGACTTTCTCTCTTCGGCGTCTGCTTTCATCTCGTGCCGTCAACGCTTCGTTAACTTGACAGAGACCGACAATTCCGACGACGTGCACGAACCGCGCCTTTGCTTATGAACTGCTGACGATTGTATGGTGCCCCCTGGCCGCGAACAACTACTTGTAGTTAACTCTGACATCACCGATGGTGACGTCTTAGTTGTACCGTCAGCCCTTTGCTTATCCAAAGGGATTGCTCTGGCACCCAGCCTTGTTCGCTTCACCAACGGCACGGCCACTTTGGCTGTACTCAACACAACCAATGAGCCAGTCCTGCTTTCTAAAGGCGCCGTTCTCATGTGCGTCTTGGACACTCAGCCTGTCTCTGTGCTTACCTCGACTACTGCTGTTTCACTACCACCCACAGCTATGGATCCGGTCCCTGCTTCTGTTGTCGCTAGTACCACAGCTCCGATCTAACGCCACAGCAGAAGGGGGAGTTACTGGCGTTGTTATCCAAGCATAAAGACTCCTTCTATGTCCACTCTCCTCTTCTGGGACAGACTTCTGCGATGGCTCATCGCATACACACAGATGGAACTTCCATCGTGCGCCGGGGGCCATATTGCGTTTCTTCCGCTGAACGCCAAATCATCGATACCCACGTTGCCGACATGCTGAAACGTAGCATAATCCGCCCATACTCAAGCCCTTGGTCATCACCTGTCGTTTTGGTGCGTAAGAAAGATGGCTCAGTGCGATTTTGCGTAGACTACCGTGCCTTGAACAAAATAACCTGCAAAGATGTATATCCACTGCTCTGAATCGATGACGCCTTAGATTCATTACAAGGCGTGGAGTATTTCTCCAGCCTTGATCTTCGCTCCGGATACTGGCAGATCCCCATGCACGAAGCAGACAAGGAGAAAACCGCCTTTACCACACCCGATGGACTTTACGAATTTAACGTAATGCCTTTCGGCCTGTGTAATGCTCCCGCCACATTTGAGCGGATGATTGGCACCGTACTACGGGGCCTAAAGTAGAAGACTTGCTTATGCTACCTCGACGACATAATCATATTTTCGTCGACCTTCCATCAGCACTTGCAGCGCCTCGACGAAGTCCTGACATGCCTCTCAGCTGCTGGCGTTCAGCTGAATACAAAAAAGTGCCACTTCGTCAGCAAAACCATTATATTGCTCGGACACCTTGTCAGCAAGGAGGGCCTTCGACCCGACCCCGACAAGATTACCGCTGTCCTCCGCTTACCCAGGCCTCAACGTGCCAAAGACTTGCGTAGCTTTCTTGGCCTAGCTTCGTATTTCCGGCGCTTCATACGTAACTTTGCCACCATTGCGGCGCCGCTCCATCAACTCCTTCCTTCTGGAGCTCCCTACATATGGTCGGACGAATGCCAAACTGCTTTTGACGCCTCAAGCGCCCTCACGTCCGAACCTGTGCTTTGTCATTTCGACAACACCGCACCCACTCTTGTACATATTGACGCCAGCGGACACGGTATCGGCGCTGTTCTTCTGCAACGTCAGCAAAATTCTGAAGAACGTGTGGTTGCATACGCAAGTCGCACGCTAACAGCTGCAGAGAAAAATTATACTCGCAGCGCATGTCATGGAGGACAGCTCCTCTTTGATGATGTCGCACAAGCCAGGAACCGAAGGTTGAGGCTGGAGAACAGGAGGGCTGAGCAAGAGCGTCTCGCCGTTTTTTGGTCCATCCAAAAATTTCGGCCTTTTGCGCGGCCGCCACTTTACGGTCGTTACTGATCACCACGCTTTGTGCTGGTTGGCGACGCTAAAGGATTTTACGGGACGTCTTGGCCGTTGGATACTTCGTTTACAAGAATACGACTTCGACGTCACCTACAAGTATGGAAAGAAACACCAGGATGCCGATGCTCTCTCTCGTTGTCCCCTACCACCGTCTTCAAACGCTGCTTGCTTACCACCTTCCGTGAGGAAACCGCAAGGCGCGTCGCCTGCATTCCCTTCACTCGCAGCTCTTGACCGGCTCCCATCCAGCCATTCTCATACGTTTGCCTCTAGCCAACGTAATGACTCCTACTGCCACTCCGTTATGGAGCGTATTCGCGGATCATCTCGCCCACCTCACGCTCGGCTCTGTCGGCAGTTGAAGAACTTCAAGATCGAAAATTCGATATTATACCGATACGTGTTTCATCCTGAAGGACACCGTTGGGTTCCTGTCGTTCCCCGATCCCTTCGGGCTCAGATATTGTAGACCTTTCACGACGATCCTACTGCCGGTCACTTTGGTTTCCATAAAACCTACTAGCGAATTCGCAGCCGCTTCTCTTGGCCTGGACTTGCAACCAGCGTAGCGAAATATGTGGCTTCCTCTTCGCTCTGCCAACACCGCAAACGACTGACCGCACCTCCGGCTGGACTGCTCCAACCTGTCCCGTGCCCTAAAACTCCTTTCGCAGTCGTTGGTATCGACCTCTATGGACCGCTACCCTTAACCACTGGCGGTAAACGATGGATCATCACAGCTGTAGACCACTTGACACGGCACGCTGAAACAGCCGCACTATCTTCGGGATCCGCAGAGGAGGTTGCGGCCTTTTTCTTGGAAGCCATCTTTTTACGGCACGGAGCCCCACGTGTCCTTTTGAGTGACCGCGGCAGGACCTTTCTCTCTAAACTTCTCGACAATGTTCTCCGTGCGTCCAATACCATCCATAAAACGACTTCCAGCTACCACCCTCAAACTCATAGTCTCACAGAGCGCTTTCATCGCACCATGTCCGACATGATATCTATGTACATCAACCCTGACCACACCAATTGGGATGTCATTCTACCATTCGTCACTTTCGCATACAACACGGCCGTCCAACGCACTACGGGGTACTCGCCCTTTTTCCTTGTGTATGGTCGCCAACCGATCACTACCTTCGACGTTTCTTTCTTCGGTGTCCCCGTGCCTTCGTCCACATCAGTGTGTGAGCAGTTCGTTTCGCGCATTGCCCGGTGTCGCCAACGTGCCCGTCTCAACACCGACGCCAGTCAACAAGACCGAAAAATTCGCTATGACGCATCTCACCGTGTCGTTTCCTTCCACCCTGGAGACGATGCGTTACTGTGGACCCCAGTTCGCGCTCCTGGATTGTGCGATAAATTTCAGTCCCGTTTTATTGGGCCCTACATTATTCGGGAACAGACTTCGCCGGTTAACTATCGTGCAACTCCAGTTGTTCCGCCTTTGGACGGCCACTGCCGTGCCACAGAGATTGTGCATGTTTCGCGTTTAAAAACTTTCAAATGGCGTTTCCCGCCATAACCAGCGGCCAGGTTGGCCGCTTCCACGCGCGGGGAAAATTGTGTGAGCATTATTTTACCCCTTCATCTTCTTCATCTGTATATATTCATCATCATGGCAAGCGTCTTCGTCTTCAGCGCGCGCCCTGCGAAATAAACCGTTGAAGCTTAACAGCTCTCTCGCAATATATATATATATATATATATATATATATATATATATATATATATATATATATATATATATATATATATATATATATATATATATATATATAAAGAAAATTATCAGTCATGGCACTCGTAGTACAGCCTCCTGGGCCGTTCTCTTTTCGAAAGTAGTCATATTAGGGTTATTATAGTTAGACAAAGGTATTTCGATCTCGTGAGCATCACTCCTTGGGATAGTTACTCGGGCGAGCTTCCCATGCTAAGCGTGTCGCGCTCGCCTAGCGCCTGCTCAAGCTTTTCCTAGTCTCTAGAGCCACTCGAGTTCCCTCTTATTGGCGGGCGGCCATTTTTCCAAGAAAGTGCGCCTTCCAACCACTCCAAGCAGAAGTATGCCTTCCAATCGACCATCGCGGACAACATCAGTCTCTTTCCACGTAAGTACGAGGCTCTGGACAGGAGCTATGCCGCTTCAATGTAACCTGGGGCCTGACGAACCAACCGACTGGGCTATCTCTCCGGGCGACATCCAAGGGTCACGCGTTCAAATCTCCTGTTCTCTTCCTTTTTTGTTTTCTTCTTTTTTTCTTTTTTATCTCTTTTCTTCTAGTTTATCACCATACCGGGGAATTGCATATCTTTGCCACGACCGTCCGCACGGGGACGGTGGTGGCAACACTTGCAAATTTTTAAAAAAATTTTTCTCCTTTGTTATGTATGGCCACTCATGTGCATGTCATGAACTACCAGGTTTCTCCAGTTGAGTGCCATCTGTGCGGTTTAACCGAGCTCAGATTGGTCGACCTTGACTGATCGAAGAAGGCACCACTGTAGGTTAAATGGGGCGTACAACTCCTGCGGTGGCGAAGAAGTAGAGTATTCGTCTCGCGTGCAAGAGGACCGTGGTTCGAATCCCGATGCCGCGCAATTTTCCACCGGATGAAAAAAATTCGCGTGTTGATAAAATTGCATAAACAGGCCTGGAGTGCGGCCTGATCCCGGTGACCAGAACCGGTAACGCACTCTCTCATCAGAGCAGGATTGGCCACCCTGGTGCAGTACTTGGCAACAACCTCCTATAACAATCAAACCGCTGCCCTCAGTCCCCAGCGGCCGCGAAGTAACTGACCACGGCGGCGGTCAGACCTGTGACGCAGCAGAGGGTGCTAAGAATACCTGGCTTCGGACAGGCCGCCATTGGAATCTGAACCTGGCAACTTTTAACGTTATCTAGTGAGGCGAGTCTAGCAGTGTTATTGGAGGAATTGGAGGGTAGTAAGTGGGATATAATGGGGACAAAAGAAGCATATACAGTGCTAAAATGCGGGCACGTCCTGTGCTACCGGGGCTTACCGGAGAGACAAGGCCTAGGAGTTGGATTCCTGATTAATAAGGATATAGCTGGTAACATACAGGAACTCTATAGCATTAACGAGGGGGTGGCAGGTTTTGTTGTGAAACTTAATAAGAGGTACAAATTTGAAGGTCGTACAGGTCTACGCCCCTACATCCAGTCATGATGACCAGGCAGTCGAAAGCTTTTATGAAGACGTGGAATCGGCGATGGGTAAAGTCAAAACAAAATACACTATACTGATGGGCGACTTCAATGCCAGGGTAGGCAAGAAGCAGGCTGGAGACAAGTCAGTGGGGGAATATGGCATAGGCTCTAGGAATAGCAGGGGAAAGTTATTAGTAGAGTTTGCGGACCAGAATATTATACGGATAATGAATACCGTCTTCTGCAAGCGGGTTAGCCGAAAGTGGACGTGGAGGAGCCCGAATGGCGAGACTAGAGATGAAATAGACCTTATACCCTGCACTAACCCTGTCATCATACAAGATGGATGTGGACGTGCTCGGCAAGGGGCGCTGCAGTGACCATATGATGGTAAGAACTCGAATCAGCCTAAACTTGAGGAGGGAACGGAAGAAACTGGTACATAAGAAGCCAATCAATGAGTTAGCGGTGAGAGGGAAGCTAGAGGAATTCCGGATCAAGCTACAGAACAGGTATTCGGCTTTAACTCAGGAAGAGGACCTTAGTGTTGAAGCAATGAACGACAGTCTTATGGGCATCATTAAGGAGTGTGCAATAGAAGTCGGTGGTAACTCCGTTAGACAGGATACCAGTAAGCTATCGCAGAAGATGAAAGATCTGATCAAGAAATGTCAATGCATGAAAGCCTCTAACCCTACAGCTAGAATAGAACTGGCAGAACTTTCGAAGTTATTCAACAAGCGTAAGACAGCCGGCCGGCCGGCCGGCCGACCGACCGACCGACCGACCGACCGACCGACCGACCGACCGACCGACCGACCGACCGACCGACCGACCGACCGACCGACCGACCGACCGACAGTTAAGATTATAGCTGATGACATAGATGGTGGTAATTTGCGTAAAGCTAGGACAATTTGCCAATAAGCCAATAATTCCGCCTCGGACTCGTGGCGAAGCCCATCGAACGGAGAAAGCTTTCTAAGTAATTTAATGCTGTGCTTCCATTTAACGCGGGAATTTATCTTCAGGGACTTCAACTAAAGCGTTGCTAAGAATGCTATTCTAATAATGTATTATTTATTTCCTGCAAGCGCACGTACACACATACACGCAGGCGTGCTTGGCTTGTAACGCAACGTGTAGTAGGAAGAACGCCATTAAGCGGAAGAGTTAGTTATATTTCTTTTTAAAAGAGAACATTGCTTAAAGTAAATACACTTTTGCCTCCTTTCCAGTGTTGCCCTCTGTTCGCGCCTTTCTTTTCATATTCCAGGAAAGCGTCATAAACTATTTACTATTTATTTTTATTTTTATACTGCCTTATATGTTTACTTACTACATAAACAACTATTAAACTGGCAATCCACGCAGATGAGCGAGTTCTGTTCCCGCGCAACTCGCTGAGCTCGTACGGGCTCGAGCAAACAACGTCCCGTTTCTGCGGCGAAGTTCAGCTGAGCTCTCCCCGGTGACGCTTTCCCGGAGTGACGCAGTGTGCTCCGCACGATAACAAGCAGTTACGTGCTAAGCCTTCCGAGGTGCTACCCCTCGCAGCCGCAGCCCAACTCCATTGTAACGACTCGATTTTCACGGGAGCAGGGAGGGGAAAAGTTGCCTTGGCGCGGGGAAAGGGGGTCGGTTGCGTTGGCGCAGAATGGAAAGCAGCAGGAACAGTTGGTTGTGCGCGAGAATTTGTGGGCTGCTGGGGAAAAGATAGAAAAAGGAAGCGTGCATGGAACTCGAAGCTTCGAGGAAGGCGAAGCGCGTGGTATAACAGGAGGAGGCCGCGGGGAGGTGGGGAGGGGTTGCACGAAGCAACCGTCGGAGTATGGGAGTGCGCCGCCGCCGCCTTATATCCCTCTCCTCCCCCCCCCCCCCCCCCCCCCCCGGCAAGGAAGACGAACCACACGGAGCAGCGGCCGTAATCCCCGTCGCAATCCCAATAATCCCGAGTCGGAAATCCGTTATTCGGGCTCGCCCTGCCGAACTCGCCTTTCTCTTCCTAGCTTCCTCCCCCTCTCTCACCGACCGCACCGAGCGAAGCGTTCGCTGTTCGTTCCAGCGCACCGCGAGTTGGACAGAAACGCCGCTCTTCGCGCCGCTGGGTAAGGAGCCCCGAAAAACTTCTTGTTCCGAGCGCGGCATTTTCCAGATGCTTTGGTCGCCTTATCCGGGCGTTGAGCCCGGGCGTCCTTCTTCTGCTGCTGCACCACGGGTCACGGAATAGGTAGCCCTCTCTGGCTCCAACCTTTCCTCCCCTACGCTGGATTTCGCAAGATATCGGCTGATGTCCTTCGCGACGTCTCTTCCTCCCTATTCTCTCTTTCCCTCTTTCTACGCGTTGGTGTTTACCATTGTTAGCGTTGCCCCAGCAATCGAGCTCGGCGACTGTGGTTGTTTCCTACTGCCGGCCGTGATAGAAGCGAGAAGGAGACCGGGAGGTAAGTCTCATGCACGTGTGGCTCCAATTTGTGTTGCGATCCCTACGTCCACCACCGCCGCTTGACTTCCCCGCTGCCCTCCCTCCCACCCTCCTCGAACCTTCCGCCATCCTGCTGCTTCTCCTTGGAGATCCGGAAATCTCTTGGCTTAATTCCCGCGTAAGAAGTTAAACTCAGAAATGGTAAAAACAATTTTAAATTGTGCGCTTAAGGTACGCACAGAAAGTCAGCTGCATGCATTTTCTTTCATTGCGCAATGAATTGCGTCACAGCCTGCGATGTTTAGCGGAGGATTAAGGAAACGCACTCGCTGTGGCGCGAATCTTCTTCGACCGGAAATTGTATAGTACTCGGCTGCCAGCTTCAGCGCGGCTGCGACTTGCGGCTGCACCAGACGTGCATCGTTAGCGTGCAATGTGCCGACGACACGTTTGGAGAAAGTATTAATAGAGAGAGGACTCTGGTATTTTGGTTGATGAGCGTTTCTGACTCTGCTTGAAGAACGCTAAGCGTATTCTGCCAGGCCCAGCGTTAAATTTCTATGAGCAGTCATTTTTCAACCAGAATCCTTTATCACGATTTTTACCATGCTCCTCTGACAATGTAACGCAACTTGAGTCATAGCTGGAACACAGTGTAATCGCCGAGAATGACGTAGAGAAAGGGGTGTTACGTTAAGATATCTCCAGTCCCGCACGAGTTCGTCAGCATCTGCCGCGTGGCTCTAGGTAAAATTCTGTCAGCCTTGTACCACCCTGTGTTTCTTTTCATTTCATGTACATCTTTCTTATGCCCGCTAACTTCTTTGTCATTACCGTTCCTATAAGTGAGGCCTCGCGTGTTTTATTTATTTTCATGGTTATAGACAGACAAACACACTAGCCAAAAATGGTGAATAAGAACAAAATAATCGTTTATTGAGGGTGAGCTTGTCTCCCGGAGGCAAATCGATTTATGTGTAACTACGACATGATAGTGTCGAATATAGTCTGCGATCGTCGAATCATACCCTGTCGCTTGGCTTGTTATTGGTCGCTTCTTTGCACATCCGTCATGGTACATCACAATGAAGTCAGTGGTGCTCGCATCGCTTCTAAAATGTACTGCAACGTTCGCGACTTGCGTACGATCTGTTTACGGTTCACCAGTGTAGCTGTCGAATTAGCGGTAACATTCACTATTGTTCGGACACAGCAAGTGAATTTTGTGCTAAAGCAATAACAATTAGGTCACAAGATAACTCTTTGAAAGCGAGCTTCGGCCAGAAATAAAACTACGCACGCGTGGACATATTTAACGCTGTTGTGTTAGATTATTACGTCTTCCACGAACTACCTGCCAGGATCTGTAACGTAATTTGCACCACCACTCGGGCACGTTTCAGTCGTACTCTGTCGGCTTGAAACCATCCAAGTACCATTATGTGTATTGTGACGTCGCGGGGATGGTGAAGAACCAAGCACTGTCATAAATGTGAGTTAAGGAACCAATCGTTTGTTGGGTAAAATTGTGCGAAGGAAGATAAGGAACACTAAAATCACTACGATGGTGGTCGTTGAACAGTCGTCAGTCATCGAATCTGATCTCACAGACAGAGTTTATCGCTATTTCTGCATGCCTCACCATATATTTAAGATTACTCACTGGTGCTCGCTTAGATTCGAGAATGTCCAACAGTATTCGTGACACTCGCACAATTTAATTACACATGCTTTCTCCACTCTAGCACTGGCGACGACATCCAAGTAATTTTGGATAGCCTGGGCGCGTCTTGCTCCAAGCGACAATTTGATAACAGTGATAATTTGGTGGAACGGGCAAAAAGTAAAACAAAGGGGAGTAGCAACACGGAATGCGCTCATCAAGGAAGCAGCTTATGTCGGGCCTGGGCCGTTGCCGAGGATCTCGGAAGATTTTCCTCGGGCGATGGACCCCTGGCAGCCTAGCCCCGGGCACCAACAGCAATAACCGTTGGGCAAATAAAGTTTATTCCTATTCTATCCTATGCGTTCACTTGCGGTGATTCCGAAATCAATGAGAATCTTTGCAAAATTAATAGAGAGTTTTAGAACAGAGGCTCCAAACGTTTGGGGCCCCATAGAAATAGCGTCGAAGCCACTGCGAATACGCAAGACGCAAAGTGCGTTTGGGTTTTGCGTCGGGCACGCTATTTGACTGATGTAGCAGGAGTCCCAAAAGCTGCCCTTAATGCTTTGCGTCAACAAACATGGCGGCACCCATCGAAGCGACGCCAGCAAGATTGGGCCTCATGCAGTAAGCACTGCACGACTCGTTAGTTTCTTTGTAAAGCGTGCTTCACTGCAATAGGATAATTTAGGAGGGAAAGCCACCACGGTTTTCTATGTCGGCGTTTGTTAGATTCGGCGTCGGTTAATTCGTATGCTTGTGAAAAAAAGGAAAAAAAAAAGAAAGTGTCCGACGATTACGATGTTCAGTAATGCAAAATTTGAGTGCGGCTCGATATGTGTATTCATTTCGCGATATACTGAGGTAAAGAATTTGAGACCGAAGTCACCGCACCGACTGGCAGTGGGCCAGTGCCGTCAGCGCTTTCACAGAGGGGCGGGCAGTATGAGAACGCTGGCACGATAGGTGCCATCGGGGCCAGCTGTGGAAGAAGGCGACGAACGCGCGAGCCGCGGCACGAGCTCGTTCGCGCGGTTACGCCGAAGGACGCCGACGCTCATCCCAGGAATGGGCGCCTAAAGGCCGCCTCACATTCAGCGTTCTTTTTTAACGCGATAGCGTTAAGGAGCTCGTGTCGCAGAAAAGCCGGTGTCGTCGGCGTCGGTGTCGGTGTCGGCGTCCGCGGCGTTGGCCGTGAGCGATAAATCACGGCAGGCACTTCATAAATAAAAAGCAACTTCCGAGATGGGCTGGGTGGGAATCGAACCAGGGTCTCCGGAGTGTGAGACGGAGACATTACCACTGAGCCACAAGTTCGATGCTTCAAAGCGGTACAAAAGCGCCTCTAGTGAACGCGGTGTTGCCTTTTTTTTGTACCGGCGTTTTCTGGCGTTGTGTCTATCGGCGTTGTCGCATGAACGGCGCCAGAGAAAGCGTCCAGCCACATGCGCGGCACGCGGACCAGCGCTGATCTGTCTGCGCTCATCGAGTCGCTGCTGGCGGTGGCGGCGAGACCCTGTAAGCGCGCCATCCTCGGCGTCGACGCCGAGCGACGCCGGGTGACGAAACGCCAGAAAACGTCGGGAAAACGCCGAATGTGGGGCCGCCTTTAGAGCTGCGCTCGAAATAGTTGTGCGGAAATCATCGACAAAGAGCGAATGCGAACGAATAGCCAAAAGCCTATAGAAAGCTATTCGCTTTATTAAATTAATGGTGCGTTTAACGGCGTTGTTCGTTGTACTGAGGATATTAAGGCAGCATTTGTCGTTTTATTGCATAATACCCAGTAGAAAACAGCACCGTTAATCAGTACATCTTCAGTGTTAGTATAAGTGGACAGCACGTACGTCTCAAATAGCTGTAATAGTTATCATTCACAGAAGAAAGCGCTCCACGATTCGGTCGACGAGAGTACGAGCCCTTTGTATCGGCGCCTTTGTATCGGTGTTGAAAGCTGTGAAAGTCCAACCATCGACCACGGACATGGGAGAAAAGTCCACAGAAATCTATTCGCTTTAATATCGAGCCCCTCGTATCTTTTCATTCTTCTGGCTCGCAATTCACAACGTTAGATTTAGCGTTTTAAAACGGCCGCTGCGGTGTTTTTCCGTTTACTTAGATACCGTACCGTTTTTAAAGCACGCGTGCGGCACACAGTGTCGTGAGAGCACGTGCATTAAATCATTGCTTTTGTATCATAACGGCAGAGTAGGATATCAAGCTCATCGCCGGATTTCAAGGACAACCAAAACTTTCCCATTTAAGGTTACAGTTTCACGCTGCTTTCGAAGACCTATGATTAAAAAAAATAAAACAAAGCAATAAAATGGTGTCAACGTCCAGACAGCTGATAAGTGCACGTTACGTAAGCTGCCTGAAAAAGAAAAGATTTTTTCAAAAATTCCTTAGAATACAAATATGAAGGAAACTTGAAAAGAAAAACGTTAACGGTTTTGTTGACACTGCAGACAAAGAACACATGGAGTGCTCATTCTATCCTTTTCTTCGGTTACTTCTGTAGATGAGTAAAACAATCATGTTGCGGCGGTCATTGACATCCCCTATATTTTCGGCATTTTAGCAAGATTGGGACTCCTGCAATACATACTGTAACGCTTGTTGTTTGTTTTGTAAAGCGTGCTTTGCTGTAATGTGCTTGTTTTAGAGGAGAAGCAATCACAATTTTTGGTGGTTGTGTTTCTTGAAAGCATTGGGAGAGCGTCGTGTCGTCGACTGAGCGTTTTCTCAGCGCAGTGCAGTTGTCCCGCCCCGTATGAAAGGAAGCGAAGAAAACTGCTAGTCACCTTTGTATTGTTAACAAGCAGTGGTTAATACGGCTGCGTCTTTATTTGTTGCTTCTGTCTTCACATGCAGATTTAACTTCGACTGGACGCTGCCTTCGAGTTCGCAATGTCAGCTTTGAATCGACGTCGCTTCTTTCTTTCTTTCTTTCTTTCTTTCTTTCTTTCTTTCTTTCTTTCTTTCTTTCTTTCTTTCTTTCTTTCTTTCTTTCTTTCTCTCTTTCTTTCTTTCTTTCTTTCTTTCTTTCTTTCTTTCTTTCTTTCTTTCTTAGACGTTATTTAAAACAGACTTTGAATTCCCTTTCTAGGACCATCCGCCGAAATGACTGCGAGTAATTTATCAAATATCAAAGTTTGCATACCCAAACAAGCTATACTGTGTGACGCTAAGTGCGGCTCGGGTACTTAGCATTTATTAAGTGATTTTTACATCGCTACCTTGACACAATATTATCTGAATTGTTTGGATTGCGACAAAGCTTTCGGTTTATGTTTGGCGGCAGCGTGAATTCAATCTTCCGCACGCACCCGGTTGTATGCATCATCGTACGACGACTCGCCGGTCATGACAGTGAAATGCTCACTCTATCTCTCGCTCTCTCTCTGGCTGTGAAATAAAATTGAGAAATGAACGAACCCCACAGTGATCTCTTGCACCTCGCTTTTATATTTTTTCCTCTTGAAATTGATGAAAACCGAAGGTTGCATGACCACGCCCATTCGAAGGTATGATACAATTATATGAACGAAATGTGTTCTCTGTTGCCCTTGAATAAAAATTCATTTACCGTGGCCTACTCTACTGTTCTGGAATTAGTTGCGAGAGATACCTTATAACTGGCTTAGAAAAAGATTTAATTAGTTGAACTTTGCCGCCACTGCAGTGAAGTAGTTTTTACGGCAGCTATCACGTCAGCTTGAATGTGTTGTAGTGAATGCATGGTACATTTCACGGCCTCAACACTGATACCTCCCCTGCAAGCGATCTCACAGGTTTTCTCGCAGAAGTATCGCAACTACTTTCACAGAGATCTCGTGGTAAACAAAACGTCTCTAATTAGTGCAATAAATGCTACCGCATTTTTAAAGGAGAAGCATTCACAACACCAGGGTATATACGTTTAGACACACAGAAAGAAACGATCTTCAAATAAAAGCTACATTAGCTGATGAAAGAGGTGAACTAAAAAGATATATATATATATATATATATATATATATATATATATATATATACGCAGAAAAAGGCGTCTTCATTTGAACAGCGTATATGCGAGCGTTTACTCTCGAAGCTAGTCATACTGTTTGGTTAAGGCAGGTGTCATCGTAGCGTGCATCGCACAGAGCGCTGCCATACAGTTTCCTAGCGGTTCCCTCAGCATAGGGACGTTGTTAACGGCCTAAATTGAGTGCACAGAGTGCGAACCGGCCGCATGATTTATTTATATCCTATTCATAGGGTACAGTTTCGAGTGTGATCTGGCTTGACTGGATATAATTTAACGACCACGACTGTCTCCCTTCAGCAGATTGCGCAAGGGAAGCAATCGTGATCGAGAAATCCGATAAATCCGAGCCCGATGGGGCTTCGAAAGTGCACCGTGTGGCAGGTGTTTCAAGTACGTTGCACGCGAGGGCACAGTAGGGATCATTTTCGCCGAATTGTAAATAGATATGCAGCGTCGTTTACACAGCCCCGTATGTGTGAGAAGCGCTTTCTCTCCGCTTAAGTAGAGTGGATATGGCTAGCGTGAAACACTCATGTTGCATCACTTGCGTGCATGAATGGAGTGATTTCACCCAAATAAAAGAAAAAGAAAGACAAAGAGAAAGAAGTGACCCGTTTTCCTCTCAGAAGGAAGAAAAGAAAAAAAACAACAACAAGAAAAAGAACCGCGACAGCGACTCGTTGCAGCGTAAAGAATGTGGGAAAGGCTAATTAACTTGTTTCGTTAAAGTCTCTCAATTGCTGAATGTTTCACAAACTTGTTTAATTAAAGTGCTGGAAGCGACAACCAATTAACGCCGTTTGCGAGAGGCCGCTACTTCAGTAAAAATAAGCCTTTCGGGACGTTGTAAATATAACGAATTGTAAGCGCAAGTTCATAAAAGTGACTGTTGTTTGCACAGGTTTAACGGAGTAAAGTTTTCTTTATGCACAGTTATTGTACGAGGAAGCCAGCATGACGGGTTGCTTGGGGCTGGTTACCCTAAGTTCTGAAGGTAGTAACACCTGCGTCGAAGAGAATATACAGCAGCGTAAATACGAAGAAGTTAGTTAGGAAACGCGAACAAGCGCTTTTCGTTGTAAAATGGCAGCTCCTTTCCAAGACTTCTCTTTGCTCATAACACAAATACGATAAAAAAGACCTATGTGCTTTCATTAAGCAGTTAAGCGCAATAACAAATACCTTTAGAATAACGCACGTGAGCAAAATATCCTGAGCAATACGAAAAGGTAACATGGGAGCGCGTGACAGACAGCCTCCACCCCAGTTTAATAATGTGCGTTGCGGCAATTTCCCCGATTAAAAAAAAATAGTGGAAAGGGAGGCGCTGTTCTGTTAACTGATAGCACTAGCTACCACCCCGTCTATATTTCTAAAACACGGGGACATCTTGGCCGCGATTTTGTAGGGATGCCTTTCCCTATGCTCCTATGTTAGTCCTTTTTGAGTTCGTCAGTGTTCATAGCGACGCTCCACCCGCGTTATCAGTGGGATCAGCCGGGCGTGAACGGTGGATGATAAGAGTCGCATGGAATCAAGCGGAAGGCATCGCTACAAAATCTCAACCCTTGTCGACAACTTGAAATGATGACGCGTTTAGATTTCAGGAAGGTTGACAATGCACTCGAGTGTAGCGATAACTATCACTGCTGTGGAAACGGCCATTGCTCATAACGATGTGTATATGAGAGCGTAGGCAGGAATTGAGAAAGTAATTATTGGGTCTGTAAGAGGCCAGCTTGATGCTACCTGCATTGTGGATACAAAGTGTGACGGGAGTGCAATCGGTGAGCATAACAGCGCCTTCACAGTCACTTTGCTCTTGACGGCGGCTGTTGCGCAACACTCCAACATACGCTTGAGGCTATCTGACCTGCGCTCCCGTGTTACCTTTCATATTGCTCCCGATGGTATGTAAATAAATAGCGTTCTAGTGACAGCGCATGCTCTTTACTTAAATGGCGATGACGAACATGGCGGCATCCTTAGCTGCCACTCGTATGTGAATGGCCGCTCACTCGACATTGTTGACTGCCAATAAATGGATTTCTTGTGATCGTTCCGCAAGTCCGGCGTCCGCACATATATGAAGAGACATATCGGCATAAAAAAACGACACGTTTGCGTTAATTAATTGTCTTGCCTTAGAGAGGTTTGACGCCGTGCACCGGGTGAAGCAACGACTGTTTATAACGTCTTTGCCTTTTGTGTTTTCATGCATTAAAATAAAAGTCTTCAAGTCGTGCAATTCGCAACGTTATGCAAACTGCTTGTGTTAAACGTACATACTAGTCCGTAAGCTGTTCCAAAGTTGTCTGATGACACTCTGGTAAGAAAAGGTCTGCTTGCTCTGGGTATATCGATGCAGGAAAGAAAGGAAATGAATGCTAATCCCCAATTAATCAGGAATTACTGTAGTAATTGGCTTCATTGTTGCTCATTCACGCATACTAAACGAACTTAGTTTTTTTTTAGGATACGTTTGTGATAAACAGGAAAAAAATGGAGTACTGAGCACGAACTTTACCGACGATGCGAAGCTCTTGGCTCGCTCTGGCTGAGGCGTTCTTATCATTGAGATAGTTCTAGTAACAATGTAAAATGTCGCAATTGAAACGTAGTGTAGAATGAGACGAAATGGCCGCTTGGTCAGGCGGAAACGCCGCTGCTAAGAGAAGCCACTTATATTTGTCAAATCAACAGGTTTATGTTTCAGTATCTCTGCAGGCCATAATCCTCACGGTTAATTAATTTATGTACACATAGGTTTTGCAACGAAAGTTTGACTTCTATAGATAACAGGCGTGTGTATTCTAACCACAAAACTTCGGCCTGTTCCTAGAGTTGCTTCATGTGCGTCGCTAGCTCACTACGTAGGCAGGGAATTTCTAGGCTTGTTGCAGTTGGGTGTGCGAGCGAACATTCAGGTGCTGGTATACTTTTCAAAAGGGACGTCAGCTTTCCGAGATGGCTTCTCTGTCAGAGCGATTCCGCGATTGCCATTTTCCACTAACCACTGGGAGTCGAGGACGATTTATAGATTTGTTTTGACGCGTTCGCGTGGGTCTTTGAGTGTTTCAGTTGTTTCAAGGTGCGAGCCGTGCTAGCTTCCAAGAGCGAATGAGAGCGTATGCTGGCTTATGCTGCCTGAAGCAAGCGCATATACCCCCCTTTCACAAAGGTGCAATGAGTAAAAACACGTGATTGCCATAATGGTTTGCCTTCCGCAGACAGATAACATTCTGACGTCCTGCCGTGCAGCCATGCAGTGAGCTGCTCGCATTCTCGTGGGGAACAGCACAAATAAATTAAGGAAATTCGAAAAAGAAGTCACGGCGGCATATGTCGAGCCTTTTGCATTCCTTGTTACGAAAATAACCTTCGTCACGTTACAGTTTTGTAGGTGAGCCGGGTGAGCTGAGGGAGCTCATGCCAGGGCGAGAAGGTACTTTGTTATTCGGAAATTGTTTTGATGCACAGTTTTGAGATAACCATAAGAACGTAGCTTCAGGGCTTTCTTGTGACGTCATGGAGTTTTGTAACATGCGAGTCAAGTCAGCTGACGGGCTTTTGTTGCCGTCGACAATGTCGACGCATATTCACGTGTCCATGCGTGTCCAAGCATATTCACGTGTCCAAGCGTGCATGCGCTAGCGCGCACACCTGTTTCAAGTAGTGTGCTTGCAAACCTTGAAAAGAAAAAATTGGAGGACGCTATTGCTCGGGTGCTCCTATCGAAATACATGTAAAAGGAGAATTCGTCTTTCTAGGCAACTACTGCACTAAATTTGACAAGATTTGTTGCATTTAAAAGAAAAACTTAACATCGAGTGACTGTTAGTTTCGAATTTTTGATTTAGATTCACAATTTTTTATAAAAAAATTTGTAAATATCGAAAATTTTCAGGAAACGAAATTCTCAAGTTTACAAATATGCAACTCAACCATGAAAAATGATATCACAATTCTGTGAATTGCGTCTAATAGCACTTCTAAAGCGGACAAAATTGATATGTCACACATGAATCATTAAAAAATTTAGTAGTATGGAAATACAGATTTTTGCAGAACCCTTGCACACCACGTAACAAGTTAACGTAAGATAAAAACTGACATTTATAATTTGCCCGCTTGCAATGATCTAATGGATGCCGTTTACTGAACAGCGATATCTGTTCTTGAAGCAGAGCTGCTAATTTGTAAACTTCGTGCTTCTATTTTTTTTCGGAGTTTGAAATTTCTAAAAATTCTTTAAACAAAACTCAAGCCTTAAATCAAAATTCCCTTTCAGCAGTCACTAGATTTTAACTTTCTGGGTAAAATTCCACAAATTTCGTTAAAGTCTGTCCAGGGACTATATCAGAAAAGCGTTTTTGCGTTTTACATGTATTTGAATAGGCCGCGTCAGAGTTGGGCCCGAGCTAACGTTCAAAGAGCGCATGTAACCGTAATGTTTACCGGGAAACGCTGCCGGCCGCGTACGCTCTGCACGAAGGCGGGCCTTGTGGTAGAAACGCGGCCTCTTGCGTGGGCCGCGATGCGACGGAGGCGAGCGCCAGCTGGAGGTATTGCAAGGAAGCGGACGCGCCGCTCCGTGGCCCCCAGGACCCCCATCGCGCCGGCGCGAACAAATGGCGGACGCCGCGGCCGGTCTGTGTGTGTGAAGAGGTTTCTTTGAGTTTTGGCGTAACAGAATTATGTTTTCTCGTATAGACAAATTACAATCCGAGAGCTGTCATGCCTGTAGGTTGCGTGTAAGGCGTAGTTTACGATTTTTCCGCGTCTTTTAGCTTGAGAAATTCAATTATTTCATTCAATTACTTGCGTCACATGGAGGTCCTAGGTATAGGTTTTTCGAAAATCATTCTTTGACGATGGACACCTACGCGGGACGCCGACGGGCTCTCTAACGTTGTCGCGTTAAAAAGAAAGAATGCACTTCAATGTTGTCCACGCTGCCAAATCCCACGTACGCGTCCCACTCTTCTCGTGGTGGTCCGTTAGGGATATGTTCCGGAAGGAACAACGCGGTAAAGAAGGAGTCACAGCAGGGACGCGTGTGTACATAACTTGCCATCGTGCCGTAACTTCTGGCGTTTCTGCATTCCGCGTAAAGCCGGAGCAATTCTCGCGAACCGTTGGCGCCAAGCCAAGCATGCAAACAGCCGAGCGAAAAAAGGGAGCGCTAAAAAAAAGGCATGCTGCCATTTTTCTTTCTTTATTTTTTTGCCCGGCTGCGCTTGGATTATATGAGACGACCTTCCTTCTCTCAGCGGCGCTGTGGGTCTTGAGGAAGCTCGTTGCAGCGCTTACTTACCACAAGAAGATGAGTAATGGCCGTAAGGCAGAGAGAGAGAGAGAGAGAGAGAGAGAGAGAGAGAGAGAGAGAGAGAGAGAGAGAGAGAGAGAGAGAGAGAGAGAGAGAGAGAGAGAGATGGTGGTAATTCTGCAATGTTGTCAACGCACATATTTAACACAAGCAAGCTAGCTTTGCAGGTGCTTATCTCAAGTGTTTCGAGGGGACATATAGAGTGCGCATGAGACTGGAAACATAAAAGTCAATTTAACGTGCGACATGTAGGACTGATATCGATGCACTCCACCATTTCTTCTCACACGTGGGTACACATAAAAACTGTAGACGCTACTACGGAATCTCAAACCAAGACACCCCCTGACGCACTATTTAGTACTGTCGAGAAGACGGAGTTCAGCATTGCTTGGTTGCCTATACCCGAAGAAACGTGGTAATCTTGTCGGACGATCAAAGAACAGCGTAGCACGAGGCGCGCCAAGGTTGGGCGCCGGCGCTCGAGGGGTAAGTTCGTCGGCGACGAGCGAGGGCTTGCCGCATGCAACGTGACTCATCGGACGAGCTTCGAGCGACGCTGTTTCCTCCGTCGGGAGCCACACTCCGGAGCGTATCTTCCTCTCTCTTGGGCGCAGCCACGCACGCTCGGGTCGGGTCTTCGCGCTGTCCTGCCGTCTCGCGCGCGCGCGACAGCGGCGGGGAAGCGTCTCCCATTGTTGCGCCTGAGAGGACGAGCCCCGTCTTTGTGTACGGTCGACGCTGTCGACGACGGGCTCTGCTCGGGCCTCCTCCCGCAGACTCCATAGGCAATCCCAGCCGAAGAGACTATCGCCAATTGTTTTTCTTTTGCTCGTTCTCTTTATTGACTCTTGTTCTTACTCTATTCCTTCTTTCTATTCCCCACTCATTCATTGCTTCCCGCGTGCACTTACACTTGTTCCGTCCTTTTCGGTCTCTTTCGCGATGAAAACCCTAAATCACAGTTGCCTTGCGCCGTTTCCGGCTTGGTCGCTCTGGCCTGTGGTGTCTTCCAGAGTCCCCCTCGCTCTACCAACGCAATTTTTTTTTATCACTGTGCTTCTCCGTGCGTTCTCTCTCCCTCTTTGCACCCCTGTTCCTCGAACTAACGTCACTCGCGTCGTTCCCCATGGCGTAAAGCTCCCGGCGTCTCTTCTGGCGCCTCTCCCCATCTGGTTCGGGGTGGCAAACAATTCGCTCTCGTTCTCCCTGCGCACCCAGTCGCATCCTACGCTGTCCGTTTTTTTCTTCCTTTCTTTTGCCGAGTTATTCCTCATTTCTCAGTTATCCTCTGAAGCCTCCGGTAGGACGTCAAGCTCGATCTCGCCGCGCGTTTATCCTTCGCCGGCGCTGTTTCGATGCACTTCGCTCCCTGTCTGCCCCACTCCCTTCCTTTTCCCGTTGCACTGCTCCACATTTTTTTTCTCTCTCTCTCAGTCGCATCCTTTTCGTCTTCTTGGCCCGCATCCTTCCATCCTCCTCCGATTCAAGCCCGTGACTCATCTCCAGCACAGCGGCCGGAGAAACGAGGGACGAGTCGGGAACGGCAGGGAAGGGACTGCGAAAACTGGGAACGAAGCGCGAGGAAAGGGAACAGATTCCGAGGCACACGAGAAGCGCGCGAGCGCCCCGTGTACTGGCGCAAGACAAGTCGTAGCGAGGCGGGGGAGGAGACTGGGCGCCGAGTGAGACAATCGCGTTTTTATGGCGGCATCCTCTCCCGCGCGCCGCGACCCGACGCTTCCCGTTCCTCCCGTCTTTCCCTTTCCCGTCCGCGCCGCGCTCGTCCCGAAGTGGCGGAGTTCGGGACGATATCCCACTTTCGCGCCGAGCGAGGCGCGCCCGTCTGGACCGACGCGCGAGTCCGTCTCGGGCGCTATAGGGAACGACAGAAATGCCGCCGAATGCGGTCTTAGTTGCACGACGTTAAGTGTGCGATTGAGCAGTGACGCGTTATCGCTGGTTCTGGGCTTGTTGTGTTAAGTTATATTTCGTGGAACGATGGAAAACCGGAAGACCGTTAAAGGAAAGGCAGAAGTACAACGCGGAGGGCTAGATTACTATTATTATTATTATTATTATTATTATTATTATTATTATTATTATTATTATTATTATTATTATTATTCAAAAATAGGTGCATAGACCATTAAGTCTGTGGGAAGGAAAGCATTGCACTAAGTTTCCATTGGGAACCTTGACCAATCCTTCGTGAGCGCCTGCCCTACGTTGAAAGCAACAAGAGGAGCAGCAGCAGTTAGATGGGATAGAAATGGGCCGTCCCTTCGGCAGCCTTAAACTTCTTTTGTAAACTTCGGGACCCATATTTACAAAACAGTTGGCGCGCCAAGGCCGTTCGAAAAAACAGGCGCCGGGCAACTGAGACAGAGATCATATATTTAGTCAAGGCAGCCTACCAGTGGTATGCAGTTCTTATGACAAGCAATTCTACGAAAAGGTTTGTGAATTCGGCCCAGGACAAGAAGAAAATATGACGTGACCAAAAATGATAGCAAAATAAAGAAAGCTTGCATACAATAAATATGTTGTAGGGGGGGAGGGGCAGGATGATAAAAGTCACGAAATCGATCAGTGTCACTGGTTGCTAGTCTGCGTTGCTAATAAGAACAACATGGCTGACACGATGCTCAGATCCAACACAAAGCAGCAGTTTCAAAGCATAAGCATTGTTGCGCATTGCACAATTGGACCTGACATTGTTGATAAATGTTCAATAGCGTTAATTTTGTTTTTGTCGTCTTTCTTAGTTACGCGGCACATACCATCGCACTCTTCGTTTCCTTGGAATTCACTGCATATCTTATTTACACTTTCTTTCGTCTTACGTGATTTATAATGCATCGTGCCACACCTTCAGTGCGCTTTATGCTTCTTGTTATTAGAGGTTGTTGCCTGCTATTTTGACACAGTATAGCAGCTATTCACAGCGACAATGACTTCGCATAGAGCTTACGGTGTCTGTAAAATGCATTAGTCTTCATTTGCTCACATCCAGCACGTTGCTGTTGCTTGCTAGAAGCGTTAGATATATATATATATATATATATATATATATATATATATATATATATATATATTGTCACGTGGTGGTGACGTTGAAGAACACCGTAGCAATACTGTGAAAGACAAAACTAAATTTATTGGGCGAACCTGTGCCCACAAAAACAGGCTACACTTATCGCACAATGATAGCGGCGAACAGAGTCGGCGATCGTCGAAAATCTGATCAGCGTCGAATGTTCCAGAGTAACCGCTGGGACCCGCGTGTCTTCCACAAAGTTCTACACTATTCGCGTCGCGCATACATGCAATCAGATTACACAAGTTGCGGGGAAAGACAGTGGACGGAAGCATCGATAACATTCCAGAAACTTCTTTTACATGCATGCAGGCGCGTCCTGCGCTGTACGATAACATTTGTTAGGCGGCGAAACATGGTCGCCCGATAAAGATAAGTACACGTGTCAATACCCCCCTCTTAAAAAGCATCGACCCGATGCTGCAAACAAACGAAAGTAATACAGAAAAGCACTCGCAGCAAAGAAAACAACAAAATAAGGAAGTTTGTCAGCGTCCGAAAAAGGGTTTAAGACGCACCACATGGACCACTACAGATCGTGCGCGGCGCCGCTGTGAATGCGAAATGCCGTCTGGCCCGACCTCATAGTCCCGTGCGCCAATAGGTCGAATGACCTTGTAGGGTCCGAAATAGCGTCGCAGTAGTTTCTCACTGAGTCCTCGTCGTCGTATCGGGGTCCATACCCGAACACGGTCGCCGGGCTGCTACTAATATATATATATATATATATATATATATATATATATATATATATATATATATATATATATATATGCTAATGCAATAGAAATAGTCGGCTAAAAGCGTGAGTACGTTTTCATTGGCATGTGTGGCGTTGTTCTGGCGCAAGTTAATACGGAACTTAATGAGGAAATGGGAGTCAAGCAAAAGCCCTCCAGTATGCAGGATGATTAAGGCCTTAAACCCTAAAGGCAAAATAAAGAAATAGACGCGACTGTCATGAAAGGCGCCGTTCACCTATTGCATACTATTGCTTCCTTCGGGATTTTACTTAATCGGTCGTTCGCATGCTGCAGATTATTGTGCGACAGTTGGTACTACAATTCCACAAAGAAGGCTCTTTCACGGCCGGCTTTCTCGTCAGGTAATATATGGGTAATATATCGAGGCATAATTCCCCGAAGAGTGGAACAAAATATATGGGCGTTCCATTTACTTTTGTGCTTCAGTGCATAAAAGGGCGTTTTGTTAAACAAGTAAGTGCAACCACAGGGTCTTTTTACGCCAAGTTTGTGGCGCATATCGCCAAGCTGGCATCCCTCTGGGAATTCATTCCAAGTGGATACACCTTGAAAACTCACTGGCTGTAATTCGTAAATTTCGTAATTCGTAAGTGTGCCATAATTTAATTAATTCAGAATATAATTAGTGCCTTTGTTGAATATGTGTTTGGATTTCTGCTGCAAGTAATGCCCTGAATAATCTCTCTGAATAATCCAGCTCAAGGACTGAACTTTTTGTTATCTGCAATAGGCTATCTTTAAAAATTCCATAAAGCTTAGAAGTAATGCACTATGCGCTCCGGAAATCACTCAGAGAAAACGCGCGCCTGGTTTCGACTGCCTTGAGGGACAAACGAGGTGTCGTCTTCGTGGAAAAGTCACGCAAAGGTTTTCGACTCGTGTACATCGCCAATAGAAGTCCTCTTCTTGAGGTTTATTCTGAAAACAGTTTTGTCACGCACGACAAGATTACTTTGCGCATTAAATTGTTTTATGGATAGTAAACCTTCGGGTGGTAGACGCGTGCTGCCGCAGGGCGTAACCCTACTGAAATGAAAACTACGCTTCCCCATTCTCGGTGAAGAACAGTGTTACGTAAATGCACGAGAAGCACACTTCGCTGAAAAACGCAAACCAGCAGAGGCATATCTATAGGAGCAGGGTATCGTTTCGTTGTCCTAACACCCCACCTATAGCTTAAAGAAGAATGAAATAAACGTAGATCGCCCTCTATTGTGGGAATCGATGCTATGCGAAGCATTTTGCGGCTAGCTGGCTATCCAGCGTAGTTTGAGGGTTATGAAAAGCGCTACCAGATGCACTAACGTGTTTGTGTAAAGCGAGAAAGTGTGTGTGTGTGTGTGTGTGTGTGTGTGTGTGTGTGTGTGTGTGTGTGTGTGTGTGTGTGTGTGTGTGTGTGTGTGTGTGTGTGTGTGTGTGTGTGTGTGTGTGTGTGTGTGTGTGTGTGTGATGACAGAATGGGTGACCATGGGGCGACAACCATAGTGTGACAGTGGCGGAACGACGACACATCGTTTTGTTTATGTACTGTGGGGAAGAAAAACTTAGAATCCGTTTCTTTACGACCTGGACCGATCCAGAAGGCGGCACAATGTCTCACAACGTCTACGTAGCGTTAACTGCTAGCTACGAAGAAAAGACTGAGGAATGTTGGGCGATCCTAAAGGCGGTGCACTCTTTTACGCAGCGTCTCAACGCGTTAGCTGCCCCGGCGGAAGACTGGGAGGAACCGGCGGGCTCTCGGTTTTATAAGCAACTTTTATGCGACGCGATGTACCTGAAACGGGCTGGTAAATCTGTGGCCTAATGGGAACTGGCTCGAGGGAACGTGCTTTCCGGGCACGTGATCTCGCTTGTTCTACTATGACGTGACATACGCGCCAATCGTCTTACTTACTGTTACTTATTATCTTTTATTATTAGAGAGGTCCGAAACGATGCGAGACAGGAACCTACTTACCCAAGAAAACGGTCTCGTATTCACCAAATAGTGCAAAGTCAAAGTTACGAGGATGGTTGGAACACTACTATGTGGCGCGAGGCTAACGACAAGGCCATAACTGGATATTTCAAGGGGGACTCATGAACAGTTTCGCTGCGCAAGGGCTGCCATTAGCTCCCAGAGTTTCACTATGGTTTGCCTCCTACGTAGTGACTAAGCGCAATGCTTCTAAGTTTCGCAATTTGTTGGAAACCTCCGCATTCAGCGTGACGTCGATGGTGACGCATAATGAAGGAGCAATCAACTTTGTTCATGGATACGATGAACGCTTACGAGAAGTGTTGCGCCATGAGGGTGTTCGCTTTACTCGAGAAACAAACCTGGTGAAAGGCTCGACTTTCTAACTTTACTGTTCGAAACGTTTTTTTTTGTCGGATTGAGGATTGAGTATAGCGATGAGCATAGGAAACGTGCAAATACAACATGGAAGCGTGACAGACTGGGCCATTTGGGGCCGTGATGCTTGCTTACAACGCAAAGGCAAGACGCAGATAGATGCGATGGCCGCGTCTATTTGCGTCTTGTGTTTTGCATTGTGCCCAAGCACCAAGCATAGCATAGAGTTGGCTGAGGCAGGTCAGGGACCATGTGTAAAAGGGAATGGCCGAGCGGGGCTACTCGTCTTGCAGTGGACACACATAGGTGATCAACAGGTAGCCAAGGACAAATAAAAAGAAAGAACATTAGAAAATAAAGGCTTACCACTGATTTGGTGTCATCAGATGCCACTTTTTAACATCTGCGAAGAATGCTTTTCCCCGCCCAATGTATCAATGCCTCTCCGGCATCGCGAATCTCTTCCCTCACAGTACAGTCGCGTTCATTTCAGCGGTGTTGTTCAACATGAATGTCAAGGCGCTACCTCGCAGGAAAAGACCCGGGCTTTAAACACAAGGCCAAAAGAAAACAACAACCCCGGAACAGAAATTAGGATCGCTAATTCAATTCACAACGACTCGCTCAGATTTCAGTCTTATTATATTTTGTACGCAGTGGCCATCATTGTATATGCCGTATCTGCGTACGCTTGAATGGAAAACTAACTTACGTTGAGCGTTCACTCTAGGAGACCAGCAAATTTTGGAAGCTGTGATCTACTAACACGAAACCAACATCGGCCGTCGCCGTTTGTACGGAACCAAAGAATAAGCGAAAGACGAAAACTTGTAATTAAAAGGTGGAGAAGGACTTAAGACGAATTATTCTACTTTCAACGCTAGGTTGCTTGTACAGAAATTCGGCTTGTTTTTACATAGATAGCGGTAAGAGCACTTCATTCAGGCTCCGCATCGTCTGCCGCAGGTGTCATTGTCGTGTTTGTCATGATAATTTCAGCATGACAGAACGCGTCAGAAAATAAAGCTTAATTTATCCCATTTAGGATACAATCTCGTCATTTAGCCCTGTGAGCAATCTTGCCGTCGTGTGTCATCATAGCTGACGCACCATTGTCATCGTTATCATTTTATTTTTCGTCGAGTCAGCTACCATTGTTATCACTTCTGACTGGCACTTTTACGTGGTCGTTTGTAAGTTCTTTTTCCTGATAAACTAATATTCTCTTTGTGCTACTCGATTCTTGTCGATTCTCCTACAGTGGATTTGTGTAATCGCTTGTAAGTTCACCGTCACCATGACCGCATTTTGATGGCATTGTTGGTGACAAAAGCTTTGTAGACGCACAGTATGACGTTGTCTTCCTCTCACTTGTTTCAGAGTATACTCCAAACTGCATCCAGATAACGTCCAACGAGGCATGCTAATCTGCTAGGCACAAACAGGCACTCTTCACCCAACCCCTGGACGCATCTTTTAACTGGTGTCCGCAGGGAAGACACACCACTTGTTCCTCCGCTGTGGCGGCTACCCCAATGCACCCCTCATTTTGTGGCACAGTTTTTCACACTACAGCACCTGCCCGCCTCCACATTTCTCAGCTCGAAATCTATTGCCGAGTGGCTGACCACAGACTTTTCATAACAACGTTCTCGGCGACGCGCTTGAGAGCGCTGCAAGCGACGCCCTGGACTGTTTGCGACACCCTACCCACCTTTCCTGCCAAATGAAGTTTTTTCTCTCTTTCTCTTCCTTTTGCTGATGATATACAAAACAAGCTAAATACTGAACAAATAGTCGATGGGGTAACTGACTGATCATTAAGATTCACTAACGCGTGTCATCAAAGCTGGAGATGGAGTGGCTCGTGAACGGATGTCCAAAGGCAGCACTCGAACAAACGACACCAGCCCGAAAATTGCTTGTAAGAAATCAAAATCGTTGTTATACAAGGAGAGAGAGAGAGAGAAAAAAAAAGGAAGGAAAGACAGGGAGGTTAGCCAGTGTAAGTACCGGCTGGCTACCCTGTGCTGAGGAAAGGGGTAAATGGAATAAGAGGTGATAGACGAAAAAAAAAATAAAGTGAGAGAAATTTACACAATAACGCGATGTTTAACAAAGGGGCGTAGCGGGGGTTATTTGGGCAATGTTTCATCGAATGCGAGAGGGCGCTTTTGAATGAGTACTTGAGTGATTGTAAAATTTTATTGACAGTATTAAAGGAGGGACAGTAATCACATCACTTTCACGGATGATGGCGGATAGTCACGTTATCCGCAATTCATCGAAGATGCGTGCGAGTTTTTTCCTGTCTTTCTTTTTAGTTTTGGCGAAACATGACCATTTCATTTATGACACTTTGGCAAGCTGCGGGATGCTGAATCTTGCAAATGGGCTTTGCCCTGTGTTCTCTCTTCTGATCGCATCAAAATTATGCCCATGGCTGTGCACCGCGCTATAGGATTCTCCTTTTCAGGCACCATCGGGGAGGCGTACTTCTACAGACAGCTGCTTGACGCGATTAAATGCAGCGAAATAACGAAATAGTTACTTGTATAGGCCACAGCGGTTTCATAAACCAAGTTAGTGCGGCGCATTCGTAATCGTTTTCTATGCTGGGCCTTGGGAGTAGCTAAATATAACACGAGTCAGTTTGACATTTCCTCGCCGAGTTTATGCAGGGTACGGTGCAAAAAGTGCGACGTACTCGAGGAAACAACCCGTGACATTAGGAAACAGTCTGCTTGCGCGCGTATATGTGCTGGTGGGCGGCTCCGCAAAGTGCGGCATTCTCTTCGTCTTCGCCTCAGAGCAAGGCATCAAGGAGACAACGAACTCGTGGAGCGAAAAACCACCCCGACCCCCGAGCAGAAATGTCAGCTCAGCGATTTAGCAGAGACATCGCGTAGAAAAAACACTTCGATGCAGAGAGGGAAAGCAGAGCAAACAATAGTAAAAAAAAGTAATCGTTCATTGAAATAAAAAAAAGGAAAAGTAAGGAACAAACGCAGTCTAAGAAGCGGGCAAAAAAAGAGGGATATGTCTGATAGTGGAGGAGAATCGGGAAGAGGAGGGAGTCCGCGTAGGGTAAGGGGAGTGTAGAGTGCAAAGGGAGAGCGTAGGGGGAAGAGTCCAGAGAATGAGGAGGAGGGGGAATGAGGAAAGGGAGGAGGCCGGGACCCGACGCGAGGCGTCGGTGGCGCTCCGATCGTTTCCTCGGTTCGCCCCTCCCACAATCTAATAAATGTCCGAGCCCCTGGAAAGCCGAAACGAGAATCTCGTTTGGAGCGAGCCCCGGCGCTCGAGCGAGCGCTGCTCTCTCCGGCGGGAGTTTTGTGCGCCGCTGGGGCGCTGCGACCCTCTCGCCCACTGGCCCGTGTGTGCGCGCCTCTCTTTTCCCTCCCCTTCTTCGCCCACGCGCCTCCCGGAGTCCCGTACCGGGACGTTCGCCTCCGCAGCCGCCGCCGCTCCCAAAGCAGGAGCCCAGCGATGCCAGCGGTGGCCGACGCGCATCGGCGGGGCTGACTGCTACGCTGTGTGGGCACCGGACGTCGACGCACGTGCTCTCTGTGCCGTTCTCTGCTGGCGTCTGGCTGCGTGGGGCGGCTAGACGAGGCTCGCTCAACCGCGGTGCGTGGACGGCCTCCTAACTAGTGCGTGATTGCCGACTGTGTCACAGACACGCCCCAGGAGATCTTGCGGCGGGGCAACTTGTTGGTCTCCACTCTTCATAGCCGGCAGCACGTGTTCTCCGGTGGCGTAGCGTTTGGTGTCTCCGCGTCTTCTCGGCAAAGATCAGTCTCACGAAGCTTTCCGTATGTTGTCACTCTACATGCTATTGCCTTGAAACGTTCCGACTGACTAGTAACGTCGGCATCACGGGAACCACCTGTCTTCGTGGCCGTAAACGATTGTGGCAACGTGTTGTGCCCGCCTACTGCTGCTCATAAACGCTCGACCGCTTCTCGGAGTTTTAGTCTTCCTGAAAGAACGCTTGCCGGCACGACAAGTATAGCTTGCTGGTCATTGCTGTATGTGACACTGATAGTCACTAGCGATTCATATTATTGAAGTGGTAAGCGTAACACTTTACTCGGACTTGGAAACAAAAGGCAACACCACCATGCGCTCAATGGGACAGTTTGTCGGTACTGCATAAAACTGCTAAAAGAACGAAGAGTCACCCGTTTACAAACACGTGAAGCTGGTTCTTTGTTCATATAACTTTCTTACTAAGAGAAGTGCTTTGAACAAGATTTTATCTAAGTCTGCTCAGATGTTACGTCTTTCCCGTAGGATATAAACGCCTCGGGATGAACAAAACGTAGAATAGTTTGGAGAACAACCAGAAGGTTATTAGTTTTGCTTATGAAGCAAAAGCGTTTACAGAAGTTTATCGAGTGCGTCTTCAGCTGTATTCGGCACCGGTTGTAAGACACATCTCTAGTTTACAAATAACGTTAGAGGCCCATTTCGACTTGCAGAGGATTCCCGGTTTATTTGAACCTTCTTTTGTTTCTCGCCTAGGCGCAGGAATAGTAATGGTGCAACCCTAGAACGCCCAGTGGTCTACTGCGACAAACTTGGAGAGAATCAAGAGACTGCAACGCTGCCACTGTCCTTTAAAACACGAACACGCGCCAGTGTCAGAAACTTGCAGCAAGCGTGACCGTCGAGTGAGGCGATGCTGGTCAATTTGGAGCAACGCAATGATGACTAAGCCCCACGTCGACTCTCTCACAACGGCGTGCTTGCGGTGAAGCATTCCACTGAGTTCTAGAGAACGCGCACGAATGAAACGGTGTGGACACGATGCCTGACACCACGCGGCGGACAATGACGGTCCAGCGGTGCTATGGGGCGTCCTCCCGTCGTTGCCGGTGTGACGCGCCCCGGGAAAGTTGGCTTCTTGGCGCGCTCTGGATTGCAGCCGCTTCGCACGCCGTCTACGGTAAGTCTGCTCTCTCTCTGTCTTTCTGTCTCTCTGTCTGTTTCTCGCTTTTAAGTCCACTACTGCCGGGAATGGGTACATTTCTAGAAACCTTCTCATCTATACAGAATGACACGGAAGTCGATGGGGCCTAAATGAAACCTTTTACTCACCGTATTTTACTTTTCTAATCGTGAAGTGGTCATACCTATCGCTGGTTAAGTTGTTTGTTTGAATAAACGTCTTTGTTCGTGCGTCTACTACCATAGGCACTTGACCCGTACTTACAAACCTTTCCTTACGAATGTGCAATCCAGGACTGGTCATCGTAGCGCCGATTGTGTCGCTCTCACGCTCATAGGATCGTGAGTGGTGGGCGACAGAACACTGGGAAATGAGAAAACGCGCTTATTTAAGTAAAACTGTGTAAATATGAACATCAATGCTCACCTAAATTGAAGAAACGTCTACGCTGGTCTGTATCGCACGATTTATGCCGCAGCAGAATGGCGAAGTAATCAGAATTACAAGGCTGTGCCTGACAGAACAACGTGGCTTTTCACTTGCACTAAGGAGTTGTTCATCATGAGCTGACATTCTTCACGCGCTCCTTCGCTCGGGCAACACTCGGTCATTCCTTGGAAATTTACTGCATTGCCTTTAAAAACTTATGTGTAGACCTCATTGGCAAAACAAAATTTAGTTAGCGGCTACAACCTGAAACCAGTTGCCTAGCGGAAAGCTCACGCGCGATGCATCCTCGCTAATATTGTTTTAGTGGTTGTGGGCACATTTTTATCTGAAGCGGATGAGAACAGCGTTGAGCGCCATCTGATAATCTATACTTGACTGTATGCCAGCATTGAACTAGTACAGTAAACTGCTGTTTAATTGACATGAATGCTATATGCATGGGTTCCACTCGAAAGCACGAAATCTAACGAAATCGAATTTCTACACATCTTGCAATGCAAGCAACAACTGTTATTCAAAATACCAGTACCAAATTATCTATGTTGTGTGACGATACGTACATAAAGTATCACGGCCTCTTTAATAAGAACGCAACTAGAAATACACTTAGTGATCAATAAGCCTAATTCTTACCAAACCACGTATGCTACAGTAAAATACAAAATATCGTCTGCGGCTGCTTTTCAAAAGAGGTATACACCGGAAACGTGTTCCAGGATAAAACAATGGCAACAGTCTTTGAGGCCACGTAAAACACCACCTATCTCAACGGGCTGAAGTGTGTTACAGTAACACTTGAAAACCGCACCCACCTGAAAACATGCGTGGCTGGAAGGTGCTGTAAGAAGCGCGAAGTTTCATCTTGCACTAAAAACAAACAAACAAAGGTAGATTCACGCACCCCTTCAGAGAGAGCGCAAACAGTAAAAGAAAACAACAAAAGCAGGCGACATGACAAGGCAACTGTAGCGTCCACTCACTCCGAGGCTGACACCGTGTGAAAAGGAGGAAAGCAAACAGCTAGCTTTCAGGCCACTCTGACAAGATACCTGCCAGAATGTTTGACAACGACGGTGTCCCACGAAGCGAGAATCGCGAAGAGAACGAATAAATGAGAGTAATCAAACTAGAGTGTATCGTGCGTGTTTGCGACGCGTTGTTTGCTGGCTACCATCGCCCCCCCCCCGCCCCCCTCTCCGCTCAGGCACCACTAACTTCGCTTTCCTGCGGCTGCTGCTCGCGCGCGACCGTGCGTGTGCGTGTATCCGGGCCACGCCCAACCTTGGCCGTGTCGGGCTTATCTCAACTGGAACTTGGTGAGCGCGAAACAAAGACATGGAAGAGGGACGAAGAGTGAGGTAAAAAAAAATAATGTAGGGGATAAACAAGTCGGGAGGGTGAAGCGGGAATAAGTTGACGTCACAAAGCGTGTAGGTACTAGAAAAGCAAGAGAGCGCTCGAAGCAGAGGAATGGAGTGTGACGATGGCAGAGGGACAAAGACGAAACAGAAATTGTGACATCTCGCGCAAGCTCGTGCTTTGTTGCTTACAGACAGACAGACAGACAGACAGACAGACAGACAGACAGACAGACAGACAGACAGACAGACAGACAGACAGACAGACAGACAGACAGACAGACAGACAGACAGACAGACAGGCGGACGGACGGACGGACGGACGGACGGATGGACTCCTATCTGTCTGATAGATAGATAGATAGATAGATAGATAGATAGATAGATAGATAGATAGATAGATAGATAGATAGATAGATAGATAGATAGATAGATAGGCAGACACAGCGTATACACCACGGACGCTAGTGCGCAGAGGCTGCGCACGGAGGAAGACGTGCAGACAATGAGAGTATGCGTGAAGGTGAAGAAAAGCAAGGAGAAGAATCGAGAGACTGGCTAACAGAAAAGCGAGGAATGTAAAACAGGTCCTAGCAGCGCTACGAAGTGCACTCTTCTAACGAATTCTGAGCGGTTGAGTGCGGACAGAGAGCGGGAAAAAAGGCAAATAATGATGCGGTAGAACGCAAGGCCGAATAATTTAGAACAAATATACCGGTATAAGCCACAGTAAACAAAGCGGAGCGGGAAAATGAAAGGAATGCAGAGGAGGATGAAAAAAAAAGTGTCTCGTTTCTCCCGAAAAACACGTAAACGCACTTAATGAAACTGACTACTACAGTCTCTTCCCTCCCGCCTCTCTCTTTCTCGTCTCTGATTCAACCCAGCGTGTCTCGGTCCTTCGTCGAAATACTCCCTTTACACCAAATCCCCCTCAACCCCTCGCGACTTGCCGCGTTTATTCATTCTTCTCCACGCCTGACTGCGACACCCTTTCCTACGAGCTTCCCCAGTAGCAGTCAGCCTCCTTCATTTGCGTGAGCGTCCGCCCTTATTTTCTTCTTGCTTTTTCTCCCTTTTTTTATCTGTCTCGTGTTGGCGTTAGTCCACTTTTTTGCGCCTCTGTTTCAACCTACGGGAAACACAGTCTCTCGCCAGAAGGAGCGCGAACCCAACGCAAATGAGTTGTGGAGCCGCGGAGCTTGTGATTAAAGACGCCTGCACCCCTTCCCTGTTCCCGGCCCCCTCCCCATCGGCCCCGACTTACACCCCGAGTTCTCCTTTTCTTCTTGCCTTTTAAGAATCAGTCCAACTCTTATTCGAGGATTTTCTCTCTTTCTTTGGTGTTTCTTCTTGCGCTGGCTCTGAAACTGTTGTGTCTCGTTTCTTTCTTTTCGCAGTTCTAATCCTCGCCTCACTCGCTTGGCCATTTTTCTTGTTTGGCTATATTGTGCGGAACCCTTCTGGGTTAATTTGGCCCGGACATCGTCGTGGTTTTCGCGACTTTTTATTCTTGCACTTATTCCGGCTTGCTAGACTGTTTCAGAAAAAGAAAGATCAAGAAGACGCGGTATAAGCAAGAAGGGAAGACTGTTTAAGACGCTGCGTGGGGTTCGGAGTATTTGCTTGGAAAACGCCCGATGGTTGCGGTCGCTTGCGATCGCCAGCTACGTAGCGGCGCAAACGCATTTAGTGAAGGGGTGACGGAAACAGCGCAAGAACCTTGACCCGTGCGCTCCCGACTGCTGTCGGCATTTGCTCGAAGTCGTCAGTTATTTACTACAAAGATGAAACAGCTTACTTCCCGCTTTGCGAGGAAGACGTTAAGTAATTGCCCGCATTTCGAGATGCACGAATGTCTTGTCTGCGCTAGTTAACAGGACATTTAGGTTTGAAGTTTCATTTCGTACGAGAGAGAGAGCGGGCCTTAAAGATTATCTTTTCTTTTTCTTTTAGCGTCCGTCGGTTTATTCATGTTTCAACACGCCTACCATATTCGTCTCGAGCAGGGAACCCAAGTACTGGTTAATCTGTCCACCTGTCATTTGTATCTAATGTCACTTCCTCTTTGAATTTCCGCTCAAGTTAATAAATTTCTGACCCGAAATTTCGCGCCGAGCGATCAGCGGCCGCCTTTCACTCAACGAAAGTCCATGAAAGGGCTTCCTGTTTTTCTTTGGCCTATCGCTGGAAAATTACACTCGCGCTTTCTTGGTAAACTTTCAGTCAGACACAAGTTTTCTTTTTCTCATCTCTTTCTTCACAGATCTGTTGCTCAACCCACGTGGCGTTTCTTGATCTAGCTTCTTCTCTTTACATTTCGTGCGGCTCATTCTCACGGGTAATTCATTCGTGTACTTTCCTCGCCAAAACTGCTGCAACTTTTTCATCTCGGCTTCACGTTCCGTCGAAGAACCTATCCCACAGTATTGTCTTGAAGGTTGCGCAAGACCCAGTCCTTAAAAAAAAATAACAAGAACCAACGCGCATGCGCGTCCAAAAGAACGCGGCGCGGTGTATACGAGACGAAAGCACTGCCTGCACTCTTCAGTTCTGCCTTTTGTGTTTATGCTTTTTCCTTTCTTACTTACGTGGAGTTCACCCAAGAGAGCCCAACGGGCGCTAATTTGTCCGGGCCAGACCGCGGGCAGGAAAGAAATCCGTGTGTTGAGGGCCGAAAGAAAAAGGAAAAAAAAAGAGCAGGGGTTGAGGGAAGGAGGAAAGTCTTAGCAGTCTGCAGGCTGACAAATGGCTGGACCTCCTCTTATACAGGGCGTTTCTTCCTTTTCTTAGCGCCACATCGCAAGAAGCACAAGAAGTAAAAGAAGAAGGTTGCTCGCTAATTCAATTCCAGGTCTGCGTGCACGTTTCATCGCGAATGCACTACTTTCAGCATTTTTTTTTCTCTCTTGGCCTGCCTTACTGGCCAGGCGATTCCCCGGCAAGGATGGGGGCACCTTGCCGGCCATCTTTCTCCCACAGGGTTTGCCCGGTGCCGAGCACACCTTTCCCTTGTTTCGGAAGCAGATGACCAAGCACGCGTTGGCAGGTAGACACGGAGACAGTTGAGATCCAGCTTCGAAGAATGATACAAATGGCGTCGCATGGCAGCCAACAAGAGAGGAGGTAGCGGCAGGTAGGGGAGAAAGCTCATCGGGTGCTATTAGCGGGCGCTGCCGTTCAGTGAACGACAACAAAGCGCCGCATCTAAGACGTTTATATAGGTTTCTCGCACTCCCTTATTCGTTTGCTAGAGCCGCACAAGATACACGTCTGAATACTAATACTGCTTCTATTTTCGATTCGCAATAAGATGTAAACTTGGTTGGGCGAGTTGGTTGACGTTTATGACCAGCAAAGCTGAAAAAAGAAAGGAAAAAAAAGGCGCATAGGCCAAGCCACTATTTTATTCCGATTAATATTGTGTCTGATTGTTGCTTACGACTCGCACTCATCAGCCCTGTAAGCTAAAGAACTGCATCGAATCGCAAAAGAAACAATGAAGCCATATATACATACATTTTTAACAAGAAACTCAATTGGCGTCGCCTTGTTGAAGACTGGAGTGGCGTGGATGCTTGCTATAGTTGTACGGAAATAAGCTGCAAGCAGCAGCTGCACGGGGCCCCTGGCACGTGGCTGCCACTGTCTAAGAAAGCAGCTGTGTCGGCGCTATGAGAAAGAAAATGTCTGTAGACCACCACCGTGTTTGTAAACGAAAAGCACAGTAACCTGATCCGCACGATGCCCGCATGCGTACAGCGGACAAAACTTCAACTCATTACGCTGACGTCTTTTCAGCTTCTCGCCGCATGTATTTCTTGCTAAGACTGCTTTACTGTCACCATGAGGACACCCGTTAATTAATTCTCTCTCTCTCTCTCTCTGCCTTTCTTTTTTCCTTTACGCCAAATGATACAAAATACGGGGAAAATGTTACGAATCTTTTTCTTGCTCAGAAACGTTGCGAGTCGGCACCTTCGTATATATAAGCGCCGGTAGAAAGCGCATTCATGTGACGTCGGTACAACCGTTTGGAAAACAAGAAGTGGCGGAGCGATCGGGCGAGAAATTTTAGAGCACGATTTCTGACGTTCTGAAAACAATCGCAGCGGCACAAGTGGTCCAAATGGCCGGCGGACGCTGAGAGAAACGGCGACGTTGGGTTGTGCTGACCGCCACTTCCTTTAATTATACAGCAGTAATTGTTATGAGCTCATGAATCGGTTGAACTTGTCCGGAGTCGCCACAGGCGTAGGCGGCGCCTGTTATAACGCGCACAATGTTCATACGATTTCGAACCGGTACATACGTATGTATACGTAGAGTGCCTACTGGAAAACTACCACCTTGTTGGTAAGCTGTAGAACTTGACGTGAGCCTCAAGCACGGATAACGACTAGTCGCGCCAAAAGCATCATAATGTGCGCTTAAAGGATGTGTTTTACACCTGTCACTTGCACTAAGCGCAGGAATAATGCTGGTTCAACTGATAAATACTACCATACAGCGTCAGCTGAATAACATCGTTGCACGTACTCAAACTCTTCGGACACTTGAATAATAATCAAAATATTATTTAGAATATTACTGACCATGTGCATGGGGAAAGTGAGCGGAGAGGAAGCGTATATTATGCTTGAAAAGCTTGCGGCCCTTTATATGCATTGCCTCACGACTTCAAGTATACCAGAGAGCTGGAAGAATGCTAACATTATACTAGCTGTTGTGCTACTTTATTACGCGACTGTGCCTCTGTACTACCTGAGCTATTGCTTCTCGCACGCGATGTTGAGAAGAACCCTGGCCCTTCTACTCGATCTAGCCCAGAAGCAGCCGAATCATCACCAGAAATTTTAACCGTCCTACACGAACTGCAAGCCGGTCAGGCGACACTGTTGAATGAATTAAAGTCTATGCATAATAAGCTAAGCCAAAGCGACAAAACAAAGCCTTAGATGACATCACATGAAGGCTAACTAAGATAGAATCCGATCGCTCGACTCTCTTTCCGCTTCAGAGCGAAGTAGGAAACCTGCGTACATTAGCCTCGCCAAATTCACAGTTAATCTCCTTGCTTAAGGCCAGAATAGACAATGCGGAAGCTCGAGCTCGCCGATCAAATCTGTTATTCTTCGGCCTAAAGGTCTGCGTCACTGAGTCTTGGGCAGAATCGAAAAAAAATGGTAATTGACGTTTTTCAGGAATACATGAACGTACAAATTGAACCTAAGGAAATCGGAAGAGCACATCGCCTAGGCCGATCCAAACCTAGCGCTAACCCCCACACCTATCATCGTTAGTTTTTCACATTTCAAAGACAAGGAGCCCCTTTTGTTAAACGCGGGATAGCTAAAAGGAACGAACTTCCGCGTTAGCGAAGACTTTTCACCAAACACACGCCTTGTGCGGAAAAAGCTCTTCGAATTCGCAAGAGCTCAGAGCAAGCCATTTAGACTACGTCACAACATATTAATAATCGATAAAGCCTCATATGTGTGCGATCACTGCTCACAAGAAGTCGTTTCTTCTCCGCGATAGCCATCACCTTGTCTTCCTGTCTGCGCCCATTTGAATCCCAGCCCCATTTCCGTCAACTACACAAACGTAAGGAGCGTGATACCCAAGCGCGACCAAGTTAGAAGCATTATTGAATCTACTGGACGTAAACTTGCTCTTCTTACTGAAACGTGGCTAAACTCAACAGTTTCTGATATTGAACAAATCCAGGTCGATGATGACTCCAAGAAAACTGTGCTTTGTTCCGGAAGCAATTACTTGTCCATTTCCACGTACAACATATGGAGCCATTGTTTTCCGTTGAAATGCGACTAATCGGCACTTTTATGAGGAGAGTTCTAGGCCTTTCGTATCAAGGTAAGAAGACGTTTGTGTGACCGCCTTCTGCAGCCTCGCTGGTATCTGCGGACCTGTGACGCCGGACGTCCAGATGCAGGTATCCTCTGCATAGATGGCTATCGAGGCCGTCCTTAGCAGTGACCCAACAAGGCCCAACAGTGCTACGTTGAAGAGCGTGGAGCTTAACACTCCGCCTCGCGGCACACCTTTCCTGGCTAGACGGCGGGATGTCATTCCATCATCTGTAAGCACGAAGGATCTATCCTCCAAATAGCTGTGAGTCCAGCGCAGTGCATGGCCACCAATTCCCACATCAGTCAAAGCATCAATGATTGCGCAGTGTGCTACATTATCGTTTGACATCAAAAAACATCGCCACCGTTAATTGTTTCATGCTCTTTTGATGTTGAGTATTTGTTACCAAATCAAGCACGTTATCGATGGATGATCGACCGCACCGGAAGCCCGCCATTGCATTCAGATATGTCTCATTATGCTCTAAGTACCATTCAAGAAGCATCAACACCATTGTTTCCAATAGTTTCCCAACGCAACTGGCAAGAGCGATGGGACGGTAAGATGCCAAATCTAATGGAGATTTAGAACGTTTAAGTAAAGGAACTGGGCGATTGACTTTCCGCTCACAAGGAGTCAATGATTCACACCAGGATTCGTTGTATCTCTTCAAGAGTACGCTGCGGATTTCTTGGCCAAGGTTTCCAAGTGTCTTGCACGTGATCCCGTCGGGCCATGGAGATGATGACTTCCTACAAGTCGCCAGCTCAGTTTCTAGCTGCTGCATAGAGAACATGAGATCCATGCGGGAGTCCTGGGATGCCGCAACATCATGTGATGTTGACACAGGCAGTGACGGCAAGCCAGCAATCCTTGCGCAGAAGCCCCCAGCAACGTCGATCTCACCTTGTCCTTAATGCAGGGAAATATATTTAAAAGGGCGGCACTGTTGCGGAGGCGATCGTAGTTGGTGGACGAGTTGCGTCTCGTGGTTCTTCAAGTTGGCGTGGCATCGGTGGAGGTGACCATGCTTCCCTTGACAGAGCAATGGTGGGCGTCCCTCTTTCGTCTGCTCCGATAACGCATGACGTCAGTAGTTGACGACAAGTCTTGGCCGGATCGCGCACTTCCTAAGGAATATCAGTGTGTTTTCTTGACTTGCGGTGCCGGAAACGTCGGCGTCTCACTTCGGTTGCGGCTTCTTTATGTGCCGAATGGTCTCTAACCATCTGCCTCAACATCCTCTGTTCAGTTTTATGGAACGGGCAGTCTTTCGAAGTCACATCGTGTGCACCCTTGCAGTTGGAGTACTTGAAGCCCGCTGCAGGAAAAGTGTCAGATCTGTGCGACTTGGAACAGCGTGAGCATATGCTTGGGTTTCTACAGACAGCACTCACGTGTCCAATTCTGTGACGATTCCGACACTGTAGGGGCTTGGGCACGAAAGGTCGCACAGTATGACGAGAATGGCCGACCGTCACGTGCGATGATAGGCAATCACCTTTGAAGAGGAGCTTCACGCAAGTTTATTTGCCTATACTACGAGCTTGTACTATGGCAATGCTTTGATCAAAATAAGCATATTATTGTCGCATATTATTGTCACAGTAAGTACATGACCGGGGTAGTTGGAGAAGTATGGGAGAGGCCTTTGCCCTGCAGAGGGCGTAATCAGGCTGATGATGATGATGATGATGATATTATTATGATGATGATGATGATGACACAGATTGAGGCACCGATGTCCTAAACGACGCCTGTAGTGGTTTCCAAGCTCTGTGGAATGTCGCAGCGCACTTTTATGTCATCAAGCTCCGTAATTTTCATCAACGAATCCAAGGCACTTCCGTTAGTAACATCGATAGCGAGGACATTCTTGCAGTTATTAATTCTGATTTCGCCAGGAGCGAGAGCCTCCAGATAAGCAGGGAGGGCCTGTCTATTGGGTTGGTTGAGATTGTCCGTAGCCGTCTCGGGAACAAAGAGAATTGTATGCTCCTGAGCTCTTGGCGTAGGAGTCACAGTCGAGTTACTTGATGCGGAGCACCCGCTGAGAATTTCGTCTCTTCGCTTTCCGGTGTGTGTAGACCTCGAAGCCTTCATCGTCAGAAGTGACGACGCTCGAGGGAGCGTGCAGCTCGGTGTCATCGCTGTCAGCTTCGCTCCGAGGGCGGTTTCCCTTCTTTGAAGTAGCTCCCGCAGACGCTGGCAGGTCGGGACGGTTCTGTACCGATTCCACTTCCATCGACGAAAAAAGGAGCGGCGTCTTCTAGCAGAAACCGGTGAAACTTTATAATATTCCAGAGAGGCCAAGGCAGTGATGCGTACAACTGGCACTTTGTCAGAAGACAAAGGCAATGTTCAATAGCCTGGCAAGAAAAAATGAATTCATGATCGCCACTCAACCTCTAAAGTCTGTACAGCAGTACGTTTATCTAGGTCAATAACTCACAGGGGACTCTGACCCTGTGAAGGAAATTTACAGAAAAATAAATATGGGCTGGAATGCGTGCGGCAGGCACTACGAAGTCCAGACTGGGAGCTTGCCACAATCGTTGAAAAAAGAAGTGTACAATAATTTTACTTTGTTGGTGCTAACATAAGGGGCAGGAATTTGGAGCTCAACAAAAAAAGCTCGAGAACAAGTTAAGGACCGCGCAAGGAGCGACGGAACAAAAAATTTTAGGCGTAACGTTAACAGACAGGAAGAGAGCCGTGTGGGTTACAGAGCAAACAGGCATAGTCGTTATTCTAGACGACATTAAGAGAGGAAAAAATGGAGCTGGGCAGGCCATGTAATGCGCAGGGTAGAGAGAGAGAGAGAGAGAGAGCAAATGATAAATGAAAGCTAAGGAGGTTAACCAGTACTGAGCCCGGTTGGCTACCCTACTCTGGGGAAAGTGAATATGGAACGGAAAGATTAAAAGAAGAAGAGAAAGTCCACTGGGGATATCGTTCGGTCACTCAGTCCGGATTACAGATGCTGACTGCGCAGGGTAGGTAACCGGTGGACCGTTAGTGTTACAACATGGCTACCAAGGGAAAGGAAGCACAGGCCAGGACGGCAGAAAACTAGGTGAGGTGATGAAATGAGTAAGTTCGCTGGCGCCAATCGGAATCAGCTAGGTGGTGGTGGTGGTGGTGGCAGTGTCGCAGCAGGCGGGGTTAGCCTGGAATTCAAATCTGGCAATCGTTCCGCCTCAGCGTCCTGTCAGTAGGATCAGAGGTGTGCCTCCGAATGTCGAAGAGCGCCGTGTCTCGCATGAAGGCAATCAGCAGTCGTTGCACTCTCTTCCTGATTGCTGCGGGCCCTCCGGGGAATACGACGTCTTCAAAGGTCCTGTGCGGAATCAACCAGCGCAAGACAGCGGTAATTGGAAATCGCAGGTAGAGGCCTTCGTCCTGGTGGAGACATATAAATAGGCTGATAATGAAGATGAGTCATATAAAGTTTTTAGGGCTTATCGATTCTTCAGTGTTTTTCGTAATACTTACTTCTTATTCTGTTCTCTTTCAACCACCATTTTATTCTTGCACTTATTATGTGGTAGTGTGTGATACCCTGACATTTTTCTTTTTCTTAATCCATGGGCGCGTCACACGACTCCGAAACCAGGTCACGGGTGATGGCTGTGTATAATTGTCCTTGTCATAATTTACTGCTAATAAAGATATGATGTGGTTTTTATTTAAGGCACCGATAAAAGGCAAGATGCCAACGAAAGTGAAGTATCAGTGAAACTCATCGTCAGTGCACTGCACCCGGACGGAGACCATTCGTTCCCGAATACTGCGTGCTCGCCTATTCACACCAGGCTCAAATCGAGTGGAAGTATGTACAAGTGGCCGGTCTCTGTATGGCACAATTACTGTCTCTGCTTTGACGTTTGGGCAGAACTGCGAACATTATTAGTCATTTTCTACCCTGAAACCTGATAAACAACTAGCTACAAGTAGAACGCATTTATAGAATATAGCGCAAATATAGCTCTTGAGTTTATTATAAACAACGAGACATCCAGAAAAGCATCAAAGGTCCTAAGTTAATGCAGTTTTAATGTACCCAGGACTTGACGGACGTAAGGAAGTTCAAAATACGTTAAACACTCGTAGGACAGTGCGGTGTAATGGCAAGGATGTATGCATGGTATCTCAAAGCTTGCCTAGGTTTGTGCGAGAGGAGGGGACAATAAAACGCGTACGTTCAAAAAACTTGAGAACTTCAACGCGAGATGCAGGGGGCTCCTAGAGAGAGAGAGAGAGAGAGAGAGAGAGAGAGAGAGAGAGAGAGAGAGAGAGAGGTTGTATACAAAGGCAGGGAGGTTTACCAGAGGTAGTTTCGCTCGGCTATTTTGCATGGGAGAAGGAGTAGGAAGATAAATACGTGCCTTTTATAAGACTGGAGGGTTATCTCTATATACTGCTGAAGCAAATCTCGATGGCACCTCTTCTGTCGTGCCCTCCCAAGACCGCCTTTCGCGCACGCGTGAGTGATCCTGTTCGCTTGCTCGTAATGCCGCGCTGAACAGTTAAAGCTACTAGCATCAACGTTGCACTGCGTTATATTTGCACCAAGAAAGAACGTGCTTTTACCTCTGGGTACAAGCAAGGTATATGTGCAAATGTGCAGACTGCGTTTGTAACAAGAGTATTACAGCGTCACGAGCCTCACTGTCCGCTTTTGTTAACGTAGCGGAACAAAAGGGAAAAAAGAAAGAAAGGCAAAGAAAGTGACACATGCGTGCATTGATTGTATGCTTATGAACCTGACGAGAGATGACAGACAGAATAAAATAAGTGGGAACTCAAGCAACGACACAAAACAAAAACACAATGAAGCATAGGGCGGGCTGGACGTTTCCAGTTATCCTTTTTCGCCTTCGCGCATTTTACAATACGCAATGGCCGGCAGCGTACTCATGATGTTTTTTTTTCAAACCAGAAGCAGCAAGTTGCTTGGGGACAGGAAAGGGGGGGGGCACGCAGGAGGGGGAGGTGTTTCCGGAGAACTGCGGGTCCTGTTGTTCCCCTAATTATGTCCCGAAGGCGTTTTCGTGACAGCCTGAAGCGTGGATGCTCAGGCACGCTACCTCTCTTCCCGTTCTCCCTGTTTTTCTATAAGCATGATCTCTTTCTCTCTCTCCCCTTCGCCACGGATCAACGATATTCTTTCCCTCTTTTATCTTCCCTAAATAAAGTATATGAATGAATCCCTTCCCTGATGGTTTTATTCTTGCCGATTCTGTAGAGAAAAAAAAAAAACCTCCATCCCCTCTGCCTCTCCCCCACCCTTCCTCTTAAGAGAAAGCGGCACAGTACGACAGATCGCGACTATATGTAGCGACAGCAGCGACGAAAGGCGAGATGGCCGCTGAAAGAAGGACGGCGAAAAGAGGGCTCTGGGGTTACGGGAGCACCGGAGGCGGAAAATAATTGTTAATTGCCTCCGGTTGCAAAAAGGAACTGCCTTTCTCTTAAACGAACTTTGAAGAGGGGGCCCACGAGAGGCGCCGTAATTAAGCGGCAGGAACAACCCACGTCGACGCCTCTTCGTCGCGAGAAAGCAAACAGCCGCGCTTTGTAGCGCGTCTTATAAAACACGCCGGCGGGTAACGGGGTACGCTCCTCCCCTCTGAATGAGTTAAAGCGAACGGAACAAGAGGCCTTCATTGCGCCAGATGCGAACGCACTGTAGCAAATCGCCACGCATTTTACACGCGCGGAAGAAAGAGGGCGGCTTTCCTTCTCACAATTAGCGTGCGGCGTTTTGTTTTCATGACCGATTCTTTCTTATGCGCAATTAGCAGTCGTTGTCTTCCGGCCTTGTTCTTAGAAAACCGAGCGGCGATAACTCAATAAATGCGTCGCACACGGGGCAAAAATGTTTCTATACACAGCAGGCTGAAGTGGCAACAGCGCGCGACCCCCCCTTCCCCCCCTCCCCCCCTCCCCCCCTCCGTCCTCCCTCGTGTGCACAGTGTATCTCGGCCCGGTCTTCTCTGCCCTACACAGCGGCGAAACGCTCATTCACGATTTAAAGAGCGAGCAAAACAAACGAGGAGAGACCGAGGCAGAGGTAGCGCCACAAGTGCTTGTTTGAGTCGCCGCTGTAGCACGGTAGGTGCGGCGTTGCGCTGCTGATGTCGTAGGTTCGATGCCAGCCTGGGCGGTTGCATTTACATGCAGAGCGATATACAAAAAAAAAAAAACGCTGGCGCACTTAGATTAAAGTGCATGTTAAAGAACCTCAAATGAGGAAAATAGAACTCTCTACGACGTGCGTCACAATCAGATTGCGGTTTTACCACGCAATACCTCAGAATTTAACTCTTTGTTTCAGAATTCAGGAAGGCAAATAAAGGAAAACACAACGAGGTGCAAAGCGATACAACAAAATTTAGACAAGTGCACGTCATCAGCCTCCGACATGGCTAGAACAAGTGCCTTTCCTAGTGACCTGTGGTGTCTAATTATATGGCTATCTTGCCTCAGCCTGCTCTATCTCATTCTAGCAAATTTTCAAGTCTCGTCAGACAACCGACCTATTGTTCTTCCTTCCTCTACTGTGTTTCCCTTCCTTTGATACCCATTTTATTACTGTAATAGACCACCGGCTATCTCTGTCCAGCCCCCCTCGTCTCTACGCATTGCGTGACTGTCCAGCTTCACTTCTTCCTCGCAATCTTAACCAGAATATCAACCAGCAGCGTTATCTATGTAATCGACAGTAGTATCTTTTTGTCTATGCGCGTTACGCCTATAATATTTTCCGTCTGACTGGTCGTCGCGAAGTCTTTAGCTTCGCATGTTTCTTTGTTATCCTCCAATTTACGCCCTTCCCCTCATGCCCTCCCGATAAATTCATGCTGTTCTCGTCATTCCCACGCTAGCTTAACTGTCGCCGCACGCAAACAATAGACACACCAGTCCGTTAACATGCCATTAAATTTCCTGTTCTTTTCCAGTGCAGGGTTGCAAACCGAACGTTCATCCAGCTGACCTCCCCGTATTTCCTCTCATTGCTTTTCATCTGTATCTTTTCTTTTTTTGTTATAGCCGTGTTGCCGAGTGCCAGATCCTCACACGGTGAAAGGACGCAAGGTGTGCAGACACGGACAGAAGATAATATAATAATAATAATATTTGGGGTTTTACGTGCCAAAACCACTTTCTGATTATGAGGCACGCCGTAGTGGAGGACTCCGGAAATTTTGACCACCTGGGATTCTTTAACGTGCACCTAAATCTAAGCACACGGGTGTTTTCGCATTTCGCCCCCATCGAAATGCGGCCGCCGTGGCCGGGATTCGATCCCGCGACCTCGTGCTCAGCAGCCCAACACCATAGCCACTGAGCAACCACGGCGGGTCACGGACAGAAGACAACCAGAGAATACAGGCACCGGCGCCTGTGTTTTGTCTGGTTCACTTTTCTTGCGTCTGGACGCCTTGCCTTCCTTCGCGATGAATCCCCGCCTGCTAGCTCAACTTTCTGCGGTTCTAAGCCCCACACGGTAACGGCCGCTCGGCGACGTCCCAGCCAATGACGAAATCCGAAATTCAAATAATTTTATGGATCTTTACATAACACAATCACAGATTTCTATATAGTAACACGAAACACGAAACCGTGCGAGGGCAGTAACGGCATCGCCGAGTGGCATCTCGCCGGCTAATTTTCAGAGGCCGGCTCCCCCTCGCCTCGCGCACGCGCTTGTCTGGCAACAACGGTGACACGAAAACGTGGGCGGGCCCTTTTCGGCGCGACCCGCAGGAGAAGCCCAGCGCGGTCAGCGGACGACGTCGTACAGCTAGACGGCGCGGGCCACCCGCGGGCTCACGTTTTTCGGAGGTCGTTATCGCGGCGCCACTCGCGCGTGAAACGGGCCTCGACGCCAGCGCGACCCCTTTTGCTTCTCCCTCTCGCTTAACGACCACTGGATGGAGCGGCCCGACGGCGCGTTCTATGCGTTCGCAAAACTGTTGGTTCGCTGTGCGCAGGCAGCAGCACTTGTCGACAGCGAGCTATGACCGGCTAGCGAGACCGCGAGTCCCTGCCATTCGCGCTTGATAAATCGTTCCACCGCGTGCCGCGTATACCTGTGTCACCTAGCGGGATGCATTACAAAACGACGATGGAACAATTGGTTCGGGAAGTGCTTTCTTTTCTTTTTTTTTCTTTCTATACATTACTTATGTACTGTACGCTCACCTGTGACACCTTGAGTATATATGACGCAGCCTATTGGGGACGCAAAACAAAGGCGTTTTAAGAAGGGGTTAGCTTTCTTTTGCCCTTGACACAAGGCTAGGCATGAACGCTAATGTAAGTATGTAGAGTCGAGATAACAAAATGCAGCGATAGTTAAATGCATAAGCTCACCCGGCTCTTTGTATGTTAAAGTGCATATTGCCGTGAACCCTTTGCAAAGATAACTCTAAAGCGATTCGTCGCGCATAAGATGTGGGATGCTTGGAGAAATGTACTGAAGTGGTTTAAGGATATCCCCGCAGTCAGCATTCGTGAAAACTGAAGCTGATTTGAACTACACAATCGTCTTGTTACACACGATGAAAAGCATGTGCACCCTTGAAGTGCATTTCAGATGCCTCGAGTTGAAGTGAAAACACAGGACGCAACGTCAACATGCACCCTTAACACGCGATGTTACGCTTTCATCTCTTTGCTTATGCCAAGAAAATCGTTTTTTTTTCTTTTTTACAAAAACGATTTAAACAAAAACGTTTTTTTTTCTCGCCTTTGTTGCATACCAGTCGGTAATAAGAACCAACTTGAAAAGCGATTATGGCCCGGAGCTGCCTTTGGGTTTCAGGAAGGTGAAATCAGGTCCAGCTTGCGCCTAATATAAAATTAAGGTATACGAGTACCAGGGTACACTCCGGAGTATATTAGTGGTTATGGCGTTGCGCGACAGAGAGCGAGGTCGTTCCGCCCGAAAGGCAAAGCACCGACTGCGATAGCAAATTAGTAGATAGCTGTATGAAGTATATAAGGATAGTAGTTTTATCAACTATAAAAACTTGTAAACATTCGCTTACTAACTAAGTTAACAATGATAAAATGTGTAAGCATGACTCAACGAGGACGTAGAAAGAAACAGACACGCAGAGACAGTGCTGTCTTTGCGTGTCTGCTTCTTTCTACGTCCTTGTTCAATCGCGCTTGCCCATTCTATTATGGATTCAAACAAAACGGACCATCAACGTGTTTAAACTAAAGTAACCAGCACGGTGTCACGCGCGCACAGGCAAACATGAACACATCTCGCTCGATGACAGTGGAAACTGTCTGTGGAAACGCTGGAGTTAGGAATCGCGGCAGCAGCCGCGAGCAAATTGACCTACGTGCATCTGTCGCTTCATCGCGAACTAAACGTCTAAAGCACAGCGCATACGAAGCTACTGGCACTATGCGCACTCTGCAAACGTCGCAGATCGCTTTAAAAATGAGGCCCGCGCTGGCACATACTTCGGCCACGTCGCAGATTGCTTTCAAGACACACGAACGCCGGCATCGCGATTCGCGTGGCCAACGCCGCAGTGGACGCCGCGGTTGTCTCCACTCTAAACGGAGCGGCGGGCGAGGAGGACATCGAGATACCGTGGCAGCCGCCGGTCATGAGACATGCGCGGTTCTGCCATACAGCGCGAAAGCTTCCTGTATTAGGTATACGCGCTGAGTATCGCCCCATGCCCTTCCCGACTGTGATCCTAAGCTTCCAACAGCACAAAGCGTTTCTGCACGCTTGACCCGAAGTCCAGGCTTATCGGTGCCGCCGCAAAGCTGTTGACTCGACTCTTCTCGGATGTCAGTTCTTCCCATGTTGTCATCGAGTGGTAAGCGCCAGCAGCAACCTTTGGAATAACCTCATTCGCTTTCGGTATACCAGTGAGTCGCGTACGACGATGACGGTCCATGTGCCGCGAGGCGACGCGACGACGGCTAGAATGGTAAAAGGTGATTGGTCTTTAACTCGGCAGGCACACAGTCACGTCACCTACGCTCCGGAAGGCGCATGCACTTGCCTGTAGTGGCTCGCGGCTGGTGAAAGGTGCAGGCAAAGACCAGTCGGAATGTGAAAACATTAGATATGAAACGCGGCTCGAACAAATTTTCGGAACGGATTTCGTTTCTTTTTTTTTGCGTAACATTTCTTTTTTTTTTGTCCCATGCGCAAGCGCGTGAAGACACGTGCATGTTGTCGCTTGTTTACATCTTTTGTTATATGATTTTATGGATAACATCCCGTCTTGCTCCATCGCGAGTACCGGCACAAGCTGATAGAACGGGCACATAAGTTTCGCAGCTGTGGTCACCTCTCCATGGACACTTCACAGGCGAAAAATGCTACGGACAAACTAGAAGCAAAAAAAAAAAAAAAGGGGGGAGGGGGGGGGAGTAGACGACAGGTATACAGACAGAAGAAAACAGTTCTGGTTCGGCAAGAGGTGGCGAATGAGTTGCAAGGCATGGCGTCTATGGCGTCCTCCGCTCTCTACAACGCGGTCTTAACTGTAGCTCTACTTGACTTCGAATACAAGATTTGAGCGTTCCCGCAACCGAAGCTACTATAGCGCGATTTTGTCCTTTGCCCATTGCGGCTGTACCTAACATAAATGTGGAAACGTTGATATCTGGCTCATCCCTCTCGCTGAAATGTGCGAGTGCAAGTATATGTCTGATCTTCGATAAAGTGAATCACGAAATACACACCTTTATTGCGCGAGGACTTCCCAGCATCGGGGAAGACAAACAACCAGAACACAAATGACGCAGTTATTGTCTCGCGGTCTGTGCGAGGATGCCCCTCGTGTTGCCGCAGGTGCTTCGACTGCCTTTGCTGGGAAGCCACAATCACGCACATGGTACACACTTTCACCTCGACAACATGGAAAGCTTGCGTTTAATCAGCGTTCCCGTATTCCGTCTCCTCTGGTTCGCCAATGGGGAAATGAGAAAATGTGAAATGTACGGTGTGCTTGAGCACGGAGATAGGCGTATTCACGTTTCCTCTTCATTAAATCCGCCTTCAGCATCTTCCGGAAAACGGTAGAGCAGAAAGAAATTGCGGCAATCGGCATAATAATAGGCTTGCTTTCGCTCGCCCATAGGGTAGAATTACGTGTATGGAAAGCGCAGTCACCGCGAAACACATTTCAAAGCCTTCGTTTATACTCAAGTTCTGATGCGCCGAAAGATCGGTAACTCACACCGGAAGTAATACGGGAGGCGTAACACAAGAAAGGAGAAAGAATGAAAAAAAAAATGCACACCAGAAAATGCGAATGCAGCGCCGCCAAGCTTGCTGCGGCAGCACCGGAAATCACGGCTTGTCGCCCGCTACCTTCGAAGAGGGAAATTAATAGCGCCTCTCTCAAGCGGCAGTAGCGGCCGAGATAAGGTTATCGCGAAGGCGGCCCTTAACGGGAACGACGCGCATTTGAGCGCAGGGCGCGTAATACGCGCGCACAAACAAGCGCGTCGCGCTGCGCCGTCAGAGAAAGCGTAATTTGTTTACTGCCTCCTCATGCGTCAGTTTCTGCGCGGTCACTTTGTTGCTTGTGATTCGATACCTTTACTTTTTTTTACACCCCTAGTTTGTCACCAGGGGGACACGGCACCAAAGAAGAGAGGGGAGGTGCAAGGGAGAGATTCTGTGTTTCTTGTCGTCTGCGCTCACAATGTCCGCATAAAGCGCACACCGAAAAGCTTGTAGTACCTGCTGTGCAACCGGGCAATGTGGGACAGCGAGCGAAGGGCACGTTGCCTCTGTTGTATGCGCGGCGCTGGCGGTAATGGGCGTTATCGCGATCTGAACATTCTCGATGAGGACGCACGCGCGACCTTGGCATTTTCAGCGTGGCCGTCGGTATTTACCGCGAGCAATTTCCAGATGAGGGCACCGCCGACTCGTGGTAGTTTGTTCTGGGCACGCACCGTCTGCTGGGGAGAACGCTGCGTGCACGCATAGATGGCGACCGGGAAAACACAGCGCTTATAAAGTTCCGCCTGTAACCTTATATCGTGTTCGACGGTATTCCTGCGAGTGGCGCCCCTTTGAGAACAATGTGTTTCTTAGTGAGTTGCTCCCCCCCCCCCCCCACCGTTTTTCGTATAGTGTTTTGTATTTCTAGGCTTTCTCGTGGGCCGATCCCGCAAATAGTGCATTCTAAAAATGAGGGCCAGTGGCGAAGTTAGTGCACTAAAGCAGTATGGGCCGTAATGATGCGTATATGCAGGCTAAAAGTGTGGGGTGACCTCGAAGGCTGTAAGGTAAAAAAAAAAAAAGTGGTCCGATTTCGGAGATAGTGCAGTAAAAAAACAACAACATTGTAGCAATGCGACACTCCTCTTACTCTGCTCACGCGAGGGGTGACACGATAAAGTGCCGTTTCTAAGTGACACTGCCTCATTCTCACGCCCAACTCGCTCAGGAAGGCATCGTCTTTGACCGACTTCACTTGGAGGTTAAACTGCCTTACAACTCCTCTTTTTCTCTTTCCACCGTGCAGGGTAGCGAACCAGGCCTTGTTCGAGTTAGCCCCTATTTGCATTTACCCTCTTTTCCGGCTGTCTCTCTTAACGTCAGAAAATGACACCGCCACGTGCAAACTTCATCCATTTTGCCCGTGCTGACACAGAGGTTCTCAAGTGCGGAGCTTCAACTAAACACCCGTCGTGCGTGGCTAAGGTACTGTTTGAACAGCCATTCTTAGAATTACAGCTCTACCCGCTCAGATAAGGCCGCTCTCTTTCTTTATGCAAGATGTGTTTGTCGCATAGCGCCTTCTTGGGGGTGCCGAGAGTTGACGAAATTTGGTCTGGGGTTCCTGAAAGCGCGCATGGCGTTGTCACTCCACTAACAAGACTGAAATTCACGTTCGCGGCTTTTGTCCTGTTTAGGCGTGTGTGCCAATCCCATTAAAACAAAACTTCAATCAATGTTTCTGTTAAGCGCGCCGCGGGCTTTACGAAACGACCTAACAAACTCTGCACCTAGAGCGCATCGAGGACACTATCGGGACACTGTAGGACACTGCCCGCTTCAGCTTCGTGTAATAGCCTTAAATAACTTGTTCGCGGCTGCTAACACGCATTGTTTCTCTGTCTTGATGAAAAAAAAAAAAAATCAACTCTTGCTACACTTTTGAAACAACTAAAGCAAAAAAACTCTGTGCCATTCTCTAACATGGGTTTGTTTGTTTGATTGATTTTATTCATAACGAACATTTCGCAAAAAATAAAAGTACTGCATGAACACATCTGAATCCCTAGCCTGAGGCTAGCTGAGACTTCGTCAAGCATAGGTAGGGAACAGTATAAATAGCACACAATAAGACGATAAGTTAGTGGGTAGGTTAGTGAGTTTACGGTTTTAGGGGAGAGGAGGATCGCAGGAATCACAGAAACAAAGGTTTCGCCGAATAAAGAGATTCGCGTGAATTTCCGTCAGCGCAGTCTCACAAACGAAATTCTCACCGTTAAGACACGTGGACAACGTTCGAATAGCTCCTGGAAAGCCCGCGGACACCATTCCACATCAATGAAAATTAGAACAACTGGTCCTAATTTATTTCTGATCATGAATATTGCATTAACACTAAGAAAACATTGAAATGATGATTGAGCAAAGAATAATTTGCACGGTAATCATCTAATTAGTAATTTAATTGCTGAACTACCCACAACTGAAAACTTCCTCCAGCATATCAAAAACTACTAGTATGCGCTCCACATTAGGTATTCAACACTCAAAGCCGAGCTTTTATGCAAAAAACAACAACAAAACAAGTTGTGCGTACAAAAAGATGATACGGGGCGCTTTGTGGCGACAGTGAGTTTCCCACTATAGTGTGCCAAGGTAGCGCAGAGACACGAACGCCGAAACATTAAAAAGGGTCCCTGCCAGTGACCTTCCGGAATACTGAATTCTCTATTGATAATCACGACGCTTTTATTTAAACATGACAGGCTCTTCTTCGCGAAAATAGATTTAAGAAAAAAAGAACTGTCCCACACTGAAGGATCGTACACTTGCGTGTCGCTGCACGGGCTACGCACGGCTGGGCTTGGCTTTAGTCTAAACATCCTCTCCCTTTTGTACCTAACGTGGCATGAAATATTAAAGAATCGTCGGGCGTACACCTTTCCTGCGTTATCCCGAATATTTTTCTACTTTTCCGTTCCTTCTACAGCACGTGCTTGAACAAAGGCTCCTATACGTTCTTACTAGTTCAAGCTAAAGTTATTCGGTCTTTCATTTTTCAACGTTATACGGCAGTGCAAGTGCTTGCTTTTGCTGTTGAGTGCCTTTTTCGGCTAAAGGAAGGACATTCAAAGTCTACACGGCTGGAGGTGAAATTCTCGCTCTGAAACACGTCGTTCCCTCCATCTTCCTTTTTTCCTTCCTTTCTTTCGTGTCTCTAGTTGTAAGCGGCTCGAGACATTTTATCGCTCGGAGAAGCATGAAATTTCATGACTCCCAGACCCTAATGACAGCTCCTCGCTGAGCAACAAGAGGTCTCCGGGTCCACTTGATGGCAGATGAACTTGTTAACGCATAAGAGGATATATAATGTAAGCAAGACATACCCCAAATGGGCCGCGTTGGGTGAGTGAAACTGCAGGACGTCAAACTTTTTCTCTTAAATTCTTCACGTAGGTGATAAAGAGCAAGCTGAGGTCACCGAACGACGAAGAGAAGTCGGGGGACTCAAACTTTGGTATTTGTGAGGCGGCTCTCAATCAAAGCCGTTGCGTATCGGCATACAGTGCACATCGAGGCTGCAAGGAGCTTTATACGGTGGAGCAATTGCCGGCAGCAACGGCAAGGCTAATCCCACCGGTAGCCTACTACCCCTCAACTCAACAAGTTTATGACGCCTGCCCTATGTAGCGTTTCCGTTAACTCCACCCACTGACGCGTTCCTTCAGCCTGATAGCGCTAGTCCATTATCGAATCTGACGGTGCGAATTGAAAGCATGTCGATATTACAAAGCAGGTTTGTTGCATCACTCCATGATCGCAATGTTTATTCGCCGAGCTGACAATACATTCGACAACAATCTTTCGTCATACGCTTCTGAAGGCAGTGGTAGCGACTCGCGTTTAATGAAAGTGATACACATCTTTCTATCCTCTTAGCATTCGCCCGATTGGCGGCCGTGGAAAGTAACGGGACGCAGGTAAAGGGTTACGCCCTTTACCCAAACACACGAATTAACGTTGGTCAAGTGAAGCGTTTCCTCCAATGAAATGGGCTTCGCTGCGTTTGCTGTAAGCTGCTCTTCGCTAGAATAATCGTGCTCTGGGCCTTTGTTTTGTAAACACGAGTTTCCTCCGTTTCTGTTCTTTCTTTCTTTCTTTTTTCTTTTTTTTTACTTCATAAAGCCGAGTGGCTGATGCCGGTGATACCACAATCGCTCGGTTTTGTGCAAGTCAACGTTCCAGCGGTTTGGAAAGGAAGTACGAAGTATCGTTAAAAAGCGTTCCGCGAAAGCACGACCCGACTACCGCGCGCACGTATACTCGCGCAAGCAAGCGCGCACCCACGCGTTCACTCGCCCACCCCCAAAGCACGACACGCGCACACAAGAACGCTCGCACGCACGCACAAAACAAGCAAGCGCATACACAGGTACATAAGTGCGATAGAAAAGCAAGACCAACCACTTTAATTTTCTTCCGCCCCTTACGACTGTATCTATTCAGGGGAAAATCCAACACTTACGACATTCACACGCAGGGAGCTGTGACCCGTAAGAGTTACCAGTTCGTCGCGTTTTCTTTCTTTTTTTTTGAGTGGGAAGTGTTTTATCCATGTTGTGGCTGATTCGGTCACGCGCCAATGATAAGCATGTCACACACATGTAACCATGCCAGATACCCCCCCCCCCCCCCTCCCCCTCCAGCCCATCACCGCTCCACGAAGCTAATGTCCCGCTATGCGACCGTAGCAAAAAATTTATGATCCCACCGTGGCCACATCGACACATGGGTCTTTGTCCGGTCCAGACCTCTTGCATTGTGTAACGGTATTTGACGCATACTTCACTGGGGGGGGGGGGGGGGGCGAAATCGGAGCCCGTTTATGATGCTCCGTACTTGATTTTTGGGGTGACATAAACAACAACGGCGCGCCAGCAGCTCTCCCAGCATTCTGTTACGGCTTCCTGTATTTTCCGCTTTAGAACCAGGATGTCAATTTCTGTAGGCTAGTCTCAGCACAAGTGCCTAATAATCACCTTAGGCTTTGTTGGGCTAGAATCCTTTGACGGGAATGATGAAGCGTACCTTTTCTCCTATTGTCGCTCCTAGCTGCAGTCTTGACGCGTTCTTTGAATACTGAATTATATCTATGAACGAGATGGGGACATCATTAACACAGGGATCAATTCTTGACTTTGTGCAGGATTTGTCCCTTTTGCACCAGTCTTCGGGGCTATCAGCTGAGTACAATTACGCGCTGAGAAATCTCGCGGCGTCATTTTCTTCAGTGCGCTGATAACCTGCATTCGCAATAAAATTGTGTTTTCTACTTCCAACTTCCCTGAACTAACTTCATTAAGAACGTCAAAAAAGAAAGCCGATATTAGTAGAGTATGCTAACATTTGAATGCGTTGTTCGAGTTAACCCTGGAACCCCACCGAGATGATCCTTTGCAAATCCATGATGCACACTGGGAGGTTATATGGTAAACTTGAGATGGCGTAGCCACGAGTCATCCACTTTTGCATCCTTGTCAAAATACAGGCACTCGCATAAAGTTTAAAAGGAAATAAAACATACATCGACGCATCTAGGCCGTTCCGGGTCTCTTGTTCACAATAAAGACGCGAACAAAGAACACGTAACGGTCTCGAACCGTCACTATATAATTTATTTCCTTTTACCGCCCTCGACAACCAAACCTGGGCGACCCAGCACGCCCGTGAGGCGGCGGCGAGGCAAGCCCTCGACGTCCCTTCATGGGAAGCTTAGACCCGGCCACCATAAAGTGCTGGTTGTACAATAAAAGTTTATTCCTCCTCCTCCTCCTTAAACCTTAAGTGAGTGCCTTTTTTTTGGCAATGCGTCACCCTCACCTAATGAGTTTTCGTCGAACCTTGGTCTATTTTGAGTCCTTACAGCCTTTTTGCCAATCGCTGAGAGACCGGCTTATGTGGTATTCAGGTAGTGTAATATGCAGATCTGTAGCTTAACATAACGTGCCTTTTGAATTATATAAATGCTTGCATGCTTTTTAATGCACTGCGTCGTTCCAAAAGACCACGTAGCGTGCGTATCTTTCAGAAAACACCTTACGCCCTGCAATTTGTGATGTTTATGGCGCACAGTGTAATGCAGGCCATCTCTTCCAACTGCGCTTTTCTATACGCTGACGAAACGTGGAGACTGGCAGAATTTATTCGGGAGTTCACTATCACTTTTGATAGCAAGTCATAATACTATAGCCCTGGTTTGCCGATGTGTCCCAGCTTAGAGGGCAACTTATACGAGACATTTTCTCTCCCCTTCACTGTATCCAGTTCTCATTACCGTGTGCAGTGCATTTACTCCTAATGCTTGCCGAAATGAAACTGCTCCGAAATATGCGTGGTCCGAAAAACCACAGTGATGACTTCATTATCACATTGAAATCGTTGGTTCGAAGATTTGTCCTCGTGTTGGTAGAAGTGGTCGAGAAGCAGTACAGAAAGAACAAGTTCCAGATATACGCGGAAAGTCCTCGTCGCTTGAGTGGAAAGCCCGCGGTCAGTTAGTTTCACAAGTCACCGCTGCAACTTCCTTGCTTTGGAAATTCGTTGTATACAGCATGTAAGCGATATAAAGAGTGCAGTGAAGTTCGCTACAAAAAAAAAAAAAAAAGAACGACCTTTGGAAAGAATCTGTACAGGAGCAAGTTATGAGTTAGCTTTATAGCAAAGAAAAAAAAAGGCAGATAGAAGAGATGTCGTGCTGGTGGGCCGATTTCTGAAGTAAACTGTATGAGAGAAAAATGCACATTCAAATAATAAAGAGAGAGAGAGAGAGAGAGAGAAATGAAGGGACGTTCACGTATACGAAGAGGGCACAAAAAGTTGGCGAGCGAGTGTAAGTGAGCGGAACACTCCAAAAGTGCTGACGCCGGCCGGTCGTTTTTACCCTGGCGCATATCTCCATTTCGTATATGTACACCTATTCCTCGATGCGGAGAAAGTGGGCCCGTCAGGAAACCGCGGAACGGCAGCATTCAAATCGGAGCCTCACGTCTTCCAACTCTGGGGAGGAGTTGGGACTTCTCTCCGGCACGTTTCCTAGCGGCAGAGTGGCGCAGCTTTATTCGTTTTCTTGCATTTACCGGATGATCTGGAAAATTTCGTATGTGATTATTTTTTTTACTTCGCGCTTTATTTCCACGGGGCGCTTTTCAGCGAGAACCCCACCACCTCCGTTGCTATTCCAGCGCTTTTTACCTGCACTTTTCAATCTTTCGTATATGGGTTCATTCAACCCTTCTTTTATTTGTCGCTTTGGTTGTCGCCTTCGCGCTTATGCACGCATATCTATGCAAACACTTTGAAGGGGGTAAAACGCGAAAACCACTAAAACGAGCGACTCATGAGATTCGGCGAGCGTTCTTATAGGTGCGATTTCGCGTGGACGGCTCCTATTTTTGTACCCCGCAAAACCGACCTGCTGCCTTTGCCAGACCTTCCTTCCTTTCTCCCCCCTCCCCCCCCCCAATCCGTGTTTACTCTATACTCTGTGCGTGTGTGGGCAATGGCTCAGTTATGTAAAGAGACCAACTCATTGCCGATCCACCAGGGTGGTTATGCGCCATCAAGAAGTTCGCGACAACACGAGGTTCGTGGCTTTCAGCATTTTTTTTTCCCGCTCGCTTGACAAAGCTCAGAGGCTGCTCCCCGTGGCCTAAAGACTGCGTGGCGAAGCGAATCGGTAGAATGTTTTTACAGATGGAATGGATGCGGCCTCTATACCTCTGGCTACAGCGCCGGCCGAATGTGATGCGCAAGAGCGTAGTTCGGTACATCGGGTAGACGAAGGCCCCGCAGACGCGCAATACTAAAGGAAGAGAAGAGACAGAAATGAGACAGAGTAAAGGAAAGAGTTCAAGAATAGCAGGGGGCCGACTAATATCTGAATGACTGACGTGCACTTGGTGTTAAACGAAATGACAGTGCCAGACGTTCACAAGAGCGCAAAAGGAAAGCGCACAAGGCAAACAGAAACAAAAATAAGTTATGTGAACCTAAACAAGAACGAAGGTGTGAGAAGCAAGGAACATTTAAAACAAAGGTTGGTGCGCACTTAGTGCATATTCAGAAGACGAGTCAAATTCAAGTTCGGTGAAAGGAGCGATTAATGAAGAACAACGATGACGGTTGCGATGACAGTTGTGGCAGAACGAACGAGTAGCATTAGGAAGCGCCAAATAAAGAAAAGGTAAAGTCAATAGCAGGCGTAGGGAGAAAAGAAGTATGGAGTTGGGAGAGGGATTCAGGGAGGAAGTGGTGTGAGGTTTTGCAGGCGCGATTTGGCGTGCTCTGGAAGCACTTTGAAGCGTATAGGAACTAAGTCGAAGAAGCAAACAAAAACTTACGAACGCCAAGGGGGAAATATGCAAGATAGTCGTATGACTGATCTACCGAATTTAAATGTAGGCTAGTGCGAGGAATCAATTTGTAATTTAAATAGCTTTGGCCTACCCCTCCCGCCCCGTCCTTTCCTACCCAGTTCACTTCCTCTCGGTCTCGACGTTTCTTTTTTTTTTTCTATTTCACCCCAGCTTTCTGCAACGCCCACCTTGAACCTTTGAACTCACACTCTTGCGCTTTTTTCATTGTGGTTTTGTGGCCATGAGTGTGTCGGTTTTGATTATATTCCCAAGGAACGCGGCACCCGGGCGCGATGTTCTTGCGTTCAATTTCCTCTATTTGTTTCCTACTAGGGTTAAAAGGGAGAAATGAAGATGGGGGAGGGCGAGGAGGTGAAGGGGTTGCGGGAAGAGAAGCCTTTTCAGCGGTTTTGAATGCGGTGAGGAGTAAGAAGAAAGTGAAACGCTTTTGTGGGTGCTGTCACCCCTGTCGCGGCGATGGCTAGGCTGCTACCCCCCCCCCCCCCCCCGACCCGGTCTCTCTGCTTCCCTACCATGCTCTACAGGGAAAAAAAAACACAAACCCCCCCCCCCCCCCCCACACACACACACACGCACACGCACACACTCACAAGCACACTTTTGGAGGAGACGCACCGTAACCCGTTTGACAAGGATTGCGAGGCCCAAACAAAGGGGAAAAGACAAAATTATCCAAATCTAGCCGAATCCGGCAACATTACACTTTCGTATTTCTTTTCGTCTGTCTGGATTTCCGTCTGTTTTGTAGCAGGCGGCCTCGCGCTCTTCGCTGCCGCGTAGCATAGCACCCCTTCAAACATTTCGTACTTCCGCTTTCGCTGTCTCTCCCTTCTTTCCGTGCTTATTTGGAAGAGAATACGGCACGAGCGCTGCCCCTTTCTCAAAGCTGCGCAGAATCTAATTTCGATTATATCTGCGTTCGACCCGGTCTGGCGCTTATGAATTCAGAAGGCCTTATTTCACCGAGTGCCGCCCGGCCCGCTTGGAGCCCGAAGGGAGAAAAAGGGGTTCGCTTGTGTGACAGCGCGGTATTATTGCTTTTTCGCTCCTACCAGTTTACCGTATGCATTTATGTATTTGTGTTTTGTGTCTACCCTTCGCAATTTTGCCGCATTCGGGGGAGCACGCGCTTGCATATTTCCTTCCTCGCGCGATATGAGCAAAATGAGTTTTCTCTCAGTAAATCTCGGCTCAACCGCACAGCCTGCGCTCTCGACTGGCCTGTATAGATATTTATACACTGATGTTTCCCAGGCGCCATGTCCTGGAATTGGGTCTATACGACGCCGACGTTCTCGGCGCGATTCCGTCATGCAGATGAGACGCGGTTTATTGAAGGCCAAGTGGGCGCGATGGCGCTATATATGCCGAAAGCCTCCCCACAGCCGTCTTGGCTGCGCGTTCACTATAACACGCGCGTGCAACAGGCCCCTTCCGCGTTTCGTGGGCACGGTAGGGCTTCGCGTGCTGATGCATGGAGCGCGCTGCGGTGGCCAATTTATTACGAGTGAGCTAGCGCTCACACTGACACGTCACTGAATGGCGACGCTTACCATACGTTTGGGGTCGTTAGGCGAAGCGGTGCGGACGCGGCGGATTCGATGGTGCGAAGACTTTCGTCATGTGACCCGTAGTCGGTGCCTCCGTTTGTCGGTTTCTGGCACGCAACCGTAGGTTTGTCTAGCTGTTGGAACCGAAAGACGGCACTCGGGTGAAGCACACGTCGGCCGCTGCATGATGTGATGTGAACTGAGCCCTTCCTCGAACAACCTCGACATCCGCAACAATGTGGCGTTCACAAGTTCTCCACTCGTCTTCTTGTGTAACTGCACTAGGTGCTTTCCAAAATATGATTTTGACGCCCATATTGTGTTGGGATATTAACCGGGTGCACTGTGACTTAGGTATATGCATTAGACTGCAGGAGTAACGTTGCAGAAAACAGTAGTATGATATGACTGAGGATCCATTATATGCATGCACTTTCATGGCAGAAGTATACTTATGCTTACTTATTTTTTCTCACGAAGAAAAGAAATCACAGGCTAATGTTGTTACATTAGTGAGTTGTAATGCCATCGCATTTTGAAGTTTGTCCCTTTCCGTATTCTTTCGCCAGACATTTGCATTTACTGATGAAGCTTCGGCTTTGCGCGACTAAACACTTCGCGTTCTCCTGTCCTTGCTTTTTCCATACGCCACATGGTCGATTCCCCTATTTCCGAGCAAGCGGCGCATTTCTGGGGCGTTTCGCCAGTCCGACGTTTCCGCGCTGTTTCTACAGCAAGTCTTCACACGCACGCCTATGTAGGCGTGTGTATGATTGCTCCCTGGCTGTTTCAGCCTTGCGATGTAGTCGTATAAGCGCAGCTGCCTGCTCTTTGGACACGACAGCCTTCTCGCGAGGCACATTTGCGAATGACGCCACCCACGTTGTTGCAGACATTTCATATATATATAAAAAAAATGCGCCCTGCCGAATGTTCTTACCCTTAAGGGGTAACATCGAATAGTTTATGGGGACAAATGAACTTTATGGGGCGAGTGAGGACGACGACAGTTGCGACAGATGACAAGAAAACCGCATGAAATGAACCTTTACCACTTGTCGCTGCCAAACGCGTGTCAGAGAATCCGGTGCGCATCAGGTCGTCAGAATTAACGCGCACTTTTCAACTACGGGTTCTCTCATGGCCAATGCATTTTGAGCTCGCCATCGTGTGCAAGAAATTTTGTACAGTCTTTAAAGGGAAGGGTGTGAGCGGAGCGGGCAATGCATTCGGCGCCGCAACCGACGCAACCCAGCGAGCGCTAAGGATGATCATGGCCTCCGAGAACACCCAGCAAGCGTGGGGGTGATCTCTGGGGCCATGGGATAAGGCAATCGACGCGCGCTCCCAGCGCTACGCGGCGCTGCCATCGCCTAGGCGCTGGAGTTAGTGTATATGGGTACTTTTAGGGAGCCTGTGGCAGTAGTTCTCGTAGTTGCGCCTCTGCTTCTCTACCACGTACCTCTGACGTAATCGCCTGATCCGGCCTTCTCCTCTCCGCCGCTGCACTTCTCCCCCGGTGACCTATACTTTTTCTCTTCATCTTCACGCTCCTCCTCCTCCTTTCTCCTAGCTGTTTTCGATGACAACCCACAGCGCCGAGCATCCTCGGTGCATATCTGTGTCTCGTGCATGTCATGGTTATCAGCTGATGAACCTTGCTATGAATCCCAACTAACTGGCCCAACTTGCCGTTTTGATCCTTATATGATCCGTTTAAGGCTGTCGTATTTAGAGACGCCCCAGGGAGACAGGCCAAGATGCTCAAGCTGTATGTTTCATTCTAATCTGCTTACTTTGCGGTAAGCTCTCGGCCCCAGCGAAGACTTATGTTGTGGCCGAAAGCTTATACTTGACGGAGAACTCGCGTAAACGCGGGAAAGCCGTCGTAATTGCGGTAATTGCGTGATAATGCGCCCCCTGGCAAAGAGCGCTTTCGAGATGTGACGTGAATATAATTTTGGATCGGATTTTGTCACCTTGGGACAACAGAAATTTGAACAACTAATAAAGCCATTCCTGTTAACAGGAGCCAAAATTAAAACGCGGTATGCGTGCATGACGCGTGCGCTTCTAATTCGTTTCAAAGGTAATTTATTCAAGCTCAAGGAGTTTTTGAAAAGCGCGTGCACGAAAAACAACCCCGTCCTTTATTATCTTTTCTTTAAAGAAAGAAGAAAAAATAAAGATAAAGGTGCGCAGCCAGGGAAGTGATGGCGAGCGAGATTCGATTGCCAGCTTTCCCGAAAGAAAAGAAAAAAGACAAGAAAAAAGAAGGAGAGAGAAAAAGTGAAGGGTACCTCATCGCATCAGAATGAATTAGGTAATGCGCGAACTCACTCACCTTCATCGAGAAAAGCGCGCGCGTTTTAAGCAATCGCCCCCGTTGTCACCGTTTTTGTGCGCGCGCTTTAAAGTCCCGAGGGCGCGGCTAACTCCGTGGCCGTTCGCGCTTCTCTGAAGCGTCTCGCATGACAAAGTGTGGGCAGCACAAATGAGCAAGCGATGGCGGAAGAAATAAATAAAAAAACCTCAAATAAAGCGAGCGAAAAGAAAAGAATAAATCATAAGATTCTGCCAGTGAACGTGAGAGCGCGGACTTAACACTAGCACCGCACCAGATTGAACCAATGGGCGCGAGGGTCGTTTGGAGCAAAAAAAGAAAAAAAAAAAGGAAGAAGAAGAGGAAGAGTGGCTGAAGTACATTATAGTAATGATAATTAAAGAAAAGAGAAAAGGGTATTAACGCGGCGCCAATTAACACTCTTATTCAGAGCGGCTGGGGCTGAACGAGATGGCGCGGACATTGGAGTCCAGGCAAATCGATGCCTGCCTGGACTTGAAATAATAACAAATAACACGCCCAAGTACTTGCGACACACTTTCGCGGAAAATATTTTCTCGTTTTCGCAGGTCTTTGAAGGAGAAAGTTGCACGAATTAATAATTGGATACGCTCGTCATTTAGCTGCGCGCTTTTGTCCGCGCACGTGCGTACGTGTGCTTCCATGCCCGACCCGGTTTTGTTGAAGATAACGACAATGACGGTGATGTTGAACAGAAACGCGAAATTCTGTGACGGTCGACGAGCGCAATGGTTACGGGAGGACGACATTCGAAACATGAGACGATTAACTCCATTAAAAATATTTTTCCCTCACTTTCATGACCTGTTACAGCCTATAGTCATATTTCTCGCTGATCCGCTTATAATCTTTGTCACACGCTGCAGATGGGGTCCCAGGAAGACATCGGAGTGCATATGCGTATGTACTATGTCTTAGCTTCTACTTGTTAGCCGAGCTTTCGTATTTTTAGAAGAGTCGACAGATTTGAAAGACGGATTCGTTTCCTGTATTCAATATTCGCAGTAAACCGTAGATTTCCGACTGCAGCGCCAAAGGAACAACAGTTTGTACCCTGTCTTCCTCTCCCCAACAAAAGTTGGAGGGGACGGAGAGGTGGAGGAAGGCAGTTAAAGCGAGCTTAGCACTCCTGGTCACGTGGTTTTCACCCACATAATTTTTCTTCCGGGTTCTTCGTCGCAAAAAGAGGTTGGCGGAAACGAAGGTAAAGACAAAACAAAATACACGGAGGAAGCTGAGATGAGAATACAAATACAAAAGTTGTGAGACATTTCTTCTATTATTACTTTTTTAACTTTCCAGAGCGCGCCAATATTGGCTGTGTTCATGTGTCGGCCGTTCTGTCAGAACACAAAGGAAAGAAAAAGAAAACAAGACCTGTCGAGTGAACGGAAACGAGTAAGGTAACGCTACAACAATAGAAGCAAAATTGAGATCTTGGCAACGAAGCTTTAAGAAGCATCGAAATGTGCGGGAGCCGGGGATTAATAGGACTCGGAGGCGAATACAAGAAAAAAACGGAAAAGAAAGCTGTAAAGGACTCAGGTCAATCTGAATATTGAAAGGCGTCTATTGTTCTTCTGCTCATCCGAGCGGCGCTCACAAATAATTTTGTAATCCAAAAAAATAGGAGATCCTCCCAGAGCAATCAAGAGGGGCGGTGATTGTTCTGTGCACGTTGGGGTCTCTTTTGATTACTTAATTTTTTTTTGTTTCGTTGAGCGCGAAAGGACGGTTCTTTACTACCGTTTTTTTCTCCAAGCACATCAGACAGCAGTAGAAGAATTTGTCATATGCGACTCCTACAAATGTGGAAAACTCCTAAGAAATCCGCGCAATTTTGCTTTTTTTTTGTTCGCGCTTTCATAAGAACAAATTCCTGGACGCCTAGCTAAGCCTGCACGCAGAAGTGTTCATCATGGGTCGTGCACATCAGTTTACTTATCACGAGCGACTTGATAAACTAAGTAAAAAAATCACTGCTGGCGCCTAACGAACTTGTTGAAGGGCCTCGAGTTTGTTTTTATGTATATTCTACCGAATTCGCTTCGTGGCTGTCTGACGCATCTCGTGCGCAGCGCACGCATTGCAAATAAAGCAATACAAAAATTCAAGCAGACTCGATTCCAGTTGACATCTACCTAATGCGAATCATCACGTACTACATGTCACTACACAGGTGTTTGTTGTTGCGATACCCACTAACCCAAGTTGGCGTCAGAGACTCACTGAAGAGCAGCACATAACCACTGGCACATGCCCAGTGAAACATAGCCAGTGGCAACTGTGGCATACATTTCTTTAGAATGTGTCCCACTATCTCCGGCATCGGCCCACACAAAAGAACTAGATTGGCCCGAAGAAGAAGAAGGAGAAGAAGAAGAAGAAGAAGAAGAAGAAGAAGAAGAAGACATTTATTGTGGCGATGCTTTGTTCTTGATCTGACATCATTTTTTTCTTCCATCCATTCAACATTTATCATTAGTATTTCTCTTTAGACTCGACTTATTATTTTCCTGCCTATACCAACTCTTGGCCAATCCCCATAGTGTGCATGAGCCACTCGTAGAGGAAAACCAACTAAGCAAACAGTCAAACCAATGCTTTGTCCACATTCCAGTATCGGATTTTTGTTTCCAGTATCTGCTTTTGTTTTCCCTCTTTATTTGCGGTTCTCCTCTTGAACTAACAGTTCTCTTAAGCTACCTCCCTCCGCTCGATTCTTCGCCTATCCCACTTAGTGTGTATGAGCCAATGAATATACTACTACTACTACTACTACTACTACTACTACTACTACTACTACTACTACTACTACTACTACTACTACTACTACTGCTGCTGCTACTGCTGCTGCTGCTGCTGCTACTACTACTACTACTACTAATAATAATAATGATAATCACCACCACCATCACATCGTACGTGTTACGTGTTCCTATGAACTATGGCTGGTACGTGTTACTATGAACAGCTGTAACTGATAACTCTTTGGTAAATATGGGCCCAAAACAGCATGCACGAAGCTCGAAATTGCTAAATGTCGGGGTGCGACGATGTCGTGGAAGAAAGCGTGCTGCTCTAGAGCACTGCCCTACACTAAGCTGCACTGGCCAGGCTCGCGGGCCGGCCCGGTTAAGACCATCTTTGGCGGGCCCAGGCCCGGGCCATGACTGCCCGTGACAACACGGGCATTGACTCATAGCTAAGTTTTAGTTTTTTTATTTTTACAGCAGCGGTTTTATTATGTCACGTTTTATTTAATTTATTACATGTTTTATTACACGAGCTGCGCCCTCGTGGTTGAAAGTCCGCCTCGGCTGCGGGGGGACGGGGGTTAAAAATTAAGCTGCCGCCCGTTACCCACCGGCTATCCAAATGGATTAAACAAGAAACGCCCAGAGACCATACACCTAGAAATTTGGTTTGCTCCCGGAAGTTCGCCTCTCAAGACGACTGAAAGCTCATTTACGTTCGAATACGTACGAATTCGTCAGAGCGCTTTTTCGTGACTTCCTAAACGCAGGCTTAGCGGTCGAACGTGCCTGATGCCGTGTGGGTAAGGGTGAAGCTAAAGTTTCAGTTTCGATTTGTGATTTCTATGAACTGCTGGGAAATCTCTGATTTCCCAATGTTTCATGGCTTCTTTTCATCCCGTGGCCCCAATTTTGTGTAGCTACCCTTTGCATAGGGTTGCTAACCGGACGCGCGTCTAGTTGACCTCCCTACCTTTCCTCTTTTCTTTTCCCCTCATATACGAAAACACGCCATAGTTCGATGGGGAGAACGTGCTGCGTCAACGGCAAAGATTTCAACGGACCGAGGTAGATAACACCACTATAGGAAGCGTCGGGCCGTGGTATTTCGACACCAGCAAGGAAGGTTATGACAGCACTAATCCCAATGACCGGGATTATATATTGCCAACTATTGTGCCACTTGCACACTTCTTTGCCTTTACTTTCAGGGTTACTGCAGTACCCGGGGACCTCAACTTCTGCGGTCACCTAGTTTGATTCAGAAATCCAATAGGGACTAATTTTTGTACAGTAACGCTTGGTCGTTGAACGTACTGTCATGATCCCCTCCCAGCAGCACCTTCCGATGCTTGTTGCGCTTCAAATGTTCGCGGTCTTTCGGGAAGCTCGAGTACCGAGAAATGTCCGTGAGAGCCAAGGCCACAATTGACGCGTGCTCTTTAGTGGAGGAATAGAGAGCGAACAGGTGCTCTGCGTCTACGAAGAAGACGAAAAGCTTCACTGCGATTATGCGCGGCTGCTAACGTACAGCGAGCCTTTCATACATTGTGTAGAACCGAAGCTTGCACGGTCCAACACGCTTCCAGTGACGGATCGAGAGCGAAAGACGTGGGTACAAAGAAATGACCGTCTAGACGGATCCTGCCGCGAGGCGAATTGAATGTTTTTCGTTCGCAGGAGCCGCTTGTCATTGGCAGCTTCAGGGCGTCTTTTGGGATAACGTGTCCGCCTTCAAAAGCGGCCGGCGCCCGTTCTTACGAAACGCTAAGCGTGTACGAACTGCCTTGAGAACACGAGTACAGAAGCCCTGCACAAAGGATGTCGCTGCACGGGGATGTCAGGGCTGCGTTCGTCTTCCCCGTGTTTCAATGTATTATATATCTCTGCTGAGTGGGTTTCGGCAAGGCATTTGAGCCGTTTAGCCCATCCGGACGTTCGCTGGAACGTGTTGCACGTTGGCTTTAGGTTGCGCCCCAGATTTGCGCAGAACATTAGCGTAAACGTTATATTATGACGGCAATCTCGTGGTGGCCACCTGCCATCGCTTCTTACGAGGCGAGCGTTGATGTGCCGCTTGCGTTTTGATTTCACTACGTGTGACAAGGCTATAGCGGTCGGCCCGTGTGTACGGAGTAGTAAAGGGAGAGCGCTCTTCACTTCCTTCAGTTCCGGAGCACGAAGTGTGCTGCAGTAACTCAGACATTTCTGAGTGACCAAATTTGGTATCTCGCAGTGTTGCACCGAAACGCTTGACGAAGACTGCTCGACTGAGAATGCTCTGCATCGCTGGTCAGTGTCGCACTATCAATCGCTCATGCACGAGCATTCCTTAAGTTGCGTGCGCTGCCTTGAAATAAGGAGTGCTTGGTGCATCGGGCGCACGCAAACGATGTAACTAGTTGTCTACTTGTCATTCAGATATTCTCACTTTTCTTTAGAAGCTCGAGCGGCTGGTGTTGGGAACGACAATGCCTGCAATATTCAGGAGCAGCGGGTAGGGCAAAATTATTTTCTTTGAGTTTACTTAATTTTTTTTTACATCAGCACACACAAGAATTCTCTCTGTCGGCAACGACGAGGTGAGAAATGAAAGGGCCGCGGCGTGTGCAGGAGAGGAGGAAATTAGAAGACGTTAGCTAAGTCAGCGCTTCCTTTAGGCTGAGTCTGCGTCCATTTCACTATCACAAACTCACGGAGGAGAAAGAGTGGCTACGAATTCGAGGAGTAGGGAAGACGACAAACAACGTGCACGCAAACACAGGTCGTTCACCATGCATCAACTAAGGTTGCATTACCCAGATGTATTAAGAACTACACCAGCACTTTGGTAGTTTTCCACGCCTATGGCACCTACGGCCAGAGTAGCGAGGTCTTTTGCTCCGTGAGCGGCCGACCGGCCTAGGAGAATACGAATCTAAAGGGAGCGTTTAGACGTCGAAAGTCGGTGATATATAGGCACTGCATTCCAAAAGAAAGACGCGCAAAGCGTACGCAGTCGTGGAAAAAGGAGACATGGAGAAAGATCACAAGATCGCATGCTCAGTCTCTTCTTTTTCGAAGTACGCGCTTCTTTTTAGGACCATTTTTCATGGAATCAGTAAGTGCCGCCACTCCGAGGTCATCACTCGTTATGTATTTACATACCGAAGCAGCCATCAGGAGTGGGCACAGTTGACGGGTCCACTGTAAAAGAAACAATTAACATGCCTTCTTCTCTTTTTCTTAAGAGCCACTTGAACTTCTATCTCACCAGCAGGAGCCAGTCATTGAAAGAATTGCTCGTGTCACTCATAGTTGGCTTGAACATCGCAGACGGCAGGCGAAAAACCTGTAGCTGCTCTTCTGGCAGCTCTTTCAGAGTGTATGCTCTAACGGGCTCTCAAAAAAGAAAGAAAGAAAAAAGAGCGCTGAGCCAGCCCACACAGAGCGAGGCAATACCAACAGTTGGCAAAACTTACTTCACCCATTTCTTTTCCCACACTCTCTTGCTCAACTGCGTTCAAGCTTGAGCACTCCAACTTCAGGCACTCTAGCGACGTCGTTGCCCTTTCTCGTTACAGTGCCGGCGTCGTATATAGAAACACTGAAGAAAATGGAGGTGGACACGTTTCCCGGTGGCAGACGTCGGTGCAATGACGACGCACCCCTCCTTTTGAAACCACGGCGCGACCGTCGCCGAGGTAAATAACAGTCCCTGCTCGAGTCGTGCCCGTCAGCTAAAACTCACTAGCGAAATCGGCGTCGGTTTCTGCGCCGAGAACGCTTCGGGAGCCGCTAAATTGCCTCGCCCGTCTGTTCAGCTGCCGTCAGTCCGTCGCGCTGTTGCTTTCCATCCGTGTTATTTCATCTGCGCGGCAAATTACGAACGTTGCGCTATAAGCCGCGGTGGCGCGCGCGTTGTTTCAAGCAGTTATTGGAGGCAGTTTCGTCCCGTATGTCTCTCTCGCTTTTTCTTGTTGTCTTTCCCTTCTTTCTTTTTTTTTCCCCGGGCACGTTCTCTCATTGGAAAGCCCAGAGAGACGGCGCACGGGGAAGGCGAAAGGGAAAAAAATAGTCTCGCGAAGTCCGCGTGGTTGCTCGACGTCGTAGAAGACTAGGTTTCGTGGGAAACGAGCATCGGCCGTGCCGCTGAGCCCGAGGAGCTATTTGGCTCAGCCTTGAAATATGGCCAGGATTAAAGCGCGTATAACTGCTGCTACTGCCGCCGCGATCTGGTAGGCCCTCCTTCTGCTCTACCTCTTTCTCATTCCGGCCGGTAATTCTTGGGCTTTTCTTTTTCCAGAAGAAGGCAAAAGGAAAAAAAAAGAAAGAAAGAAGCACATCCCTCTCAGCGCCCGCATTATTATTACTTCTTTTGATATTTTTCTTCCCCTTGAATTGTAATGGGCTCCAAATCTCACAGAGCTCTTGAGGCCCGCCACTGTACGCGCACGGGAAGTAGCAGAAGCGCTGCAGAAAGGGCGATGCCGAAGAAGAAAATATAAGTTTAGTGTACGGCTTCTTGTTAGTCTTCGAAAAATATGATTTCAATTGCACAAATTGCCATCTTTTTTCGATTTCCGCGGTTGGAACCGCACACGCACGCACGCACGCACGCACCCACCCACCCACCCAAACACACACACACACACACACACACACACACACACACACACACACACACACACACACACACACACACACACACACACACACACACACACACACACACACACACACACACACACGCACACGCACACACACACACACTCCGCAGCTCCTTTCTTGTTGCTCCCAGACACCGTGTTCCCTCAGTTCCCTTGCATGCCTCTGCAAAGCATTTCATAAGCGCATTTCGCCTCCCCGTCTGTGTAGCCCGCTTGAAAATAAAAAACATGACGAAAGGATGAGAGGGAAACGAGGTTCCTAAGCTCCAATTTGAGCGAATGTGCGCGTCGGTGCAGCCTCACCCGCATCTCTCCTTTCGCGTCGTCGGTCGCTCCCTCGGCCGGAGACGGCTTTCGGCCAGAGCGCACGGCTAAGCGAGCACTACCGCGTTTTAAAACTTCGCCTGTTCCTCTCTGCCACTGCGGAAACCACGCCACACCCTTCCTCAGTCAGAACGATTCCTGGGTTACGGCTCGTTGCGTACTAGTGTTTCTGCGGCCGCCTTGGGAAAGCACTCCCTTTACTATTTTTCTTTCTGCTATTTCTGCTAGTTTGCTTCCACGCTGTCTGTTTCTTTCTCGCCTGATAGTTGCAACAGGCGCGCACTTGCTGTTCCAACAAACTAGTAAATAAAGGAAATGCCAACCGCGTGGAAGCGTAACAAAGGTAATCGAGTCTACACAGAGACCGCAGGATCTTATTTCAACTCTTGGCCGAGTGTGTACAGAACGTTTACCTGATCCTCCTATTTCTGTTCGTTCAATTTCTTTTCCGCTTTCCTGTCAGTGATAGAGTAAAATGGGCCAGACCGCTTTGTTGAATCTCTCGTTTCAGCGTCACTCGGAAACTTGGGAAGCAAAGTAGCTGTGGTGGAATGGGTCATGATTTCTCTTGCCGTGGGACCGCGTCTTTTTTGCAGGGCGACGTTACAGGCCCTTCCGCGGAAAGGCTTTCCATGCAGTTTCCAGCCCAAACAACAATGACAAGGAAGACAATGACAACGACGACCAAAGTTCAGCGTGGTAGAAGTTATACCGCCTTCTGCGCATCTGTTGCACAGTTACCAGTTACTGCGCGCCTTGCATAATTGAGTTTTTCTTTCTGTTGTATATTATTTACACATTTGATCAGGCTCTCATACTCCTAATACAGTATTGCAATCCTACTTACTCAGAGCCTTTAATGGGCCTTCAAATAAATAAATAAATAAATAAATAAATAAATAAATAAATAAATAAATAAATAAATAAATAAATAAATAAACGCCATGCGTTCGCGACAATAAACTGAATTGAATGTGTGTTGTTTAGTGGCGCGAGGGCCAGGTATGCCCAAGGAGCGCCCAACAATAAACTGCTTCAACGAGATAATTTAATTTTATATGTTGTGTGTTTTGTGTGTGCTAAAGGGGGGGGGGGAGTCTGTCGAACATCATGTGCCTATTATTTCATTTATCATTGCATTCACTTGGAGTAGCGTGCTAGGCATGCTGCCACGCAGACATGTCCAGTGCTGATGCAATTTGCATTCTTTGGGAACATCACGCAGCTGGAGTTATGTCTGCTTGTATGTGTGTCTGTCAGTCGGTCCTTGAAGGACAACAGCACGCGTTCACACTGATAGTACCTTCGTCCCTCCCGATCCTTTCTTTTTTCTCATCCCTTAAACCCCTTCCCCCGTGGAGGGTATCAAACCGGACGGGCGTATGGTTGACCTCCCCCCCTTCCCTCTTTTCCTTCTTTTCCTCCTCCGTCGGTCCTTGGCTAACCTCTTTCATTGCCGAATGGGTAGAGCATTGGGATGCTGTGCTGAGGGAGCCACATTCGAAACCGTTTTTCAGACAAAGTTGGGTGACCGAGTATGTGGCACCGACTGATCGTCGCTCCTGAATGGTCCTCTGCCACGCCAACTTGGGTCCCAGGGTACGTGCCACTGGATATGCGCCATTGAATACGTGCAACGCTTCAATGACGGAAGATCATTTTTGTTTCTCTGGTGTTTCTCTGGTGCAGGGCATAATTTCAGAAAATCTTGTATGGATATATATATACATATATACTCACACACAATCCACGCACGGACGCACGGATGCTAGGTGGCGCAGCGTGTGCAGAGGGAAGCGCGGGACAGGGACCCTACTGCGTATACACGCCTTATACATGACGCGTCTCTGCGGTGGCATTACTGTGTGCCGATAGGCTTCTTCAATGCTAATCGCATCTCATTTAAACTCATCTCATTTTTTTAATGAGATCTCATTTCACTCTCTATCTTTCTCATGGCAAAGGAAGTAAACGGCTGAATGCCTCCCAGGGCTCGTTTTCATGTAACTCCTTTTACGTAAGAGCGCCTTTTCACTTGTCGGCGTTGGGGCACCAGCCACTTGTGATAGCGATCGGCGTGTTAATTGGACATTTGACGCGGCGATGTCTCACCGCATGCAGCACTTCCGAAAGTGATGTTACCCCTCGTGGTGGTGGCGTAGTGGCTATGGCGTTGCTGTGCAAAGCCCGAAGGCGCGAGAAAAAATGCCGGCCGCTGTGGCCGCATTTTGATGGGAGCGAAATGCAAGAACGCCCATGCATTGGGTGCTCGTTAAAGGACCCCAGATGCTCAAAATTATCTACGGCGTGCCTCATAATGGTATCGTGGTTCTGGCACGTAAAACTCCAGAATTCTTAAAGTGAAGTTTCATGTATACGGCCCAGGGTCCGTGCATTCTAAAGTCCCATATCATTTCTTATTTCTTTACATTTCTTTTTTGATCACGTGCCGCACAGAGTGTCCGGTATGTGCGATAACAATGTCGCTACGTACACATGCCACATACGAGAAACGCCACATACGAGAAAATGACGAAGGACAGAAAATTGATCGAAAAGAAAATAGATTTTTCGAAAATAGGGCCTCAGTTCCTCCGGTCGGGTGCATTTACAATACAATACAATACAATACAATACAATACAATGCAATGCAATACAATAGAATAGAATACAATACAATACAATACAATACAACACAATACAAACGTGTTTATTTGCAGGAAGAATACAAGATTTCTCTGCGGGAGGCAAAGACTAAAGGCGAAAAATTCTGACGAGGTCTTGACCCCCATTGTTTATTATTATCTTTCATATTTTCTTTTACATTCCCATCAGTCACGCGTGGCGTACTCTTTAACCGGCAACTGCGGTGGCTGGCAAACTAAATATATTTGCGGATGATGATTAGAAGGACAAATGCCTACGAGCATGAGCCGAAAGTCCTACACTCGGCCTTTCTTCATGTTCTGGAACTCAAGACTTTTCTTGCATCAAACTTGCTCTTAGTACGCAGCTAGCCATGTGAAAGGATTACTCGAAATTAAAACGAGCTTTCACTTTTACGAACGTTCAGCGAGCAAAGTAAGGTTAAATTGAGGCACTGCGTAGCTCCCGGTAATGAAAGCAAGGAACTGCACCGACTATAAGCGCCAGGAAACGAAACCATTTTGCACAGAAATCAAAAGAAACTCTCCCGTTCTTTATGTTTCTAAACCGTGCGCATTCATGTCCCTTTATTTTTGTGTGTTTGTGTTGGCGTTTCATCCTCGTGTTTGTGCTGAAGAGGCTTGAGAATTCAACTCAGCCCTTGTCCACATCTGGAACGCAATTACTGGAAACGAACACTGTCTTCATACGCGCTGCTGGACCTGAGAGGAGCACAGGTCTTTCCGGAAAGCCCCCCCCCCCTTCCCTCCCTTTTTTTTTTCTTCTGTAACAAAACGGCGAGAGGCATATACCAGGTTATTTACGAACGTGCGCGGACCATGTTCATTAGTTACTTCGTGCGTTTAATTACTGGAAGGCGTAAATTTAAACAGTGATTTTGCGTTCTCTCCAAAACATAGCTGGAACTAGAGAAACCCGACTCGTCACATAAATTAAAGCCACTTCGCGGGCTTTGTCACATTTTTTCATGCCTTTCTTTCTCCTTGCTTCCTGTGAGCGATCTTCGTTGTTATGAGCACGACTCAGGCCATTTCCTTGCGGTCTTCGTCGTGGGGTGTATACGGTAAACGGAAGTGCACATTTGTTGCAACATTTGCGTTGGTCCCTTATCGCGCTTAGGGTATAGTGGCCTTTAAGCGCGTTGCTATCGCCTCGTTCATTACGTGACAGTATGGCAACATTTTACAAGTTTCGCAGCGATTTTCTCAGCTTAGCGACGAGAAACGGTATGGTTTCCCACTGTTGCGTTTAATTGAAATTGCGCGCGTATAAAAAAAATGCAGCAGATCCAATGAGTTGGAATCTATATACAGCGAAGCTATATTAATTCATGGTTGAGAGGCAAGAACATCCAGTTTCATACTGACCAGCTAAAGCCGGAGCTGCTGGAGCTTGTGAATGAGCATAAGCACAAGTATGTTGGGTACAAAATAAACACCCTTTCCAAAGCAGCTGGTCATGATGTTTGAGGTTGCCACCGTATCACATCGAATTCAATCCAACCGAGCTAGTTTTGACTGAAGTGAAAGGGCACGTGGCCGCAAATAACGTAACATTTAAGCTTGACGACGTAGAAATTCTTTGCATGCAGGAATTGACTTAGTAAGCGAGGAAAACTGGAGGCGGAACTGCGCTGATATGGAAAGAATCGAAAACGAATCATGGGACAGGGATGTCACAGTTCTGTTTCCTCTTCCGGAAAGCGAAGCCAATGTCGTTTGGCAGTCTGCGCACATTCCTTTCCCTCAAATCGGGCATCTGCAAGTCAGGGTCAGTTGACACATCCCAGGCGATCTTCGCAGACTTAGCTCGTTACGCATGAAATATTGATGCACCTTGCGTCTCAAGTCACCAAGCGTGAAGCTTTTATGCAGCTGCATTCTTGTCCTGCCAGTTTTCGTAGTGCTTCTTCTCCGCTTGAAGACAGGTCTTCTCTGCTTTGGAGATAGCACTGTACCTCGAAGGACCTCTGCTTTTATTCTATTCACGGAACACGAACTCAGACCGGTCAGATGGCTCACTTTTTTTTGCACGGCGACGGTGGTGGATTCCAGATGGGCACGCGTTGTTGCAGCATAAACGTTGCAGGCCATTTGCATCGTCTGCTTAGCCAGCCATCTGTTAGTGAAGTTCGTCACAAGCTAAGCTTCTGTGGCGAGTCGAGAGAAGAGCCAGACGAACGCTCACCTGAAGACAAAGAAGCCATTTTGCCTTTGAGGTGCACGTAAAGGGCGAGTCCTTCTCACACGTGCAAAAAACGCGGAATATCAAAGTAAAAAAAAAATATAAGTATCTACCCGGTATGTGCTGCGCCCTCTTTAGAATAGTTTCCTGTAGAAAATGAAGCAATGTTTTTTTTTATGTCTCACGCAGAAAGCCCGGACACATTGTGGGACTACCTTCTTTAATGGTACCACTCGCGTAATTTGACACTGTAACCTTTGCTTCATTGCCAAGAAAAGTTGTCCGCGAGTATAGGTGGAGTTGAGCGCAGCCAGGAAGGAGAAAGGAGACGAAGTGTCGCGGAGGAGGAGGGTAGGCGGAAGCGCGCTGGATTTAAAGCTCCTCAAACTTCGTAAAGTAGCGCCACGCTTTGAAGAATACTGCCTCCTCCTTGCGCGCTCTGGCCGAGGCCGACGCCGCGTCGCTATTGGCCTAATAGCATCACGTGGGCCCTCGTGCCGTGCTTCAGCGCCATTTTCGCTCGAGAAGCGTCTACGGAGTGGCGAGGAGCGCATGTTGGGGCCGTTGCTACGCTCGAGCGGTGTAGGCGGCGCCACGGTCGAGGAGGGTGCGTGAAAGAGAGGAGAAACGAAGAGGAGTGAAGGCGGAGGAGGAGAGTGTCTTTACTTTACGAAGTTTAAGGGACTTTAACTGGGTTGACCTCTTCTGGCAGTTGCTATGGGTTCTGTGTGCGCTATGGACGTACCGGGTTTGTCTCGTGATCGAGTGGCCGAGTGCTGATTGAGAAGGACGGAGCAGCGACGCAAGCGGCGGCAGGCTGAGCGCAAGTCGACCGACCCTAAAGTCGTCGCCAAGCGCCCGACACCAGCTGAAGAAGTCCGGCAAAAGGTGCAGGCTTGGCGTGCCCAGGAGACTCCCGGGGAATGTGCGAAGCGGCTTGCCACGTTGCAAACATTCTACGCGCAACGCCCAAAAAGGAAGTAGCACCCACACGCACGCGTATAACCTGCGTTCACGAAGTGAAACGTCACTGTTATTTGTTTCTCTCCCCCGCACGGCCGGCGCCGCAGTATGATAACGTATTGGCATCCCCTTTGAAACAGGGTGGTGATAAATAGTCACCTAGCCTGCTTGAGTTACCCAGGTCGTCATACATGATTTTCGTTCTAGCATTTCTTGTACACATCTCTTCGATCTTTTTTCTCTTCCTCAAAACGTCTCTGACTTGTACAGCTACCCATGCTTGTAACGTACCTGGTCGCATCAATCGATCTCTCTTCCTGCTTTTTTTTTTTGCACCAATACTCTAAACGTCTCTTGCTCAACTCGACTGCTGAGCGATTGATGCTTCCGTCCACTTTAAGTCCACCCGCTTCTGGGAGGTGTACTCTAGCTACGCACCTCAGTGGGTGAATTCCTTCGCATTCCATTAGAATGTGCTCAGTGGCCTCCGTATTTTTGCTGTAACATACACATGCCTCATCTAGTTGCGAACATTTGCGCCAGTACGTTTCTGCCCTTAGGCAACCAGTTCGAGCCTCAAATACCAAAGCACTGCCCTTCGTGTTATCGCACAGATTTTTCATTCTAAATTCTTTCTTGATATTCTTGTAAATATCCATGGACTTTTTTGTTTCCATTCTAGCATCCAATTCACTCTCTCTGTTTCTCTCACTTTTTTTCTGATGACTCCTGGTTGTCTATTTACCCTTTCAATTACCCTGTACTTGGTTGCCGACTTTCTTGACCTCTTCCTCAATTTTGTGTCCACGCATTTCAGGCACAGATGCTTGCGCAATTTGGCCGCCAATTTGTTTTGATCCATGTTCCCGAGTCTTCCGCATATGCGTGGAGGCGAGCGCCATCTTGGGGTGCTAGAAGGTACCCAGCGGCGCGCGCGGCGCACGTGGTCCGCCGTGATTGGTTCGTCCACTCAGCAAGGGAACAGCCAGGCCTCAGCTTCTACGGTTTCCAAATGCTGCGAGGTTCGCAAGGAAAAGCTTCATTTTTAAAGTATGTGGTTTGCACCCGAAGAGCGAAAGCATTGGCTGCGATAGCAAGGTTCAGCATTGCGCTAGAGCTCCTCGGAAGGTGTTCAAGTCATACGCGACGGAGACATGTTGGTCAGACGCAGAACACAATTAGCAACTGTATCGCAGAAGGAAAAGCGTCCTGGCAGCAGCTACCAGGCGTCTCACAACGGTGGCACGATTATTAGCGTCGCCCATGGCGTTGCAGGCACGGCGCCTCATTGGTGCGCGAGATGAGACCGACGAGAAACCGACGGCGTTGTGCAGTATACGCACGTGAAATTTTGGATGACGTTAACTTCACGTTTACTGTTCGTTCATTGCGCCCAGACCGGTGCATGCATACAGCAGCGCAGCAGAAATGCTCGTGTGCCTATAGTATGACGGCACACAACAGCCAGCATGCCAGCAGCGGAAGGGAGAACTCTGGCCATGGCTCCACCATCGAGCCGCTTTAGCGCAGCGTTGACCATGCGTCCCCTTCGCTTCGTCATTTTTGCAGCCAAACGCATTTCGCCGACTGTGGAGACATACTAACTTCCTGCTCGCGAGCGGCACATGCGCCGTCGACAGCGGGACCACAAGATGGCGCCGATGCGCGAACTTGCCTCTATCTTCCGCATAATTGCTGTCGCAATAAAATAAATCACCATTTGCTTTGCAGAAGCAGTAAAGATAAATATTAAGCGAGACCAGCCTCTATAGGTAACGCTTCTAGCGTACTAGGGTAGGTGAGTATGAAGATGAACGGAACGTCAACGCTCCAAGAGTGTATCTGGTGCCCAAGGCCTTTCACGGATTAGCAAGCGCATATGCTGGGCAATAGTCTGGCGGCTTAGCGCGTCCGCCGGTTTCCAAGTGCGCATGCCGCAGGGGCATGAGTTCAAATCGCAGTGGCTGTGGTCGGCAGTTCTGTATCAACATTGCCTCCAAAATAGGGCAGCTCGCGCGAGTTGCCCGATATAGCGCGTAAGCGCTGATTTGGCTGCCCTCAACGCGTTTTGCCGGCGTTCGTATAGGTAACACCTTACGTGTTGTAACATCTTAGGTGTTACGCGTCTATAACGATACCATCTTATGTCACGCTCTATTATAATAGCAGGTAAGTGTGCTTTTGCGCGATCCTCCATCAGCCGACTATGAATATGGGGTTAATCGTGATTTATTGTTTGGGTATATAGAACAGAGACGAATTAGCTTGCACTAGCTTGTGGATCAAAATGGTGTGCCATATACAGGCCGGTTTTTCCGTGCTTGGACTGTCTCCAGCGCAAGCAATGCAACAGCGCCTATGCACGAATTCTCTTCTTCGCACTACGGTTAGAGTGAAACTTACGATGAGGAAGTGGCCTGACGACGACGGCACGACGATGACATGACGACAACGACTGCGATAATGACGATTAGCAAATATTTTTTCGCTAACCTAATGGTATAAACGGACACACGCATAAAGGAAAGCCCGTTTCAAGCTCCTGTACTACGTATATACAAGGTGCTTCAGGAAACTTCATTCATTCAAATAACTTTATTGAGTGCCTTGCGATTTGGTGGGTGGGCCTGAACCCCGCCAAGATTTAGGCCAAGGCATGTTGGCCCTTGATGGCTTCCTCGGCTTGCTGGACGACGCAGAGTTAGCGCTGCAGGTCCGAGCTGAGCAACGCAGACTCCCAGCGCGCGCGGAGGCTGTCGCTGTTTGAGGATGCATCACCGTTATTGTGTATTATGGAGGAGGAGGAGGAAGAGGAAGGAAGGAAAGATAGGGAGGTCAACCAAACGCATGTCCAGTTTACTACCCTACACAGGGGAAGGGGTTTAAGGGAAGAAAAGAAAGGAGAGGGAGAGAAGAAGGTAAGATCAGTGTAAATAGGTGCGGATGTGTATTATACCCGTACATTCCCATAGGATATTCTCTAGGGTGGCTCTAGAGTTGCAATGTCTGTACTTGTCAGTCGTGTATAAATCTCCATGGGTGTATTGGGCGCATGATAGCTGGACTCGGAGAGGATCTGGTTTGTGACTGCCGCCATTCGACAGAATGATTTTTGTTTAATTTTGTGTGCGGCGGCGGGAATGTGCGCCTCTGAAATCTATGGTGTTGTGTAATTTCGTGAAATCTGGTCATTCGATCTTCCCACTTCCACTCTTCGGTAGTCGGTGAGGCAGGGCTAACAGAGGCTCGGTCCGTGAGCAACCAAGCCACGCGGTGCGCCGCCTCATCGCTACCATCTGGTAGTGTGTGAGCGGGTGTCCAGATGAGATCGACACTTTTGTCGGAAACTTCTTCGAAATTTCTTCTAAATAGAGAAGACGTTATAGTTAGGCGAATTCATCGGGATTACTTTTACCGCACAAGCATACTGTTTAAGATGATTCAAGGTAGTGATTAGACTACTAATTACGAAAGTTCGACTAATATTTTAACCGAGAGATTCAGACGACTGATGCTAAGTCAGGACTTGAATTTCGCCATCCTTGGAGCTCACAACCTGTCTCGGATATGAAAAAAAAAAAAAAAACGTTGACGCTTCCAATTCCTACAGCTTAATAAATTCTGGCCAGTTTCAACCAGAAAACTGATACTGAACTGCCCAGACTGCAGCTGTCACGCTCTTAGCATACGCTCGTGACTTGCAAGTTCTTTAATACCTCAACGCATCGGGCGATCATGGAGCGAGCGTCCTTACCAAGTCGCGGTCTGGCTCGCTTTCTCCATAGAGAGTGTTTCTCTATCTAGACTCACAGCCGTAATCTATGAAGCATGTATTGTGACGAAGCACGTCCGACTGAGGCGAAGATTGCAGTGAACCGTAAACAAACCGGCGTCTTTCGCGCCGAACTCATTACCGCTCTTACCCGGAGTTGTTTGCATTATTCCACTCCTGCAGCTAGCTCGTCATAAGAAGCAAAACGAGTGCAGGAGCAAGTTAAGGGACCCGATTTCTTCGTCCCTGGCGTTTTGCGTAAATACTTAAAAGCGGCCGTCACACATTCCTTTCTTCTGCCTAGCCACTCTCTTCCGATGCCAAAGCCACATAAGAAGCAACAACTCTCAAGATCAAATGAGAAAAAGAACGAGGACGAGGAGAAGACAGCGACAGCATTCAGGAACTAAGTGGCCGCGAAATCCAGGAGTTTAAGCTGGAGGCCTCGGAAGCACTCGCAAGTTCTCTCCATCAGGAACAGGTATAAGTAAAGATGCCGAGGACAATCAGCGCCGTGGTCCCGCATCAGATCGACAGCGCACAAACAACAAAATGTGAACGAAACATCGGGGAAACGACAAAGTGCGAGCACTCTCCGCTCGCTCAGTTCCATTCGGAAGCCTGCGAAAAGAACGCGCGCTTTCCTTCGCTTTAGTTTTGGGCACTTGGGGCGGCGGCAGCAGCATTCGAAGTCGACTTGAAGAGAGAAGAGCTACGCTGCGCGGTGGCCTAATTGCTTAATTAGGCGACGAACGGCGGAAAGCCGCTTGTGCTTTTAGACGCTGCCAGCGGCTGCTGTTACCCTGCATTTCTTGCTGCTGGATTCCCGTCGAAGCCACCGAGCGGATCGGCCAAGTGCTGCTCGTTTAGTCGACCGCAAAGAGGCTTCTTTGCCGGGCCGCCGTAGGCTCCCACAGGTCGCGTGCACAAAAAGGCGTCCCGCTTCACGTTATGCTGCTTCTCAGTGCGGAGGAGGAAAGATTTCCTGTGGCTGTCTGTGCCATAGGCGGAGAGTTTTGATTTTTCCGGGGGGAGCGGGGGGTGGGGGACGTGACCAGCTTTCTGTAACCCATATATATAGATATGTCTCTTGCACTTAAAGCCTCAAACAGCAACAGCCTCCACGCATGCTGGGAGTCTGCAGTGCTCAGCTCGGACCTGAAGCACCAACTCTGGGCCGTCCAACGAGCCGAGGTAGCCGCCAAGCGCCAACAACCCTTGGCTGAAACGTAGACGGGGTCGAGGCCCACCCCACCAAATCGCAGGGCACTCAATAAAGTTATTTGAATGAATAAACTCCGCTTCTGCTGAACGCATCCAAGTACTTTTTGGGGCAAAGTATCTCTGAAATAGCCTATTTCCACTTCAAATTCCTTTCTTCATTTTGATAAAGAGTGGTTTAGGGCCCCTTTAAAGAACTTTAGGAGGCAGATATAAGCTAGCATAGAAGCATACAAGAATACTGAACACACACTTACATGCAGCAGTGGTTGCACAGACATTTTGTGATACCGTGTGGAACTGAAGTGCACAGAACTGTTATAAAAATTATCTGCCGACATATGTCGGTAGCATCACAATCAGTATATGCAGATATTTTCGTATCTTTACTTCAAGCTAAACTAGTTAAACTGGTTAACCTCCCTGCCTTTCCTTCTCCACTTTTTCCTTCCTTCCTTCCTTGCACTTGAAGAAACTTTGTGTGACCTCGAAGAATTGACCGCTGAAGTGACGGCGTTGTATGAGTATATACAAGACCTCACAGTAAGCGACAGTTCAATTTCACAGCCTGAGTTCTCTCGGTAGTGCAATCTTCCTTCGTGTAATTATTGTATACTTAGCTATCACTAATACTGTTTCGCCTTTCTGGCGGAACTGCAGCCCCCACTCTCTCTCTTTCTTTTTCTGTGCATGACTGCTGTTGATTATGATTCCGAATGAATTCGGCTTGGCCTCATTTCGGTTACTGAGTGAATTGTACTACAGTGTTCCCCAACTATTATGCACCAGACTTATGCACCAGAAAAAAAATAGCAGTTGCGTTACTCGAAGGAAATCTAGTACGCATTGTTTCCAGTAGAGGGGAGCAGCCGCCTGTAATTCTTTCGTTACGGAGGTTTAATTCGTTAATTGCACTTAATTATCTCACTTGAGAAGTACTGTCGTGATTGTCAAGGCCTCAACGAGGCATTTGTAGGCACCCCCAAATGACATCTAACTGCGGTGTTTTCAGTGACGTAATATTTGCGTACAATTTTTTTACGACTGGCGAAGAAACGTCACGCAATATGAAAAATACCCCGTGAGTGCCCTCTCACCGGCATCATAAAGCAGCGCCCTCAAATAAGCTGATTGAAAGCAACTGCATTGCCTGTCGCAAACACGAAGAGATAGCGCATCACCTTGATAATGGCACGGAAGGAGCACCAACAGCAGGTTTCGCGGCTTCGCAGTTATTCTTTACTCTCATTTCTGAGTCACACTTATTATCTGTCTCTCAAGGCCGACTGATCACATTGACAACAAAAGCTTCTTGATAACGCGGCCGAAGCGCTGCTCTGACCCCGAACGAAATGCGAAAAGCAATGTAAAAGGAATAGAATGTTTCAAAAAATCCCAACTGCGCTCGCACCGCATCGAAAAAATGCGCGCGAACCTATATTTTGCGCCAAAACTTGCTTCGGACTGAGGAGCAACCAACGTGTAGAGAAAAGACAAAGCCGATGCGTTCAAGAAAGCGAACGTACCACTTCTAAATGAGCCGAATTGGCAATCAGGATGCCTGAAAAAAAAAACATCATCATATTTCAGTGTGCCCTTATTATCTATGAATTCTTAAGCTCCAGCTGCTGCCTAGAGGACGTGTTCGAATAGGTCTCCTTCTGCAGCTATGCAGTGGTGTGTCCGCTTTATCACATCTTCAGTGGCTTTCTTGATGACCGACGCTGGAATTCGACGGCAGGCATCCGTTATCCTTGCCTTGAACTGATCTGACGTCCATCTAGATCATGTAAGCACGATCTTCCACATAACCTCAAAGAAAAGAATTGAGTGGGGAGAGGTCAGGTGATCTAGCCGGCCAATTTACAAGCCCGTGCCTTCCAATGTATCGCGCATGAAAGTCGCATCCAGCCAGGTTCGTTTTCAGCTGCTCCTCTCTGCGGGTGCCCCATTGCTGATACCACAGAAGTGGAAGATGTGACAGCGGGACTTCACTGAGAAACTCTTCCACCACTCCTTCAAGGATTTCGTTCACGTAACTTTGTCCAATCAGTGTGTGACCGAAGAAGATGGGAATGATTACAGCACCGGCGTGAATTCCGAACCACACATTGAACGACCACTGACTGGTGTTGTTGCCGATTGCGCTTTACCCAGAGTGGATTGGAGTCCATCCGATAATGTGTATTATGCAAATTTACATAGGCCTTTCTGCGAAAATTGACTTCATCTGTGCACAAGATGTTGCTAAAAAAGTTCGGTGACTCATCGGCTTTCGTGAGGACCCAGTTCGAGAAATCTTGACGCTTCTACAGGCCCCTATCTTCCAAGCACTGGTGCTGGTTAAGCTGGTACGGGGCAAAAGCCGTCATTTAGAATCCTCCAAACTGATGAGATGGAAATAGGTACCTTGGCGGCCACGTCCCGCACGCTAGCATGAGGGTTTGAGGCCATAAATGCTAGAACATCCATGCGTAGGCTAGGACTCGAAGATGGAGTCCTGCGCCGCTGTTTCTTGAAAGTGCTGGTTTGTCTGAAGTTTTCATAATTTCTGTTGATAGTCGATGCGGTTAGTCTACCGTCACACTTCCATGACCGATATACAGGGTGTTTTTTTTTAGCTGCACTAAATTTTTAAAATTAGGAGAACATAAATTACGGTAACGTTATGTTTACCATTTGAGTGCACCGATAGGCAGCCTCTAGTTCCCGAGCAATTTCTGCAATGACGTACCCAGTTAGCGAAGTTACGGTAATTAACTTTATGATTAACAACAATAGGTGGCTACAGCAAATGAGTACTTTGGGGCAATTAGTTCGCCTTGGCAGGCTCCTTGAAACCGAAACTGGCTGGAAAAAGGGCGTCTGTGTTGTCGTCTGTGTCGCCAGTTTCGGTTTCAAGGAGCCTGCCAAACGGAAATAATTGTTCGCGTAGATCCAACATGAAATCCGCTATTCAAAATTTTATCGTTGGGATAGAAAGCGTCGAGGACGGGCCCCAAAGTACTCATTTGCTGTAGACGCCTGTTGCTGATAATTAGAAAGTTAATTACCGTAACTTCGTTAATTGCGCATGTAAGAGCGGCGATTGCTCTGTATCTAGAGGCCGCCAATCTGTACACTCGAATGGTAAGCATAACATTACCGTGATTTATATTTTTCTCATTTTAAAAATTTGGTGGAGCTAATAAAAACACCCTGTATATTTGTGGCCTTCCTCTTCTTGCCATTTGCAGCTCCGAAGGCAAGGATCATGTTTACCTTCTGCTCACCAGAGAAAAAAAAATGGCGACCGGTACGAAACAAAACGCACCTTTAAACCCTTGCACTGACGTTGTCAATTTGCTTTTGTGGTCAAAAGTTTTGGGGCAAAAAGAAAATGAAAACATGCGCGCACTTTATCTAGGCTAAGTCAACAGCTATCACAGCTTGTTTCCAACTAACACCAAACGCGACGTATTACTTCGGCCGGAGCGCGGCAGATAAGGCACTAGGTCGATCATGATGTTTTCCCATATTTCCTAAATTTCGTTCTGGCTAACTCAGAGTGAGCCTGTTCGAGGGCGCTGCTTTATGATCCGGGTGGGAGCGCAGCCACGTGGTATTCCCCATACATCGCGGGGTTTATTTATCAGTCGGAAAAAAATTAGTAGGCACTTAGTACATCGCTGAAAACACCGCAGTTAGATGTCGCTTGGCTCTGCCTACAAACGCCTCATTGACACGTTGATAATTAGGATAGTACGTCTCGAGTTAGATAATTAATTAGAATTACCTAATTAAATCTCAGTAACGAGAAAGTTAATGGAGCTACTCCACTGTACTTCAAACAATATGCACAAGATTTTCTTTGAGTAATGCATTGCTCTTTTTTTATTTCTTGGTGCATGATAGTTAATTGGGACACCCTGTATACACTTATGGTCTTTGTATGCAAGTGAAGATGTTTCCAGAAAAGACCGCTTTCGTCACTCCAGATGGCGTCTACCAATTCAACGTTCTGCCGTTCGGTTTATGCAATTCCCCGCCACGTTCTAACGGATGATCGACTCCCTGCTTCAAGGTTTCAAATGGTCAACTTGCCTTTGTTACCTCGGCGAGGTCCTTGTGTTTTCTCCTACATTTGAGACGCACCTCGAGGGCGTCGCAGCTGTCCTTGACCTCTTCCGCAAGGATGGGCTCAGAACAAACTCATCGAAGTGCCACTTCAGGCTCCAACAGATTACAGTGCTAGGCCATCTCGTCGATGCTTCCGGAGCACAACACGACCCGGAGAAGGTTCAAGCAGTAACGGCTTTACCTGTACCTCAGTCTGTCAAAGACGTCCGGAGTTTTGTTTTGTGGGGCTCTGTTCTTATTTCCGACGGTTCGTGAAAGATTTCGCAGCAATCGCTCGACCACTCACTGAACTTGTGAAGAAAGACGTGCCTTTTGCGTGGGGTTACCCTCAGGCTTCCGCATTTTCACGCCTAATCCCGATTCTCACCAATACACCGGTCTTGGCCCACTTTGGCCCGTCCGCACCTACAGAGGTCCGAACCGATGCCAGTGGTTATGGGATCGGCGGCGTCTTATCGCAACGCCAACATGGACACGACCGCGTTATAGACTACGCTAGCCGGCTCCTGACAACTGCAGAGCGCAACTATCACATTACCGAGCGCGAATGCCTTGCTCTCGTCTGGGCTGTTTCAAAGTTCCGCCCATATTTATATGGCAAGCCCTTCTCAGTAACCACAGGCCATCATGCGCTCTGTTGACTTTCGTCGCTCAAGGATCCTACTGGCCGGCTCGGTCGTTGGCCCCACTGCTGCTCCATGTCGCCGAGGAGCAGCGCCGTGACCCGTCCTTGCGTATCATCATTGACTGTCTGAAATCGTCACTTCCCGACAGTTCCCTTCGCTTATTCACACTTCAAGATGGCGTACTCTACCGCTACAATGTTCATCCCGACGGCCCTGCATTACTCCTTGTGATCCCTAAACACCTTCGCTCGGCGGTTCTCCACGGACTTCACGATCTCCCCACTGCCGTTCACCTGGGTGTGTCACGTACCTACGACCGGATCCGCCGACGCTTCTTTTGGCCAGGGCTTGCTGGCTCCGTTCGAAGATACGTAGCCGCGTGTGAGAAATGCCAGCGACGCAAGACACAATCGACGCTCCCTGCTGGGTACCTTCAACCACTCGACAACCCGCAAAACCATTCTTTCGGGTTGGTTTGGACTTACTTGGCCCTTTTCCTCTTTACACCTCTGGGAACAGGTGGATCGCTGCGGCCACGGATTACGTCACGCGCTACGCCATCACCCGAGCGCTTCCTACAAGCTGCGCCACAAATGTCGCCGATTTTTTTCTACGCGACGGGATTTTATTACATGGAGCTCCGCGACAACTTAACACAGACCGTGGCCGGACATTCCTATCAAAAGTTATCGCGGACATCCTGCAGTCCTGTGCCACGAGGCACAAGCTACCCACGTCATACCATCCGCAAACAAATGGCCTCACGGAGCGTCGGAATCGCACTCTCACGGACAATGCTCGCGAAATTTGTCTCTTCAGACCACACTGACTGGGACTTCGCTCTACCATTTGTCACATTTGCTTATAATTCCTCGCGTCATCACGACACAGCCGGTTATTCCCCATTTCTCTTTCTCTTCGGCCGAGAACCAGCACTGCCCCTCGACACAGCCCTCCCTGTTCACGCGGCACCGACCAATGAATATGCACTTGACGCCATCGCCCGCTGTGCCCAGGCAAGGGAAACTGCCCGTGACCGCCTTCTGAAATCCCAAGAGAGTCAAAGGCGTGTATACGACCGGTGACACCGAGACGTGCAGTTCCCGCCTGGTTCTTTGGTGCTTCTATGGTCTCCGTCGCGTCAGGTTGGCCTGTCCGAAATACTGCTGTCTCGTTACACAGGCCCATACCGAGTGCTTCGTGCCGTCACTCCCGTCACCTACGAGATCGCCCCCTGACGCACCATCTGCTTCCCAGTCCAGTGATATCGTGCACGTTACACGACTGAAGCAGTATCACCCTCCCAGTGATGACATTTAGACGCTCCGGGACGTCGCTTCTGCCGCCGGGGGATTACGCTACACGCGTGTGGTATTTGTTTGTTTGAACGAGGCGCGTGGGCGCCATGACTCCAGAAAAGAGGAGGAAGAACGAACTGGGCTCACGCTGTGTATCTAATGGGTCAGCGCTGCAACCGTTGTAGTAAATATAACCTGTAAATAGTTGCTCGTATTACTGACGCGTCCTTCACGTAACAATATTATTAGAAGTGTTTTCTGTTTCATGAGTCGTTATCATTACTTACTGGGAAGAGAAGCAATACTGAGACACATCGTTCACGTGCATTTCACACGCCATTGATAAAAGGCTCTGCCGAAGGGGTCACTGAATTAAGTTTACAGGTTTTTTTCTTGGTCAAGAAAGCTGGCAAAAAAACTTTGAAGCGAGGTGAGCATACATCAACATATTCATTCTCTAGGCATGGACTATCGATACGTTTAGAAATAATTTTTAATTGGCCACCTCTCTTTCTTTAAAAAATATAATAAACTTTGTCCTGTGTGTATATTTAAATATATTGTATATGTGCATGCTGTTTAGAGTGGAAATATAAAACAATGTTGAAGTGAGAAAATACGGATGAGGCAGCCGCAGCTAGTGCATCTAATGCGCTTGTCCTTCTGTTGTCAGGATTTGCAGCAATAAAGCGAAAGTATGAATTAAAAGCCATGCAAGTTCGCGCCAACAGTGATGTAGTAAGCTATAAGCCCTAATAAAATTTCAAGTGAAAAGATCGAGGCAAGTCGCAAGAAACCTCAAATGATGTGGGTGACAACGGTCTAGCAATCACACTTTATGGGCGCGTGTGTGTGTGAGGGGGGGGGGGCTCCGGCACCGCCGGGGGGGCGGGGGGGGGCTCAGCTCCCCCCAGAAAACTTCCGGAGGGGACTCGGGCCTCGGAGGCCCCCCCCTCCCCTCGTAGTCGGCGACTATGGGCTGTGCGCTCCTTAACTCGCTCGAAAGAAGAGGAACTAGTATTGCGTGATAGTAAATGTGCGACCCTAGGCACATCCGTATGTATGTATGTATGTATGTATGTATGTATGTATGTATGTATGTATGTATGTATGTATGTATGTATGTATGTATGTATGTATGTATGTATGTATGTATGTATGTATGTATGTATGTATGTACGTATGTATGTATGTATGTATGTATGTATGTATGTATGTATGTATGTATGTATGTATGTATGTATGTATGTATGTATGTATGTATGTATGTATGTATGTATGTATGTATGTATGTATGTATGTATGTATGTATGTATGTATGTATGTATGTATGTATGTATGTATGTATGTACAAGAGGCCACACTAAAGTTTACGAGACACTGTTTCACGACAAATGTGAATTTCTGCTCTGCTAAGGAACGTCGCTTCTCATTTAATCGATCGCTGTGTAGGTCACAAAAACTACTACAGATGGGAACTTTGATTTCGAGTTTAACAGCTTTTTCCTAATTCCTGTGTGCCAAAATGTGTGTGGCCGACTGTACATACGTATCTATGTTATTTACATACAGAGAAATACCTTACGATTGTTGAGATGTTGCTTCGGCATGGATTTTGCACTCGAAATATAATTTCACTGGCGGTTTCTAATATGAAACCATTCAAATGAATCGAACCTGCTACCTTTTTCTTGACCGGTAGCAGAACGCCATAGCGGGCCGGCCACTTCGGCGTACCTTCGGTTCTCCTTCACCTAGGAGAAACAGGGAATGCGAGTTGAGAAGCAACATTCCATGGTAATTTGGTATAGTTTATTTCGCTCAGCATGCTACTGTGCCATAAAAATAACAAATGCCCTGATTTCGCACTGTAAATGCAATCCTTTATGATATCTGCCGTCATAATATCTGCATTGGAACTCTGTATAGCATGCACACTTTACAAGGCTCATTTCTCGCTCTCGGTTTGATCCGGTGCGCTATTGAACGTTGCTAAAGGTGCTCCTGCGTTAGGCCTCCCTGGTTAAATAAATAGCATATTGTAATGATAATATGATATGATAATGATATGATTATGATAATATCATAACAAGTTCATATTATAATACGAAAGTTTCATGGTAGGTCACCATTTTGCACTTTTGCACTGGAGTCAAAAGGATTACAGGTGCGGTGACAGTGTTCTACGCGAGCCGTACTCCCAGTTGGTACTCCAGATGGCCGCAAAAGCGTAAAAACAAGGTTCAGGCAGTCAGATTGTGCTAACCTGGCTATTTTGTGGGTACATTTGCCTTCTCGTAGTACAAATCTGCACGGTTCTGAACGAATAGAAGGCCATCTCTTCACAATGCCACCTTCCATAAAATATTGGCACATAGAGCCTGCAGAAGACGTTCTTACAGATCAGCGTAGAGGTGGGATATCTTATTAAAGGCTAAGTTTACTTTTTAACCTCTTTAAATAGAAACATGAAGTCGAAAAGTTCAAGCAGTGGAGGGGCTAACAAGTCTGACGGGTGAGGGGGGAGCAGGAATGCGTGAAGTGTGGAACAATAAAGCAAACGTGGACAGGTATAGATTGGTATGCCGAATTTTACCTAAGCGTGAGAGTTAATTTGACTGCGGATTCAATGTAGGCGAACGCAGAAATTGCGCTTCTCGTGTGACTCTGAGCTCACGCCCCTATGATTAAAACGCACCTAGTTGAAGATAGAGCGCGATTATTCAAATATTGCTAGCTATAACGCCAGGTGCGGGAGCGAATATTTATATTTCCGGGAAATCATCTTCACTTTTCGTACAGCTTTGGGATCTTCACTGATCACACGGCGTGACAGAGATGAAATAAACTTCGATGCTAGAACTAGCCTCCCGAAATATGTTCTGTTAATATTTGAAGACCTAAATAAAACGATCGCCAACATAATATACAGACGTTAATTTCGAACTTTATTTATTTTTTAGACGCGATAGTTAATGTTGGCAATACATATTTCGCCGGCGTCAGCATAAAGTTCATTGTATAAATGAAAGCACAATGTGAAATGAAATGATTCCTTATCTCTACTGAGCAGTTCGCTACCAGACGCGAGGGTCGTCATTTTCAATAACAATAAAAAAAACTGCCGGAAGTTGTGAAATCGGTTTCTAGCTGCGGCAAGTTATATTTTCGATTACTTTCATTTCCATTTTCCTTATTTTCGTAAATTTCCAAAAAATAATAAAAATCGTTCCCCCTATATGCTTTCTCTGGCTTCATCGTCTGTCTACTCGATATACTTGTAACTCAGCTGCAGCTTTAATGATAGCTGTAACATATAGTTGTATAAGCGGAGCTCCTCGGATCCCCTTATCCTTTTCGCTCATTGCACAAGAAAGAGAGAGACATCGTACTTTCCGCATAGCCTGAGATAGAAACGGGAGGATGCAATCTCTAGCATACACGAACAGCCACTCTCTTTCAACAAGAAAAAAAAAAAGAAGTTGAAGAAACAGAGATATGGGGAAGGGGGATATATGCCAGGGGCGCCGCGTCTGTCAGGTCGCGCGATTCGAAGGCGTCCGGCGAACGAGACGTTAGGACGTCGACGGTCGAGCTCTTGTTTGCACAGCGTTCATCCGCAGCACGCGTAGGCACGGCGTCCTCGGGTTTCCAACTCCGGTCGGCCGCACACAAACACGGCCAAGAGGAGAGGGCGAGCCTACTTGTGGGAGCACGCGGAACGGGCGCGCCGACGGGGAAAGAAGGCGCAGGGGAACGGAGGGAACGCGGCCGGGGAAGGCGAAGGGCTCGAAGGGGAAGCCCCGCCGGGGAGCTTCCCGAGCGAGAGCCGTTGAAGATCATTACGTTGGCCCGGAACACGGAAACGCTTCGCTCGTTGCCGCGGTGGTCGAGAAGAGGGACTCCGCCTTGTGACAATATTGACACAACTCCGTAAACCCAACTCGCGGGGCAGCGGGAGAGCGGCCGCCATCACCACCTTGTATCGTGCCACGCAGCCGACGCTCGCTTCCTGCCACATCCTCGCTCAGACTCACGCTTTCGTTTTTTTTTCTTTTGGCTTCCCCCATTTTCGTTACTCCTCCGTTCCCTTCTCCAGCGCCAATACGTGTACGCAAATGAAGAGCGGCATATTTCGCCGCGGTTGTAGCGCTCACTGGCGCGTGCTGCGTGCGACTGCGCCATTTCGAGTTCAGGCCGGCGAACGTGAGAAACGAATAGATGCAATCGGGCGAGCTAGCGAACGGGTGTCCGACGCTGCCACACGTGGAATGTACACAACTATAGTATATACACGTCGGCAGTAAAAGAGACGCTTATTTTGAGGAATATCGCGAAGGATTCCTAAAGTGCAGCTACATACGTGCCGCAATTGATCGCACTGCTGGCGTGTGGTATTGGCGCTTATGTTTAGCCAGAAAAAGAAATGGCCAAATCTGGCCAGTTGGTTCGACTCTGGCCTGATGTAATTAACACGCGTCGACAGCTGTAGTAGTTCGTAACTAAGCAGCGATGTCGCTACAATAATTTCGCGAATTTATTGAAGATCTAAGGTTCGCAGTTCAGGTTGACACGACGTAGCCCATCATCGAGGTGCATGCTTCTGATACTTGCGCTGTGAGAAAGATGCGTCTGACTTACGAAGCTTTTCATACATGGCGTAAACGTTTAGATATCATGCCGAATGATGCAGGGATAGGCGTGGAATGGCCGTTTAGCGCGTTACTGCTTGATAAAAGAGTCAGTACTCATAACTTCGGGCATGTCCCGAAATTAGCGCTGTTCACAACCGGACGAATCTAGGAACTCATCACTATGTCTTCTAATATTGATTCAACGGGATGCATGGTTTGTTCATTAATGAACAACACGGTTATGAGTGCTGACGTTCACCGTTCATCATCGACTGTTGCTGGTGCATGCCTTCCTTAAATATGGCGCAATTCATCCTCTTGAGGAAGTGATGTGAGAGGAAAAGAAAGCGAAAGGTAGGCATGAACGGAGTTGCAACTTGCTCTAATGAAATAGGCAGACACTGGCCTTTTCGTTATAGCGCCAATAGGCAACAAACCATTAGTGAACAAAGAAGTTGTGCTGGGCCCTTGGCAGAGCACAATGTCAATGAAGCGAGCTATCAAGGCTTTTTCATAGTTTTTAATTTTGCGCATGCTTAAATTCAAAGCTCTGAACGGGTCTTTCGAATACGAAAGTGCGTATAGTCGCATCCTCCTGTCTATTCTCTTCATAACTCCTCACACTCCTTTTCTTACTTAGTCTTCCATCTGAGCAGAATATCAGGCTAGATGACTGTTACCTCACGTCAACCTCTCTGCGTTTCCTCTAATAAATTCCCCTCACTCCCTCTTTCATTGATGTATAAGAATGGTTGGTTGTGCCACCATCACTCACTGACATGAAAGAGTTCTCAAACATAGCTCCGACAACATTAATGGTAGGCGGGAGAGTTAACGACAGCGTGCAAAATTTGGCTCTCTTGCTACTCCATGAGACTCGGTAGAAGAGCGAACAACCAGTTTTCATTCCAGAGGCGAAAGGGACCTCACGCTATAGCGTAGAAATTAAAGGTGTTCGGGGAGGCCAACTAACCAGTACGAGTATTTCTAGATACATATACACTCGAAAGTTTCGCAAACCTGGTAAGTCACCACTTAAGGGATGCAACAATAATTTCAATATTTTTCACACATTCCTAATAAAGGTGCGCGCTGAGTGGAACTAATGCGTTCAGTTGCTTTCTGCGTACTGACGCTGTTAATAAAACAGGGAGGCAAGGCAAGACGCAGCAGTATTAAAGTTAACACGCTAACCCGTTTGTTAGCAATGTTTCCGGTAGACGGAAAAGTCTTAATCTCAATTTCTGCTACCCGTCAAGAAATGCTGGTGTTATAGACTCTACCTCCGGCCCTCTTTGATTTTATCGCAAGAACTATGAAACAGTCAATCTTGAAAGCAAATGTGGCATTCCATTTCATTATTATGGCCTACCATATATGGCCGCTCGAAGAATATGCTCTTCAGATTTAAACCAGTCAAAAGACGAAGAACACAGAGACGTGGCACACAAGACTGGTGCATGCGTGCATTTAGGCCTGACAACGTGGAACTATAATGATTAATGGGTACGCTTATAATGAGATTAAAAAACAAAGACGTTTATCGCTAAGACATGCAAGATTGTTAGAAAGAAAAACAAACGCAGAATGAAAATAATCCACATAACGCTCCAGACCGGAGCCCATCTCCCCAAGTTGGACGCGCTTCCTGCTCTAATGCGGGCGTGCTAAAGAACACGTCGCTGGGATTCTAATCCGAGGGAGAGCGCCGTCGCATTGGGCGCAGTCTCTCGTTCTCTTACGGCGGTCCCGTGTATCGGTTCCTCTGACGAGCAGGGCAGTGAGGAGAGGCTGGGACGCAGGGGAGCAGCATCGACGATGAGGAACAGGCAGCTAAGGAGGGCGGATGGAGGGTTGGGGAGAGGTCGGGGACTCATCGAGAGCTGGGCCGCGCGTTTTCCCCCTTTTAAAACGTTTCAATCCTTAAAGAGCGCTCTCCGGCCTCGGCGCGACGAAGCACTGATCCCCGAATTCGACACTCTAGGCACGTGCTGCGATCTCCGTGCCGGCGCCCGAGAAAACAGCCGACCTTCTAAAAGGCCTCCGGGCCAATTGGAAACCGCTGTGCGCTCTTGCAGACGCTGAGATGGCGCTACGCGCGATGCCTCGCTACCCATCTTTTCTTGAGATGCCTTTTGTTCTCAAGTAAGAAACTTTCCGCTTCCCTTCAAATGATGCCAACAATCCAAGGCCGTGGATCCCTGACGGGTAGGGCTGCGACGAGGTCAGCGTACCGTCTTCCCTGGCCTCATTCTCGGATGAGGCTAAGAACACGCTCTCGCAACGCGAATGGAGTTCAGGCGACACTACTTGGCACGACGGTTGCGTCACCTTCGTAACCGAGGACGAAAGCAAGTACACGTAAGACGGGCAGCCGCGCTCAGTGGACACCCGGAGAGAACGCGCCGGTTGGCAAACACGCCGGTTTCGAGAGGTCTGTGCGCGCAGTCGGATGTGGTGCGTTTGATTGCGCTCGTCTGGAGGAGGCTGTTAAGGCTGTAGCCGATACAGGCGAAGGGAAGTTAACGAATGGGTTCGCAGATGAGCGCGCCTTAATCCACTGTGCAGCTTCTTTACTAACAATGCTTTCGCAGGGGGGGTGGCTCTCTTATTGCGAGATTGAAAAGGGTTTAAAGTAAGAGCTTTGCTACCGTTCCTCACGGCGATCAGAAAGCTGGGCAGATTACGCTGCGAAGTAGAACGCGCGAACATTTGTTTCTTGTCCGCTAACTGTATTACGTTGCCTGAAACGCGATCACCTTTGAAGAAGATTACGAGCTGGACGAAGATCTCCAACGCTCACGTCTCGTTTGCTGTGGTTTAAGTTCACTAGAATCGATGTAGCTTAACCCGCATGCAAGCATAGATTAAGCCGCATGTAGGCGGATGTTTATTCAGTTGCGCTGAGCTTCGTCCGTGGACGGGCAATGAAGCAGCTGTTTTTTCTGCCTTGACCACGTGACCATTGTTTAACGTGCGAGATTATTTGAATCAAGTTTTATGCATCTGCACGAGCTTCGTGACCTGGAGAGCCTTCCTGTATTCTTCATGAAATGTACATAGATCCATCTTTGAGCTGCACTATGAAGGTGCACCCTATAGTTGTGCCGGTATAGTGGGCAGCGACGGCTCAGTTTGTCTCCGCAACACTGAGCCGATATAATGCAAGGATTCCTTTTGCTCGATCAACGCCATTTCTTACTAAACACGGCCGTCCGATCCCAGCGACCACGTGGGCGGAGCGCCGCTTACATTATTGAGGAAGCGTGAGAAAAAAAGCATAGGGTCATTTGAATAGAACTGGCATTGGAATAGAAACATTGCATTTTCTCGGCGCTGTTTTCGACCGGCCATAGGTGTTACTGTGCGGACTTGTGTACGTTGTGGGCACGCATGTAGGAAGGAAGGAAGGAAAAAGTAGAGAAGGAAAGGCAGGGAGGTTAACCAGTTTAGCGTAACCGGCTTGCTACCCTACACATGGGAGAGGGATGGGTGCGATGAAAGATGGGGAAGGGGGAGAGAGAGAGAGAGCACATAGCACAGCACACAAACATCGTCCGGTAGAGTCTATCAATCTGGCATTGTACGTGATAACACTGTCAGAGCCTATATAATATCCTATATAATATGCTAGGCAAACATCACCGACGTTCATTTAAGAATGTCTCTCGACGCTCACTCACTACCTTACTCAGTCAGTCCCTGACTCAGTAACATCTTGAATATTATTAGGGCTGCTATGAAATATTATTTTTTTTTACTCACGTTATCCTTACATCCTTTAAGAGAAGGTCCGTGCGACGTAAAAGTATATGTTCACGTCTATCTGGAGCGCTAAAGAAACTTGATCGGTCAAAGTTTGCGCGGTCTCCACAACTAGGTCGTCGCTCGTAACCAGTTTGTGGCTTTGGGAGGCGAAACGCTCATTTAGAATACTCATCTTAACATCAGCCTACCGACCCCATCCTCTCAAAGATACAGCGGTTGCACGGGGTAAACGCACGCGTCCGTCGCAACGGAACATGGTATCAAAGCCAACATCCAGGGCAAGAAGCACTGCAGCATTGCGACCGAAAGGAATGAAGCACGCAGAGGTACGGCTTCCCCCGCGTAGCGTATACGAATGCTAGCGTGGGGCACGGCTGTGCGGAGGGAAACATCATTCAGAAGAGCGAAAGCGAGAGAATGTCGCGAGGCTCAAAGGAGCTCAATACGTTTCTGCGAGCCGCAAAAGGAGCAACAGAGTTGCCGAGGGATGGAGAGATATACCGCAATTCCGGTTAAACAAACCAAGAGAGATAAGAGGAAGAAAGAAAGAGAGCGAGGGGGCTGCGCGCACACAACCGCGCGGTTGTAGACACGAGGGAAAAGGGCCAGTGTACTACCAGTACGTGACGCCGCTGGTGCTCGCGTGGCGTCATTTCCTGGCCCGATCTGGCGCCCTGCGCAGCGGTGTTTCTCCTTCTTGCCTCGGTATGTGACGCACACGTGTGCCTGTGCGTGTGTGTGTGTGTGTGTGTGTGCGGGCGCACGGCGTGTTTGTGTGCCTCGCGTCTTGGATCTTCTTCTGGCGGCGGCGACGGTGGGCGGCGGTGGTCAGTTTTCCCTGATTGCCATTGGCCTGATCGATATACGACTGACCCCTCTCCCACCGGTTGGCGTCTCCCATCCGCGGCACGCTCTGTGTTCTTGGCGCCGTTTTGATGGCTTTGGCTTCGGCTATGAAACCCAGCGGCAACCACAGCCTGCCTGCCTGTTTGCCTTCCGCGCGGACAATGATAATGGCCGCTCGTTATTTATTTACGGCTCGGGAAGTCTCCGTGGCGCGCCGCTTAACCCGCGCCCGGGCCTCCTCCCGTCTTCCCCCGTCCTCAATATCTTATTGCCTACAAGCAACGTCATGTGGCCTTAGCACTGCGGCCACTCCTCCGCCCTTCTTTTACTTGCCTCCTCTTCCGCTTTCATGTCTGCGCCCACATCTTCTTTTCAGTCGGCCGTAATTTGTCTGTTCGATGTCTGTACACGGGAATGCGACAGGGATCGGCAGCCACTCTGTGGCAGGAGGGAACGGCGATTTTTTCATCTCCCAATATAGACAGATCGGTGAGGCGAAGTTCGTAACCAAACCTGGTGGCTTACGCAAAACTATCGGTCAGTTCAAGAAAACAAAAGCTTTGGTTGGTGCGTGTACGACAGATATGAATCATCTATTGTACACGTGCATGATGTACTTAAAAAAACGAAAGTTACGGCGCTAAGCAAACGAGGTCGAAGTGAGACAGAAACGACATAGACGGCCGCTTATATACGGGCGCCCGTATATGTCGTTTGTGTCTCACTTCATCCTTGTTTGTTTAGCGACCTTTGTTTTTAAGTCATGGACCAACTATATCTCAGCAACAAGTTATGCTGTACATGTGTGCATTCAGATGTCTTTTTATTCCAACATGCACCTTTCCTACACAGAACTAGGATGGTAGTGAAATCGCAAAACTCCAACAGTGAGTGCTAAAGACGCGATTGCAAAACTTCAGCACAGTATTAGTATACAACTGTAGAAAATAACACGTACAAGTAATATGAGAATCGAGACCTAGCCCTGTGAGAGATTACCTTATTGTTCTTTATATTCGCAAGCACAGAGAAGCCTCGCGCTGATAAACAAGAAAAAGGAAAAACGAATACGAAAAACAGTCTTCGAAGAACAACCAATCTTTAACGTGCCTTCAGTTTTGTGACCCGCGACATGATTTCATTTGCATATCGCCTAATATAGCCAAATCTTTTTGCCAGATTTGTTGACTATTTAACTGCATGCATTGCTCAAGATAAGCTTGAAGTAGAAGCGATGACCTCTCGCTACGGCTATAATTTTTTTTCTCGTAGTGGTGTACGCTCACTGGGGTTAGAAAGTGATGCGCCCTGCACCCACAAGTGAACAAAACACAGTCAACGCGATGAAGATGAGCAAAGAAAAAAAAAGAGAAAAGTGAGAAGGGGAAACATGGGCGGACACTTGCTGAAACTGGCTATAGGCACCGCGACAGCGGGTATCTCAAAAATCGAACGAAATTACAAAAATAAATAAATAAATAAAGAGGAAAGCAAGGAGAGCGTGACAAAACTGCCTGCATAGCAAGATCAGCTTTTTCCGAGATTTTCTCTGAGAACAGGAGAAAAAAAAAAGAAAGGCGATTGCATAAGAGCGCGTAGAAGCTCCGCCGCATCAGCGTACCGGGAATGCCGAAGCAGTCTCGATCGTCGCGTTCCGAATAGAAACAAAATAAATAAAGTAGAAAAGGAAAGAAGATAGTGAAAACAGTTAGAGTGAGGGAGAGCATACGACAGAGAGAAGAGAAGGAGAAATAGCGGGGGAGGGGAAAGATAAACTCCGAGGAGCCAGAGCGACATCATGTCGGATATAAACAATCAGTTTTGGGCCCACGCGACATCGCGCCAGCGCGTGCACTCAGCCGACGCGCCGGAGCCAGTCAGGAGAAAAGATAAAGCAGCGACAGCGGTCTGGCTCCCCTCGTCCCCAAGGAAAGACAAGAAGGGGAACGAAAATACAGCGACCCGACGTGAAGTAAACAGCGAAACAAGAAGCGGAGAATAAAGGTAAGAAGCAAGAGTGGGCAAAGACTGACTGAAACAATCAACCGACGCTCCGCAGAGCAAGCGATGTACATTCACGGCTCTTTTCTCTTCTTCTTATTTTTCTTCTATGTTCTGTGCTTCCGAACGGCTTAAGGGAAAAAGAGCGTTCCTTTCCTGGCGCATTGCGATCGTACGTGAATACGCCTTGACGGAACTGTGGTTGTGGAAGATGCGAGTGATAGATATCTGTCGGCGGCGGATGCCGCGATAGAGCAGAGATAAAGGTCGTGCGGCGTTAACAGGAAATGCCAACGCTGAGCGCCCTGCGATGTGAGAGCCCTCATACCCCGTGTTTTGGGCGACCGCGTTTCGAGGGAAATAAGAGGCCCATTTGTGAACATGTAAACGATCAGATACTAAGCATCCTTCTACTAAGAATACTAAGCATCAAGATGCTAAGACCATTAGGGTTACAGAATGGGTGCCAAGAGAAGGGAAGCGCAGTCGATGATAACAGTGGGGCGATGAAATTAGGAAATTCGCGGGTGCTAGTTGGAATCGGTCGGCACAGGACAGGGGTAATTGGAGATCGCAGGGGAGGCCTTCGTCCTCAAGTGGACATAAAATAGGCTGATGATGATGATGATGATGATGATGATGATGATGATGATGATTTTTGGAAACGAACAACTGCGTTAATGTGGGCTTATATGGTATTACAATGCCGGAGCTCAAACTAGCCATATTGCGGAAAACTGCGACCTTTATCGGAACTTTGGTTTGAGTAATAGATAGATAGATAGATAGATAGATAGATAGATAGATAGATAGATAGATAGATAGATAGATAGATAGATAGATAGATAGGTTCTTTTAGTAAAAAAAATAATATATCTTGAGCTGAAAACCATTGCTTTTGTCGGAAATCGGTAACTAATAATCTTGGAGCCCTTTTTAAAAGCTTTCTTAGCTGCCGCGTCAGAGGTACTAAAAGAAAGAGAAAATGCTAAGATGGCTTTCAAAAACTTTTAGTGAGTTGAAGTGAAGAGCAGAAACATGCTCTAATAATTCCAGACTCGTCAAACTTACGGATACGCAAAAAGAAAAGAAAAACAAAACAACAGCACGATTCAAATGACGCAAGATTCACGCACAGCTTGAGATGACTCGGAGAGGAATTGAGGATAAAATATCCCTTCGTCATTTTTTTTTAGATCTACGCATTATGAATCGTTGGCCCTGCGTTAAAGGAAAACAAGAGACTCGACTAATCGCAAGTGACAGGGCGGCGCGGCGAACGCGAGCGAAAGCTCCTGCGCTTGGGGATGATTACAAGATCGAAATCGCTGGCGTGCAACGACTGGCCCAAAAGATTTCGGAGGCAAGAATCGCGCAGCCAGTTGAACGATATTTCCTTCAGGCAGTTAGTGAAGAAAACCGGAGATAAATAGCAGGAAAAGGGGTTATTGGCGAGACAGCTATGCAACAAGGGCCAAATTCCCTGCAAGTACAGGCAAGGAAGCAAGACACGCGAAAGACAGCGCAACCATCGACCGCTAAAGGAGTATACGAGCGGTGCTAGCCTGCGCATCGGCAAAGATACTCTACACAGCGCGCGAGCTCGGGGTCCGTGCTAACGGTAGCGGGTTCGACTGTCACTGACTCCTGCATCACACACAATACGACGGCTTAATTCCGATGCGAGTGGATTCCAAAAATGTTCGTGAAGTTAGGGTTTTGCACGTTATAGAATTCCAGGCAGTGAAAGTTAACCCGAAGTTTTCTACGAGAGAGAGACAGAGGAAAGGGGGAAGGCAGGGAGGATAACCAGAAGGAAAAATTCGGTTTGCTACGCTACGCTGGTTGGAGAGGGGAGATGAGGTAAAGAGACAGAAAAGTAGAGAGAGAGAGAAAGAGAGCGAGCACAGACACAATCACAACTGGTCACTATCGCCGCAAACTATCACCGCACAGAAGCACTTGCAGCACCATAAGCTTTAGTTCAGGCTACAGCCGCTTATGCAGGTCTGTTTTCTATTAATAGTGTTATCGTACAAGCGTGTATTAACCCCTGCAGTAACGCGTTACAATCGACCATCGATAAATCTGTCAAATTTACTTAATTTTATGCCGAGGTGCTGGAGACTTCATAGAAAGCAAGTCGAGGTGGGATGAGAATGATCTGAGCATTTTATAGAGGCCCATCATAAATATATAGTAATTGAATATTCATTCATTGTAGCCCGTCATACAGCGTTTCCTCGTTAAAAATATTGTATCACCCGTTCAAATTACATGCACAGATTAATTATTGGGCGCAAGTATTACGACAAGGGCAAAAATATTTCGCAATTACTGCCGAAACGCCCCAATTCAAACGTCTCGTCAAACATGGTGGTGCCTTCACCAAAGCGATCGTATAATGTTATTAATTTCACTGAGAAGTCAAATCGGTGTGCTTTAGGAAAGCAGAATGTTCAATTTACCTAAAGCTTATTGTTCGTTGTCTGTTCCTGGCAACCACAGCAGATGGCAAAAATAAGTCGCGTCCACAAACATGTATGCCGTGTCTGAAAAGATTATGAGCGCTAGATAAATCCGGTTGCGTTGCGATAAAATTTTTCTTTTATTGGAAAGCTAATGTATGACCGGCGTCAGCTTATGATTGGCCGCTTGACAAAGACTCTCGTCTGTCCTTTGCCGCTTCGACGACGCTCATAAATGTAAACATCCGAAAATGTTTGTTCGTTAGTGTTTTGATCTAAATAGCAGTTACGCCGCAGTGTTTCTTATGATGATTTCTGCGATAAGGTAAGTGAACAAAAAAGTTCAATCGTCAGCCATCGGCAGCATCTTTATACATTGATCGCGTCAAACATTCACATGAAAGCTTACATTTACACATTCGCGCAGCGGCCGCTGAAGGAAGCTACGGTGAACCATATCAGATTTTTCTTACACATGATCACGTTTTAGAGATGGGAAAGAACCAGGCAGTGCCACAACTGTGAGAATCTAACGGTTTATTTAGCGAACTTGTGCTCAGAAAAAACAAGCAACACTTCAACCTAAAGGCTAGCTGTGAGCACAGTCGTCGGCCATCGACATCTAAATTCGTGGGTCAAGTACGGCCGCTTTTCATACGTGTATCTCGGTGAATTTCAGAATAATCACTCGTGCTCGCGTGCGTCCAAGAACATACAACAGCATTCGCCTCGCGCGCGTAATCTTATCAGACAGTACCCTTTCGCTGTGTCATCCACGACAGCATTCAAGAATTTTCGGACACATACAGCAGGTGCGTCTTGCGCCGAGCGGCGCTTGACAACAGTGGTATAGCCTGGCAAAAAAAGCGGTCACCGACAAAACGCAATATAACCTACACTTGACAGTACGAAGGTCACACGAACAGATTCTCCCGCACAAAGACTAACCTTTAGGTCTCCGAAATTACGATATTCGCACATTTTTAAAGCCACGTTTAGCGCTTTGTCGATTCGGCGCACGATCATTTGACATCTCTTTTAACCTTGACAAAGTCGCGCTGCATCGGTGAGACAAAGCTGAAGAAAGTGTGCGATGGGAGAGCTGGAAAGAGATAAATAAATACATGGGAAGGCGGATAAAAGGGAGGAAAGTTGCCGCTCCAGCGGCGGCGGCGGCGGCGTCGCCTAAATTCGCTGCCAATAAATAGAACACGCGTCGCCGAGGAAAATTCTCGTCGTCCCACAGGAAGCGTTGTTTTCTCTTGGCCCCCGTTGGGCGCGCACTCACGCTCACCCACACGGGCGCGCCCACGCACGCACAGTTGTCGGGCGTCGCGCCAGCGGCGAGCGACCGACCAACGTTGAGGAACTAACCGGCCGTGCCTGAATGTATGCCCAGTCGTTTGTCATTGTACGACGTCTGGGGAGCAGGGAAACAGACGTGCTTGAACGTCGCGCGGCTTTTCGAGCGGCAAACGTCAAAGGATTAGGGACGAAAACGAATGAAGACAGCGGCCGACGAAGACAAAGTGAGAGACTTTATCGTTGGGAAAGGATTCTGGAGTTGGGGAAGAAGCGGGGGGGGGGGGACGCACAGGAGAAGAGCGCGGCGACGGTTCCCGCACCGAGTGCGCGCATTTCACGCGGCGTGCCACGCCGGAAAAGAGGCGCACGACTTCCGAGGAGAGCCGGAAGTTGTTCACGAGAAGGCTCTGGGCTGGAACACCGGAAGAAAATATGCGCGAGTTTCCTTTTTGTTGCGGCTTTTGCGTGTGCATAAGTGGAGGCAGAGATAAAGATATTATTTACAGGAAAAGCGGAGATGTCGGACTAAGCTGGTGAGCTCTAGCGTGCTATACCGGGTAGGCGGGAAAGCGGGTAGGGGATATGCAGTTTATATCTTTGTGAAAGAGCTGCAGTTGAAACAAGTGATGCATCCGTAGTCTGGCGTATTTTTGGACTTAAAGCGGGCTACAGTTGGCGTGTACCACGGAACCCGAAAGTTTATCGGTTCCGGCAGGGACTGAAACAGAAGACATGCGACGCTGTGTGTGTGCCGGTTCGGTATGCATGTTCCGATGGCTGAATATCTCTCTGAGCATTGTCGGAACTCCGATTTTTTTTAATGGATTGTTTCCTTTTCAAGCGTATGTTGAGAACCTTCGTCGTGGAGCTGATTCCTTACAGCCTTTCATCACCAAATTGCCACTTGCCTCGGTTACAGAACTCACAACAAGTAACTACAAATAAGCATCTTTAAAGGCTTTCGTCTTCGTCTGCATGTCAAGGACAGGCCGACTTAGAATTCCGACATTTGGTGAGCTATATTACAATTTCAATTTTTCTACCAGAGAAGGTAAGGTTGAGTCGGCTGATATTAGAGTCAATATATCTAAAGGTGGGCACGGTATTTTGTGCAGTGTATTAGACCCTACCGACGTTAAGTAGTTCCCCTGAATGCGTGATCATAAACGACACGAACAAAAATAAAACAGACGATACACTTTGTAAATAAAACGCAAAACAAAAGTATATTTCTCTCACAGAATGAGCTGGTCACAAACGTTCGCTACTGAGATGGGCAAACGTGATGGCTGAAGGGGTTTGAGAGGACACGGCGAGGCTAAGTGCGTAGCGAAGTAGGGAGCCACGAGAAAAGCTAGTGGATAACCACCACAGTGAAGGCACAAAAGAAAGGTAGGTCAGGCATATGTTCGTAGCATCGTGCAATCTTCTTCTGTTCCGTTATAATTTTGTTACACTGGAGAGGTAGAAGCAGAAAAGGCTTCGATCGGCCACAGTACTTCTATCGGTTCTGCCGCAAAAAATAAATAATGCCATAATCAACACAATAATAATAAAGATAAAACCGAAGCGAAGTAATAAGTTCAGTGCGTAAAACGCACAAGGGACCGCTTGTGCGCGCAAACTAGATCGTTTTGTGGTCGAAATAATAATAGTTGGATCTTGGTTACCAGCAAGTACCCACTGCGGTGTCTTAGTGGATACTGCGTTTCGCTGCTGAGCTCGAAGTCGCGGGTTCGATCCCCGACGCATTTCGACAGGGACGAATTGCAGAAACACCCTTGTGCTTAGATTTAGGTACGCGTTAACGAACCCTAGGCTGTCAAAATCAATCCGTAGTCCCCCACGACGGCGTGTCTCATAATCGTGCCTCATAATCATATTTTCATTTCGGCAAGCAAAACCCCATAATTTAATTTAATTTCAGTTATAAGCGAGATTCTCTTCGAGGACTCAACGCTTTGACCCATTAATTGGAAGACAGCGACTTCGCTCTCAACAGTTGGCGATTTAATTTGCCGCGTGTATTGGTTTCGTTGCAAGAGTAAGCAACACATCATTCAATTTGCTCGTTTAAGGAACTCTGACTTCCTTTCCAATAGACACGTTTGAGTAAGTGGCTTGCATGTGTTTTTCTCTTATTAGAACGCTTCTTTTCCTTTGCGAAAAGCAAAAACTTGTTGTTCTTCTTTCTTGGTTTTAATTTTTTTTCTCGTTCTTGCCCTGCATCAAAATCTCATGCAAATGGTGTAACAGAAAGTGAGAGAGGCAGAAAGAAGAAATGCCTCTACCTGTACCACTAATGTATCGCAGGTCGAATGGTGTAACAATAAAATGGGATTATAGTTAAACGCCCGTTTGTCTTCACCGAAGTAATTGTATAATATCAATGTTAAAGGTCGTTTCAGAGAAAGCCAGACGATGTAAGACGGGTCATACCTTTTAAGGTATCGGAAATTGATTGTTGGGACATGTTTTACGAGATTCAAGTGAATTTCCAAAGTAGTCGCATTCCAAATAATGGAATTATTGTTGAACTTGTCACTCTGAGCAATGATAAGAAAATGTATAGGTAGAGCGCTACACTAGAAAGTCTCCCTGACGTTCTCAGTGGAATTCCGGATGCGCATTCTGCCTTTGACCGAAGGCCGTCGAAAAGCAGTACTAGTTATCGTGAACTGTACGGGACTACGCACCTGGAAAAAGAAATCTGTACAAGTTATATATAGGCTAAACGTATTATTTCATGAAGTTTTCTTTTTGTCAACTGAGAACATTTAGATTAACGCTGACTAAGCTATGCATGTGTTCTTCGTTGGTACTTGCTTTTCAATGTTACGCCTTGTTTCAAGTATAACGCAGCGTGATTTACTGGTCTCCTTTGCGGATAAGAAGAGAAATGGGAAAACCTTTAAGGTCACACGGATAAATGTAAACGTGCAAAAGAAAACGAAAAAGAAAAAGACAACATGCAATGTGCTTTGTTACGAGTGGTGAGAAAGCTAAAGAAATGTGAAATACGCGTAGAAAGGAGGCATTTAAGGAACAATGCTTCAGAAATCGGATTTAAATTTATTGCTATTCGAGCGAGAAACTAGCTAAACATAGCGTGCTGGCGTAATACATAATATAAAGTCTTGCTTATACGCACTCAGTTGGAACGCGAGCACCCTCGCCAAGCGCTTGAAGCACTCCAAATCGCGAGGAAACAACGGTGGTTCTAGGGGCCATGTGACCTACTTTATTTCCTCTTGGATGGCATTAACCACAGTGGGAGCAAAAAAAAAAGAAAGAAGAAATAAATAGACTTGAAAGAATTAGTCACGAAGCACTTTAGGAAGATGTGATCACCAAAGAAGGCGCCAAGGAATAGGATCGCATAAAACGTCACGGAGGATAAATGACCCCAAGTTCCCATGAGAAGAGACAGAAAAAAATAAAATAGCCTAGGCGTCGATATCAACACGGCTGCTCCATTGTGAAGCAGGACGTGAATGGCCACTGCCATCCCCTTACAGTTTCCCCACTCATGATGGAGCTACGAGTCATCACCTCCGGGAGCTTTCTCTCTCTCTCTCTCTCTCTCTCTCTCTTTCTCGTGGTCGAGGCCAGAGACCGAAGTTCTCGATTTTCGCGGTGCCCACGGTTTCCGGGAGTTGGTGGTGTTTCTCTGTCCTTTACCTCGGAACTCGTTGATACCTTCTTGCGCGCGCCGGTGCTGTCTTTTGTCTTATTTCTTTTTCTAATTCGTTCTCGTTACTGTGCTTCTCAGCAATTTAGTTTCTGGATTTCGGTCGACTATTTATATATAGAGGCTAAGGAAAAGACGTTGCGGTCGGAACGGCTAATAAGGAAGCGAGATAGGAGGCGACGATGCGAGTCAGCAAAACGCCGGAAGGGGGCAATGGCTTTGGAAGGCACGGACGACGCAGGGAAACGGTTTTGATGGAGTGGCGCGCAGTTGAGTTTGAGCTAGTGGCATTGACGCACGGCGGTGTCTGTTGGGGCCAAATCTCTCGAGAACGCCGTCACGGCTTGGTGTCGCAGTGCTCTGCGCGGCAAGTGGGCGGGGTAGAGAAAGCAGACCCACAGGATCCTTGCCGATGTTGCAGTAGATTACCTCGGCGGACCGTACTCCAGGCTCAGATCGCGGGCGAGAGGCAGGACAAGGAGGCTGGAAGGCAGGGACGTTAACCGTGCTCGCGCGCAGTCGGCTTCACTGCATTGCGAAAGAGGGGAGAGGGAGAAAAAGGAACTCGCGCACTTTGACATCTATTAGGGTGAAAAGTTGCCTAATGCGAAAGACACTTAGCTAGGTATAATTGTTCTCCTTCGTTTCATTAAACACAAGCGGGGAAAGTGATCTACATTTCGCTGGTGCAATTTGCAATGTAAGGCGAATACACGACGACCGTACAAAACCGCCAGCAACCAGTGAAAAATCTAAGCGTCAGTTGACCTGCTTGAGGCACTTTGGTAATTGTATTGTCTTGTGAACATCTGCCACACGAAGAAAAAAAAAAACCGTCAAGTTCTTTCTATTTGTAGGTGAGTGACAGAGGGGAAACATAGCTGTATAGAGCGTCGCTGTGAAATTCCAGCGCAAGGAAGACATTCGGCACAAATTGAGGGAAAAGAGAGACAGAGCAAGAAAGAAGCAACCATTCTGCTGCGCACGAGCGAAGCCATTCGTTAAACGCGACCTCCTTTCAAGTTTCGTCAAAGTTTTCCAGCTTTTACGCGGCCCCAAGGATTGTCTCAATGAGAGCATTGGCCCTCCGGGCTTCGGACGTTCCAGCCTCTGTGTCACAGCACTCTCTCGCGGGCTGGAGCCAAGGCGCACGCACAAAAACCCAGCACGGAAGGTCGACTTCAACAAGCAGCAAAAGAAGCGATTACTTTGTACACTGTTATCCGCGTGGACATCCACGGACTTCAAGCAATTCCAAAGGAACCTCATCTGATACTTTTGTTTTCTTTACTTACTTATCGTTACCCGTCGAGTGTACGCACAGGGTTTAAGAGAAATTTGTGCAGATACTCCTCGTTACAACCGAGATAGCTACGTTCACCGTCAAGCTAAAATTGACGGCCGAATTTCATCTTCTGTTGCACTACTTCTGTTAAGTTTCTTTTGTTCCATATATAGAGCGTAGAGGGAGAAGGAGTGTTGGCAAAAATTCCAAAAAACCTCTAAGTCAGCAGGGTATTGATGCCCTGAGGTTGTTTCAACATTACTGGACGATACGATGTCCTAATGCGAAATCGCAATACAAATCTTGTGATTCCGCTCAAATGCATCCAAGGTAAAAAGCAATTGAGGCAGCTGAGCTTCAGAAAGTTATACGTAGACATTCTCTTTCTTTACTGGTATGTAACAACTATACACGAGAACGTTAGTGTCTTGAAATGACGCTGACTACCAGCTTCATGGTCATTGAACAAAAAAATACGAAGCAGCCTAGTTAATATAGACAAATGCCAATATATGCAGAACCAACGCACATGCTAGAACCAACGCACATGCTAGGCGCTTCGCGCGAGCCATCCGTTTCCATGTTTACGCTTCCTTTCTGAACGATGAGCTACGCAGCCGATGGAAATGCTTCGTCTGCCGCTGCTGCTAAACGAACTGCCCGAGCAGAGGCTCAGCGCCGCCGTCGAGAGCACCTTGTCCGTCAGAATCAACTTCTTCGCCATGATATATCGTGAATTCAAAGCACCTAAACAGCTGCGCTGGAAATTCGCATTACAGAGTATCGTAATCGTCGGGGATTTTCTTAAAAATCAGCACTCTTTTTCTCTTTGTTTCAGTGGACTACTTACACTTCCGTGTAGATAGATCAAATAAAAGACGCAGTTGAAATTGAAATAATAAAGAAACGAAATCATTAGAGAAATACGTTGCCAAAGGAGTTTGCTTTCAATCTAAGATTTCCGGATGAAACCTTACATATTCGCCACTGCTGTCGATACACGAAAGCTCTATTTACTTCAAAATTAAAGGGTCACCAAGTACGGTATTCCTATTATTTAAAGATGCGTTTATATGTTAGCCCTGATTTCTTTTTAAATAATTCTTGGTTGTTCGTTGTAAGCGACGAAATTTGTGTGCTCGGATTCTTTGTCACATGCCTGGGAAGTCCTAGTCTTCGATGCGCGGAGGCCGAGAGGTTTTGCTGGCCCTTCAAAGTGCGCCCTTCGGTATAGTAAATGCGAATGAGTTAAGTGTGTGCACTTATCATATCAGTGTTCCTCCAGGACTCTGACCTCAGCCAGATACTTCATCTGCTTGTCTGCGTGTGTGTTGTGCATGTTACTTGCGTATCCTGAGTGCGTGCACTCGCTATTCTTGTTGATTACTACCCGGGGCAATACTGAATGTGTGAGTAATAATGAGCCCGCAATCCCAGAAATCGTAGCTAACACTTCGATTATTAACATATAACGAAATCACGAAGCATTATTATTTAAGCAGAAGGGAATACCCATTGCCACACGGTAAGCTTTGCAGAGCCCAAGCGGTCACATTACGTTTGCTACAGACAAGAACATACCCAAGTCCATATTTTATTAACAGGATCTATCCGGAGAGGGAAATTCAAACCAACTGTAATAAGTGCAATGGCATCATTACTCTTGACCACATGCTTTGGCAGTGCCCCGCGGTCTTCACAGACCGTGACAAGGAACAAGAATGGTGGCGGCAAATGCTACACAGTGAATCACTCTCTGACCAATTACGGGCAGTCCAGAAGGCCCGCGATGTGGCTGAAGGGCTCGGCCTGACAGTCCCAACGTGGGAGCGGCCCGCGTCAACGTATGGTTGACCTTCAGGACCCAATAAAGTTCTCCGTACCATACCATACTATTTATGAGTGGTTCACTTCATGCATCACCATTGTCATCTGTATAGTGTAGCATGCTATGGGCCGTAGACGGCTAGGCAAACATCTCCGTCACATGTAAAACAATGTCTTCCCGTCTGCCTTTCGGTGTTTCCCGCCTAGACTGCAAATTTGGTATATTACATTGTTTCACTCACCCTTCCGACGGCTCGCTGATGAATGGCTTGTAAGGTACGGCGGTCCACTTGTTTGTCAAACGCAAGCACACAAAGTATGCCAAATCAGTTCTGCGGAAGCCCGCAAGATGGAGGAAAGTTCATGAAAGGAAAAAAAAAGAGTGACATCCACCCGTCTTGTTGCACGAAACTAGAAAGGAAGCCCATACTGGTTTCCCAGAAAGAAGGCCTCGCATTTGAGAAAGAATGGACCCTAGTCCAGCAGTAACCGTCCTGGACCTGGAGGTCAGCACCAAAACGTATTTTTCTTGAACTGTGAAGCTTTATTTTTGAGAACCCAGTATGGGTTTCGTTTGTAGCTTTGTAGGGTGAATGCCGATTTCTCCGATTTCTCCCTTCCACCATACAAAGTATGTCACGCATGAACCTTTATCCACAACCTTTTCGTGTAAAGTTTTACATCTGCATCAGAGTCTAAAGCGTTCTTTTTTTTTTTTGCCCTGTGAAGTCTGCAAAAAAGAAAAGAAAGATTAAAAAATGAAGAAGGGAATGAAGACGAAGACAGTAAAATCAAAAGAGGTACTGAGCCTTGAATTGGACTGAAACAAAGTGCACAACCGTCTTTCGTCTTTTTTTTTTTCTCTCGCATGAGATGCGTGGAAAGGAAGCACAATAAAGAAAAGAAACCCGAGCAAGAATATGTGGTACGTATAAAATAAGGCAACCCGAAGTAATGCATTTTCGATGGCTCTAATTAAAAAGATCTCGCCGAAGCACAGAAGGCTACCGTAAGAACCAAGCTAGAAGAATAGAACATTCGCAGGGAAAATACCAGAAAAGAAAAAGAAAATGAGAGAGAACAATAGGTATAGGATTCTTTATGTCAATACCATCAGAGAAAAGGGGCGATTAGAAAGAAAAAAATATATAGGAACGTTGGCTCTGGCACGCCGGATAAGTCTCAACGAAAAAAAGCGTTTGAAAACACATCAGGCGGGCCGCGCTAACGGACCTGCCTCTAAGAGGCACTTTTCTGCGGAATTTCGACTTGGAGAAAGTTATTGTTTCTTCTCAGCTTGGATTTCCTTCTCGCGGTAAAGGTGACTGACCTGGGCTGCAACAGAAGGATCGCTTGAAGGTAATATGATATTCTTCTGCTATGTTTGTCACGGGAATGTTTCTTTTTTCTTTTTTTTTTGACGAACGAAACTTAAAACCAGCGAACTCCAGCGAGGTGGGTTAATAGACATCGTGGCATATATTTATGAACGTAAAACGCAGATGAATGTAGCGCTCGTCGCCGACAAACTGTACATTTAGGCTCGTTTTAAATTTCAGTGCAACGTGAATGACTCATTTGTCAGAGAGAATTCATGAAATATAAGAACAACTTTGTCAGGAGGCGACGCTGTCTGGTTGACTGTTGGAAGCAAAAGTTTACTTACGCAGTGACGGCAAGTCTGTAGATAATATATAATTTCCGGCTGTAGAGGCGACGAAGAACCAAACGCTGCCAGAACTGTGGGTTAACATTTAATTGGGCGAACACACGTCAAGAAAGACAAGCGATTCTCGAGTAACAACGACGGCGGCGAGCACCCGTCGTAGGCTCTAAATATATCATTACGGATTCGCGTGGCGCGTGCCGTAACTACGAGGCTGGTTAGGCCACCATACTGGCCGAACGAATACTGCAAAACTGCAGCAGGGCTGTAGCGCCCACCCCCCGCTGTACAGTTTGGACTCCTGGCCATCAGGGCCTTCAAGGGAATGAAGCTGCTGATGCGGCAGCCCGAGCACTCACTTACCGGGCGTCCCCTCTGAACCTTGAGGTCCTGCAACAAGAAGGCGCAATTTTCTCAACTTTCAAAGACAATGTTACATACTATAAGGATAGCCATCGCCCGGTACCCCGCCCCAGCTAAGGGACTCTGGGGAAAGCGAACGAACGCGTTCTACTTCGCTGATACACTAACACAATGCTGTGCCCGGCAGTAATGAAACATTTTGATCCTGCGATCACTGGCAGGTGCCAACACTGTGGAAAGATGGCTGACACTTATCACATGGTGTGGGCCTGCCAGCAAAATTCAGCTCCCGCCCCCCACCCCAACCCTACCCGGGAGGACTGGGAGGCGGCCCTGCTTGATTGCTCAGACCTTCAGGCCCAAACGGCCTTAGTCAAGAAGGCCAGGATGGCGGCTTTGACCAATGGGGTCCCGGACAGGCACTCCACATAGTATGTAGGGTTCCTGCTTTAGTCCAAACCTGTCTTTCTCGTTTAATAGATGCTTTCCACCACCACCACGGTCGTCGAACCTTAAATAGCCCGCACCAACGTCAGCTACTTATACATGTGTTACCGCGCATACTGCAGTAATCTCTGGTGCTCGCATGCATTGAAGGCTATGCAACACAGTTCTATCGTGCTAGCGATTTGAAATGGCAAGGGCAAAAAAATGCGGATCACGTGTAGGCGCGTCTTGCGCCGAGCGATAACTGAACAGTGATAATCCAGTAAAAATACAGTCAAAAATCAAAACAATACACGCGTGACAATATATATAGCATGTCGTCTATAGAGTATAGACGTTAGAATATCCATAAGGTGAGCCTGTTGATGTTACTTATCTATAGAACGTCATTTATTAACAATATGTGGATATATGAAACCGTAATTTTTTCCCCACTAATGTCTCAAGCTTCCTGCAACAACCGGTTTACAAGTATCTGAACCATAAGATTAGCAAAAATGTAGCCTACTTATTCATTAGTTTTGTTTATATATTTTCTAGGGTATAACAAAATGGAGATATACTTCGCTAGACTTGAATCCTCTCTCACTCAGAAATTGTACGGTGCAATGTTTACGGACTGAATTTACCAAGTCTTTCGTTAGTGGGTTTAGCATCGGCGAGCCGACTTGGGTTATAATTTTGCGAACACGACGACGATTGCTTGGCATCCGCTCTTACGAACATTTCTTGTAAGAAATTTTTTTTTTTGTGAATGCGACGCCACGTGTCTCTGCAAGTAATAACATCGTAACGTCTTGCCACTTGTATCAATAAACATTCTTTAACCTTGCAACCGGTTCTTCGAGACATTCGTTGCTTACCTCCGTGCTTTATTTACCTTATACTAACAAGGGACCTTTCTTTTTTACTTTTCCAAGCAAAGGTAATCGAAGCTTACCGCGAGTTACTTGACTATGACCAAATTCACGCATGAGTATAATTCGCCGAAGCTGAGCCATATTTATTTTTATTGCTTTGTTTCTGTTTATTGGGTTCGTCCAGAAGACAGCGTCACGCGATATGCGTCTAGCCCTGTGATGCAAGTGATTACGGCTCAAGTCACTGCGGGAAGATTTCGCGAAGCAACTGTAAATATACAAGCAGACAATCAAACGGGAGAGAAAGCTTCCCCCGCGAGGAGAGGCGAAGTACAAACCCTATTATAAATCCCGCAGAGAAAGCATGTCGCGGGTGACCTCGACGAACACAGCAAGGGGCATCGTGTACGTTAGCAACGTAGGCTGCAGTGGCAGCAGACCACGAAGTGACCGTAATCTCCATATTCATAAGCGTTCGCGTCAAGCACTCCCCCATCGCCCCCTCTCGTCGGCTCATTACCGTAGCTGCAAAGCACGGTCGCATAGTCGTCCGCGGCGTGTGCGTCTCTGTGCGCTGTAAGCGTTTTCGTCGAACACGGGTCATCGTTGAGCGTTACGCGAGTGTTTTTTGTTCTTGTTTGACCATGTTACCTTGCTTTATTCGCATGTTGCTTAAAGGTCGGCAGCAAGCTAGCGAGCACACACACAACAATCTGTACGAATGTTTGGTGTGACCCTCAACGGGTGGCCTTCTCGTCGTTTCTTTCTTTCTTTCTTTCTTTCTTTCTTTCTTTCTTTCTTTCTTTCTTTCTTTCTTTCTTTCTTTCTTTCTTTCTTTCTTTCATGAAGAGCATACAGGCCTACGAAGTGAGTTGTTTGCCTTTTCTGGTAATATTTTGGCAATTTCTCTCTTCCCGTCGCGGTTACCACATCTCCCTTCGTCATTGATTCCTACGTCTGACAACAGTGGCAACACGGATTAGGTGGGCACACGCAAGCGGCGTCCGGAATAAAACAAATAACGCAGTGCTCCACACGGGTATATCACGAACTAAAGCGAGTTGAAAGGTCTATAATTTCAAACGCAGAAATCAAGAAAGAAGAGAAACGGGAGACACAGCGGAGTAGCCCGTAGTATTAGCGAACTGCGCGTTGCCGTTTAATTTGGGTGGCTCGGCAAAGCAATAACAACAACAAAAAAGACGAAACATATGCGTCGCGGGCACACAGTGTGCACACATCCACGTGCACAACCGTACACATCACAACACTCACGCCATATGCACACCACGCAGGACTCACGGTTAAGCTTAAACTCACGCTCGGACACAAAAGCAAACAAACGAAAAAAAAAAGAGAAACGTTTCGCGAAGTTGCCGCCGTTGGAAGAACGCTCGCACTGATTACGCACGGTTGGCTAGAAGGCCCAGGTAAACAGAAACCATCACGTATACCTCGTTCTTTCTGCTGTTTGTTCCTAAAGCGCTTCGTTGGCGACGATTATTTGCACGTCGCGAGAGGCGATTGCGTTAGCACTGTGCTTGTGGGGTTAGTTTGGGCCCGGCTATTTGCGGGGTTCCGACGAAATAAAGTATAGTTGCGCGTGTTCAGTAGCCAAATGGCTGTGCCGCTTAGTCACGGCTTCGATTTTTATGCTGCGGCCGGCAGCATATTACTACTGGTCGGCATGCGCAAAAAAAAGGGGTAGGAAAGGCAAAGGTGGCGCAGAGAGGAAACGTGTCATGCAAAGCGATACTGCCCACAGTACAGGACTTTGCAATAGAGTTAGCAGTAAAAATTGGTCGCATAAATCCCATCAAGCCTTCCACCGCGGTGGATGCTTGTAAAGATCCCATGCTTCAAAGTGTAAACAGAAACTAAAAAAAAAACACTGAGGGAATACGAAACCATTTGTTGAGAGGAGGGGGGGGGGAATGGGCGATAGAAGCAGTCTCTCCGATAAGCTCGTACGAGTTTCCTTTACATCTTTGAGTTACCGGCGGGTGGACAGCTTACCTTTCAGGAACTTTTCTCCACGTTGAGGCCTTCCGCAAAACTGGTTTGCTATAGTCACTATGTATGCTTCACGTAAAGGCGATCGTGTAAGCGTAGTTATCTTTAAGTTGTTACCGACAAAATTAAGCACTGAGAGGGATCGGGAGCAAACTACTATATTATTTCTAGCACTCTTTTAAGCATCTCTAACTATAGGGGATCGCATGGCCACATGGGAAGCGCTCGCTTCACACTTAGCGCAACTGTTAATCTGATTCAGCATGCGATGTACCTCTGGAATGCGAGCAGTGAATGACTGATAAAATGAGCGGAAATAAGAAAATGAAACTTACTGAAGAATACGCGTAAGAACTAAACTGTAAAGGACTCTGTTTGTCGATCAGTTTGGTGGCGATATTTCTCCCGCACGACAACGATTTCGTGTCCGATCTCTGGACCAGGACGAATTCTTGGTCAACTGAAAGTTCGTTTTTTTTTTCTTTTCCAAAGAAACCGTGCAGCTTTTCTTTGCATGTAGCTTCACGCTACAATCAGCTGTCGAGCTGTGCATCAAGATATTGATTTTGTCGCACGACTGCCTTTACAAATGCCTCCTTTAATAACATCAGCTTCGGCTTTCCACCTCTGCGAGTGGCTAAGGACGCACACTTAAGAGAGATCCGGTGGAAAATTTGCCATTAGCGCTACGCAAAAAGCACCTTCTCTACTTCTAACAGTCCAACAAGTCCGCACAGACACACATCTTTTCGTACAGCGCAGTCCCTTCGTCGCCTACATCTCTCGGCATTTCCCATTACAAAGGAACAACCCTTATTTCTTTTTAGTCTCTCTTCAGTGCTTTAACGGCGACGTGCATTGTTCAGTAGACCACTTCTCAGCGCATCGCGACAGTCTCGCCCGGGCGAAATCGTCGAGAGACAAAGTGAATTGCGGCGCACGACTTTCAAATGCGCGCCGTTTCAGCGCCGCCCGCGCCCATTCATTATTCAGGCGGTCTGCAATAATGTTCGCATAACCGCTAACGAAGCGAGGCCCGGCCACATAAAAGCCTCATCTAGCAGCAAGCGGGGACGCCTGTCCGCTGAAACAGCTTCAAACCGCTCACGCGGATTTAGCGTTCTTCTTCTTTTTAGTGGGTCTGTCGCGACAAGCTCGTTGTTTTTCAAATCTACCTAGTATATACTGTGTAGGAAAGTGCGCGGCTCCAACCTGAGGTGCAAAAAAAAAAATGCAGAAGTTTTAAAGTTGGGCTGTTATGCTGTTTGCTTGCTTCTTCCTTCCACGCTGCAGTTCTTTTGTTTAACGTGCTTTTACCTACTGACTTGAGCCAGCCAGCGTCTATAGGCAGTGAGGATTTTTTCAGCGACGAACGGTTTCATAGTTTGTTGATTGGACGACTCTTTCTTCTAACCATATATTTGTCTTTTCAGTGTATGTCGTTTGTTTAGCCACAGATATTCTTTTTCTTTTTCTGGCTCATTGTTTATTTGCAAAAAGGTTTAAATGCTACAGAAATAAAGAAAAAAAATGGTTGCTTTTAAGAAGTAAAGTGACAAAGAGGTGAGTGTAGAAAGCAGCGATGGCTTCGCCTGGAGCTGGCTTGTCGTCACTTACGCGGCTTTCTCGAGCAGCTGATGGTCGCATGTTTCTAATTGTTGGTGGCAGGTGGTGCTGACATCAGAGGCTCCACGTTCCGCTTTGATGGCGACTCGGTGCGATGTGGACGCGAAAGTGCAATATTCCTTGTATTCACGCGATGATTCTAGAAACTCCAACTGCCTATCCACTTTTCGTTCTACAATCCACTTGGAAGAGCACGAATACAAAGGTTTCACGCCCCGACTCCCAAATGGAAAGCAAGACAGAATCAATTACCTAAGAAGCACAGTATGCATAGACTAACTAGTTTCCTTATTGGATGATCTGCAGCACCGGCGAGCCATGATCGTCGAGGAAGCGACACATTCACTGCGGTGATGGCCAATCGCGGACGGTATACATAGTTAATAAAACGCTGGATCAGGTCTCGTTGTTGTCAGCTGGATTGAAACAGAATGTGCAGAATGACATATGTCACGCCTACAAAACTTGAACAACTGTGCCGATCTGTCGAGATGTCTGTGAATTATTTGCGGCAACGCTGCTCGTTGTAATTGTTAGCATACTGGTGCTTAAAGTTATTCCAAATGTTTATATATTCCTGTTCTGAAATCAGCCCCTCCACGATTCGTTAAACGTTTTTCCAGCCGCCACCAGTTCGCCTCTCTCTCACACGACGTCACGAAAAGCGCGAGAACTTCCTATCTGCTATGAAGCGTACACGCAGTTCATGCATGATTAGACCGAATAAAAGAAAAGTAATTATTTCCGCTTCTACGCTTTCTTTTCGGTCCTATTATCCTTCCTTTATTTGTCAAAAGTTTTCGGACGGTTCCCACTTGACCTATCGGTCACGCAGCCCGTCACGACCACGTCAAAGTGACGTGTACGCATTAAATATGCATTAATATGCCAAGCTAAAGCGAACTTTTTTTGGTATAACCGGAGACTGCACCGTTCTCAAATAAATAGAGGACGACGGCCCACGTATCGCTCTGGCATTGGCTACTCGGAGCTGCTGGGGAGAACTTCATTATTTGCGTATAACAAAAATGTTTGCATCTCAGTATAACGTCGCCGAGCCCTTGCAACACGTGTGCGACGTCGCCCTGCCAACTATTGTTCACTGAGGATCCATTTCAGCATCGTTTCTATCCTTGCGTTGCAGGCTGCCGCGATTTTCGACTAGCCACCTCCAAATAAGTAAGGGGAAGCGGCCCAATCGAAGCCGCTGGGATCACTATCCTCGTCCGGTAAGGGTAAGCGGGCCAATCGCAGCCACTGGCATCACTCTCATCGTCCGGTTACCTACTTTCACTGTTCTAGCTCGGTCCCGCTAAAACCGTGCGAACTTCTGCGTGTTCCTCGCCTCTTATCAGCCAATTAGAAAAGAAGTACCTGTCGAGGTACGCCCTGCTATTCGCTTTGAAAGCAAACAAAAGTGACCTTCTATAAACGAGGAGAGCGTTCGACTTGACTGTTCAAACAACGCTGCGGGTTACCACCGAACATTTGCGTCGTCGGTTACGTAAATTTGAGTAGGAGATGAGAACAAAAACGGATTAGAATCGTTTTACACTATAGGGCCCCTAGACCCGTATTCACAAAAAAAAAAAAACTTGCGATAGAATTGTTACGAAGATAATTATTTCAGTAAAACCGGATGCTGGACATATCATTAGCGAAGGCGGCCAGCCAATGGCAAAGAACACTTGCAAAACACAAAGAAAGATGTATAAAAAGACAAACGAAACTCGTCCCTTAGTTGTGCGCATTTAAGATTGTTCTTGGGTTCAGAACTACTTGGACCGTGGCTACATACACATCAAAAACCAATAAAGCAATGCGTGCATTGCTGCATTTACTGACTTCGACAGACCTCAGTGAGCGACTGTAGTTTTGGCGCAGGCTTAGTCTGGAACACATGCAAACTAAGTGGCATCCTCAGTGTTTTCTCTCTATTTCATCGCACGTAGGGTAGGAAACCGGACGTGCTCCTGGTCGACCTCCCTGCCTTTCCTTCAGTTTACTTTGCTTCTTTTGTATCCTCTAAAGTTACGCGTCCCAACGTTTTCTGAGGTATGCAAAAGCATAATACGCTATGCTTAAATTGAGATCCCTTTTATCGTGCTTTGTTTCTGTTTCGTGCAAATAACTGCCTTTTCGACTTCGCGAGACGGACAGGCATAGTTGAAGGGAGCTTTCTGCTGATGACAGCAGTAGTACCGTGTAAACACCCGGAGCCCTCTTCGCCTGGGACCATGATGACATTATTTTATTACGAGGTTCCGTATCAGTGATGTTCGCTAAAGGAATGGGCACAATAAACGAAGCTTCGCTATATATACAAAACAGTGCAGCGTTGAGAGGGTGCGTAAAACGCACGTAAAACGTATACCCCTCTTATCACTTATTTTCGCGCAGTAAACGTCTTTCGTTACGCGTCTCGGCCATGTCCAGGTTCTTTATTTAATCGCCACTCTTTTACTGCGACACGGGCCGTGGTGACAGGGTCGCAACTCGCAAGCTGCCGTTCGAATCACCAACGTGTCTCACGAAAAAGTGCGAAATCAGCCGTAAGCGTTTTGCCTTCTCGTACACGCCTTCACAGTGGAAGCTGAGAATGATTATGGAACGCTGTCGTCAGCGTGTATGTAAGAGAAAAAAAATAAAGCAATGTTCGCAAAGCCGAGCGACACGCCTGAACTGCTAAAATTAAATGCGCGTTTTGTAGTGTGAATATCTTTAACCTCGCCTGCCGGGATATTCAACAGCTGCTAAATATGCTGCGCGTACTGCACCTGCAGCCACTGATTTACGCACGCATAGAAGCTTCCTGAAAAGAGTCGCCGAAGCGACAATGCAGGCGCTGGAGAATATAGGAGCAACAGCAAACGCTTGCTTTCATAATGAATAAAATTGTTAATTAAAGTCGTTATTTTTCGTGGATATATACCCCTGTACAAAGAATAACAGTAACACGATACCAAACGTCGTTTGTTAAACAATCGGGTAGCTGTTAAGTGTATGGGGCTGCTATCACTTAGTGGCGGCAGTGAATGAGAAAGTAAAGTGTGCTCGCAGGGCAGTCTCCGTTCGAAGTTTACTTTCTTGGCTGTAAGCTCTATGAGGAACATAACTGGATGCCAACGTCGGTTTGGTATCACGTCGTCATCCAATTAAGCCAAAGTGCTCCCCCATCTTTGCCATGGTTACCTTTGACAACTGCCTTGGAATGTAGCAGCAATTTAAAATAAGAGCTTGCTATATACATGGTTTTGTTGCCTTCGGCAAATGATTAACAATAAATATGGTCTTGGCGCTCACGATTGCGTTTTATGATAGCGAAGGTAGAAGACCGCTTTGAGATTTCCTTTTTTGGCAGCCTTGCGTTGCAGAACTTTTCCGCCTACTGCTGCATCGCAGACCTTTATGCTCAACCTATGCTACCCTGCCAGTAAGGCGGAGCACCGTGTATTCCCTTATTTAAAGCTTAACGCAGTTAGAGCTATATCAGTTAACAACACCTGTCGACGGGCTAGATGGTTCATAGCAGATCGGCGGAAAGAAAGCGCGCAGAAAGAAGCACACGAACATTCGAGAAAGACACAGTACAGACACATGACATGAATGCACCACCTAGCCCATCTGCAGGTGTTGTTAAACTAAAGCGCCGGTCCTGTGTCCTTCTCGGCTGTTCGTGTGTGTCTTCCTGTGCGCTTGTTTTTCCGTCGATCTAGAGAGCTATATGGTACGATGAGAAGTTATTACTTCACTTCTTCGCTGGCGTTTCATGCTAGAGTGCTCCACAGTCGGTCCAGATCAGCTTGACTTCCGACACGACCCGCTCGCGTTGGGTTCTCGTAAATGATGTTCGTGTCCTTTTACTCCCCCCCCCCCCCCCCCCCCCCCGCAGTGCAGGCCCCGCCATTCGGGTGTCAGCAGAAAAAAAAGATAGACAGTTACGGTACTGTCGATCAGTTTTCCCTCTACTCAATTTTCTCCACTTGATTTTATTTATATTTAATAAACACCTAACTAGACACCTATCAAATCAGACTCACTACTTTCCGGGCTCACTCTGTATTCTAAATGAGGGCGGCCGACAAATGACAAATGTACAGTTTTCATAACCAAAAAAATCCTTTTCAATTCAACCAGACAGAATATTACCCACATAGAACTAGCTGGCGCCAAAGCACGTAGTTGTCCCGATGCGTTTCAAATAGTTCGGACAGACAATTGACACAGTCTTGAGCGACACTGATTTTCCTCTGCTTGATTTCTCGAAGGGGTTGACCAAGAATGCTACGATAACATTTATTTGTGTCAATTTATCAATGGAGAATTCGTTGTTGTCTGTGGCGCAGTTTGGTGATGTTCGTGCCCTACAACTCTACTGTGTTGGCTTAACGTCTCCGTAGTAAAAAAATCAATTTTGAGTGAGCGCTATATTTAGATTACTGCTTCTTTTGTTTTAGTGCCTGTTCAAGCCGTCTTTCAAGTCGATGCTTTGCGAGCTCATTCCGTTAATGACCCTGTTGAACCCTCACCCACTGGCTCAATTAGTGACCATTATTCTGGGTGGGCAGCAGCGAAGCGGCGGCCACGTCTGCAGTAAAACCTACACAGAAGAGAAACTAACTGCAGGTCACTGCGCGACCAACCCTGTAAGAGTGATGAAAACAGCCGCATGCTCAAAGAAAGAAAGAAAGAAAGAAAGAAAGAAAGAAAGAAAGAAAGAAAGAAAGAAAGAAGCTGAAGAAGAAGATGCAGAAACGAAATTGAAAGGCAAATGTGAAACGAAAGGACATGAGCCGACGCAACATCTTTTTTTTTTCCCCGCGCTTAGCGAAGCGTTCATCATGCAGCTGCTGCGCTTCGACGGTGGACAACATTTCTCTGTCGTGGGCTGCAGTTTAAGACCACTCGTCAGGCCAACTAGAATGCACACACCCACAGAAACAGATTCGCGGACCCACTTCTGTTTCGAAATCTGGTCGTCTCGCCCCTTATATATGGCGAAAAGTCGCCGAGTTGAAGGGCTGGACGTGAAGCGCGAGCGGGAAAGCGACGCGGGATGAACGAGGTCGACACACGGACACCGAGGCGCCGTTGAAATCCGCGCGCGCGCTCGTAGCTCGGAGCTACACACCGAATAATGCAATGAGCACCATTTCCCTTTCCCCCTCCCCCCAAGTAAGGCCTGTTCATTCGGGCACTGAGAGCCTCGCGCAATTGACTTATAAATCAAAGTGGCGCAGCTCGTCGACGGGAGCGGCTTCGTGAACGCGCGTTACCTGTCCGCACCTCACGACATATATATATATATATATATATATATATATATATATATATATATATATATATACGTGGCCTGCAGTTAGACCGACCACAACTTTGTCAACACTCGCTTGAGCTCGCTTTCCCCCCTTCGCCCCTTAACACTCACGCCGTTAACACACGTATACACAGACAAACGCGCTTCTCCATTGCCCGGAGCTCTAAGACGAAGAGGGGGCGTCGACCAGCGCTATAGCTCTGGGTCGCGCGTGTGTCGCTCGGGGCAGGCCATTTCGTTCTTCAGCGTGCGTGCACGTGTCAGTGTGTGCGCTGCAGAGCTATTGCGGCACCCGAACACTGCACGCCACACCACCGGCGCCCGCCTTCCTCTCGCTGGCGTACTGGGCTGCTCTCTCGGTTTTCGTTATCTTGACGTTTTCAGTCTCCGCGCGGATGGGCTGCCACCGCCGAACGTACTCGCCTCTGCTTTCTTTCTTTCGTTCTTTTTTTGAGGTTATCATTTTCATGTTTTAAACCTAACATCGTGACTCTGATTCGGTGTTGATTCTGTCGAGAAGGGCGGATGACCAAAGCTTGCGAAAGCTCCTCTCCTTCGTCTGGGTCCTTTGCGTTGGCAGCTTCTCATTTCATCGGCGCTGCACTTGCGTTCGGCGTTCTTCCTGCTTAAGCTCGCGACAATTCTTTGTTTTTTTTTGTCTTCTTTCTTTCAGCTAGTCTATTCCTCGAAGCTTGCTCCTTTAGCACTGTGCACCTGACTCAGTACTCTCTTACCTTCGGTATCAACCGACTTTCTAGAAACAGCCTCTTTCCGAGTATCGATAGCGAGAAAACGCAAACTTGTCACGGCAAGTTGATCCCCCGTCTCGTTCTTTGCTTTGCGCTGCCCGACTCCCAAAAGCTCGAAATGGATAGTCGTGGCAGTGGAGGCGTTGATGGAGATGACTGCTGGTGGTGTTTGTGGCATTTGTTGTGCTTTTGAAAAATAATATGAAAACAAGCAGCCGGAAGTGCAGTACCCGACACAGCGTACCTGTACAGTCGAAGATGGACTTGCGTAACGAATCAGAAGGCGCGACGATGTGTATCTTGTGATGGGTTACATGAAGTTGTGATGAAGTAAAATTTGGATATTTTTTTTGTATTTGGGCAAAGCCCCACAGAGGACACTCAGATATTTTGTAAGAGACTAAGATAACGATATTGAAGTACAAGCTGAAGAGTTTTGCACCTCGGAAAGCTCCAGACAGGCATCGGGGAACTTGCACCCCTGTCAGAATGTGTTTCAATATGTGACGCGGAGGTGACGCGTATTTGCAATTAAATTCTCATAACTCTGGTTTAAGTCTGCACTACGCTACACGAAGAAAAAATTTATAACTTCGCTCTCTTAAAACCGCCCTCGTGCAAACAGCTTCCATGTAAACGGGCATGCTGGAATTAACATAAACCAGATAGATTAAAAGAGAAGATTTAAGGGACCATCATAGAACAGATAATTTCTTTTCTTCGATGTGAGCGCACGATAAAAGAATTAGGGGGAACGAAAAAGCAGCGAAACTTGTGTACGGAGTGAAGTCCTTGATCGCTGCTCGTTAATGCAGCGCCGAAGAGCGCGCCACCATGATGTGCGCACTAAGCCTCTTATCTGAACGAATAGCGATCGCTTTGCGACCCACAGCGTGAAGGCAATTGGATGGTTACTAAACGGATTTATACTGCGTTGGGTTCCAGGAAATAAACTCACGCCTTCCGCGTGCTCAAAATTTTTGTCGCCACCATGCCACGTTCCCCCCCCCCCCTTTTTTTTTTTTATTTAGGAGCTAGCGGCACTGAAGTAGCTTTTGCGAGGACCGACAGGTTGGTTTGTGGGAGAGAGAGATAGATAGATTGTGATGTTCATGTACGCTATATTCATGGGAAACTAAAATGGATGGAGTGGGGGGGGGGGGGGGGCTAATCGCGCTGTTCGTTCGAACGCGGCATGTTTGAAAGTACAGACACCACAGCGCGCGAGCGATCATTCAACGGTCTTTTCTCCTCTATGTATTTTTTCCATGTTTCGTATGCTTCGTTTGGGACGCAGAAAATATAATTACGTAGAACGTAGGAAGTTTGCAGCTGCTGAAGTAGATGCTTCCTAGAACGCTCTGCAATGTTCTCGTCGGAGGCTCCAACCTTCAATTAATACGTGCAAAGCTGGTTAATTAATATTGACTAATTATTCAATTAAGTAGAATAAAAATAAAGCGTGACTTGCTTCATACTATCGGCAAAAAACATACGTTTTGTCCCGTCTTTCCGGAATACTTCAGCATATTTTTTTTAAAACCTTGCCTAAAAATAGCCAAAATACCCTGTATATAGCCATCATATGTATATGAAGAGATAATAACAAAGCAAGAACACCAATGACAACCAATTCATGTGCTGAAACACCGCAGTGATATTATAAGAGACGCTCGGGCGGAGCAATTGCCGGGGTTGATCGCCAAGCTAAACCCGCCTGTTTCTACAACTCACCACCAACACCAATTCAGTCAGAGCGCACTCCTTTTAACCTATGGTCACATTGAACAAAATATGATGCTGTGATGAAATAATATAACCGTCGTAGTAATTATTGGTAGTACAAAAATATTTCAGTCATTTGGCTTGTATTTGTGGAGATAGCTGAGTGCGGCTTCTTTTATTGCGCGCTGTGGTTCAGCTGCGGTAATTGCTGACCGAATATTTGTTTGTCTAGAGAAATTGAGTGTTTGATATTGACAGATAAATAATCCTGTCACATAACTCTCAGTGCATATGTGAGGCTCAAGAACTTTCAGTTCATGTTTCGCTGGGTTTCATGGTGATTTGAGCAGTAACACCTACCAAGGGTGATTGTTTTTGAGATTTTTAGAGTAACTGTATTTGTGATGCTCCAAAAGATAGCGCAGTGGCAGAAATAAAAGGCTAATTAAGGACTGCCACTGACATAGTGATAATCTGTGACGACATTTTAGGTTAAGATAAAGAAGCCAGAAGGTTGCTCAAACTAAGAAGGGTGAAGCAAATAAATAAATAAATAAATAAATAAATAAATAAATAAATAAATAAATCTATGCTGCGTGTCATTGCCGTCATGAATGAAGCTTTGGACTGGCTGTTCGTGTACACACGAGCACCAGATTTTTTGTAAACGTTCTTAATATCAGAAAGCTTGCACCATTTTGCGAATTCAATCCATTAAGAGAAAGCTTTAGCTCGGGTGCTCCTATGTAAGCACATGTGAAAGGAGAATTTGTTTTTCTCGGCAACCACTCCCCCAAACTTGACGACGTTTGTTGCATTTAAAAGTACAACTTAAAAAAATCTAGTGACTGTTTGTTTTGAATTCTTGATTTCTGTCGTCAATCTTTTACTAAAAATTGGCAAAAATCGCGAGTTTTCCGAAAACGAAACTATCAAGTTTACAGCTCTGTAAATCAGCAATGAAAAATGATATCACAGTTCTGTCAATGGCATATAATGCTACATCTTGATGTGTTACTCATGAGTCTAGAAAATATTAGTAACATGGAAATACAGCTATTGCGGAACCCACGTACATAATGCAAAATATTCATGTAATATATAAATTGACATACTGAATTTGTTCGCTTTGAATGATGCAATGGACACCGTTTACAGAATCGCATTATCTGTTCTTGGTCGAGAGCTATTAATTTGTAAACTTAGGGCTCCTACTTTTTTCGAACTTCCGAATTTTTGAAAATTCTTTCAACAATATTCAGACCCTAAATCGAAAATCCCTTTCCAGTAGTTACTAGAATTTAACTTTCTCTCTCAGATGCAACAAACTTCATTAAAATCGGTCCAGGGGTTATCTCAGAAAAGCGTTTTTGCGTTTTACATCTGTTTGAATGGGCCGCGTCGGAGCTCGGCCGGAGCTAAAGCTTCCTCTTAACCTTTTGTTGAAGTACTTCAGCCTATTATCGACGCAATATTCGCATCAGCGACTCTTGCGCGAAATGATCATTTTAGAGGCTGCGGACATTACGGGAGATTATACGGAGGTGTAAAAGAGACGCGAGAGAATCGGGCACCAGTGCTAAACGCACCACCTATACACAGCGCGGCGTGATTCGCCCGGGCCCTTCCGGATACGTAAGCAAGAATAAAGACTTAGGGCACCGATGTGCTCTGCAGCTTCGCCGGACTCGCATCGCGACGGTTCGCCTCGTCTCCGCACATTACGCAACCAACCTAATTCAATCATCGCCGCTTGGCGGCGCAGACGGCTATGCCGGCGACGACAACTCCCCCGTGCGTGTTTGTTGCGCAACGATGCCGGGTTATTTTTTTTTCTTGTATACACATATTTCTTTTTTTTTTTGAGCGTGCATAAATTCCACCCAATTCGTCTCCTCTCGGCGGGAGCTTTGGACGCTTGCAGTGTCAGGTCCGCAGTCGTCTTGTGCGTGTCGACGCCGGTCGCTCTTGCGAGAAGAATGTGTTTACGAAACGACCTTACGAAACGGCCATTGTCTGTCTGTTTTTCTTGTCACGTCAGGAACAGAAGCTTCTTGCCTGACCTCGACTAGCCCGCTTGGCGCAGCTGTGTTGCACTGCGACAAGAGAAAGTTAGCGGCATCCACTAGCCGTTGCTCACTAGCTTCCGAACAATACGTTAGCTGCGCGAATAAACGTGCTGTCCTCTAAATCTTATTTACAGTTGCTAAGACTAACGAAACGCGCGCGCGCGCACGCACGCACGCACGCTTAATATATATATATATATATATAAACTCGCCGTGGTTGCTTTGTGGATATATGGTGTTGGGCTGCCAAGCACGAGGTCGCGGGATCGAATCCCGGCAACGGTGGCTGCATTTCGATGGGAGCGAAGTGCGAAAACACCCGTGTACTGAGATTTAGGCACAGGTTAAAGAGCCGTAGGTGGTCCAAATTTTCAGAGTCCCCCACTACGGTGTGCCTCATAATAAGATCGTGGTAACGAATTTTCAGATTACGAACTTTTTTCGGACGTACTTGCCTCGCTCAGAAGCAAATTCTGGCGAATGGTGTCGTAGCGAGGAGGTGTTCAGGGGTGGTATATATATATATATATATATATATATATATATATATATATATATATATATATATATATATATATATATATATATATATATATATATATATATATATATATATATATATATATATATATATATTGACGCAAGATGATTTCAAATTACGCGCCAGCCGCCTCCTGCGTCCGTCCAGCTGCTTACTGCTACCTGCGAAAGATAGCGGCAGTGAAGCGGGCAACACGGGCCCGCAAGGCACGCGCAATCGGAGCAACGTGCCATCAGCGCGGGACACGAGAAAAGAAGAAGAGGAGCGGGTCTCTTGCGGAAAACGGCTGTGGACGTTCTAGTGAGGCTCTCGTTTAGCTGCTTGTCGGGCACAAGTTCGCCCAAGGTAGATTGATTAAAGTACCGTCCCTCAACTGTGCGTTACAATATATATACACCACAATCATAGCCGACAAGGAATGTAAACGCCATTACGCGTACTTACATGCCCATCATTATTCTCTTCCAAAAGCCATTTATTGGTTTCATAGAAAAATACTCACGCTATATATATACACTGTATATACATCGCGTGTACATTATCTTATGAAAGCAATCAATGTTTTTGGGAGCGAATAATGATGGGCATGTAAGTACGCGTAATGGTGTTTTCTTTCTTTCTTTCTTTCTTTCTTTGTTTCTTCCTTTCTTTCCTTCTTTCTTTCTTTCTTTCTTTCTTTCTTTCTTTCTTTCTTCATTTATTCAAGACATTCCTTACAGAAATGCCTTGGGGGACGCGACAAAAGGCACTGAACGTGCCTGACTGGGCCTCGCTACCCTTGGCAGCTGCTGTCACACAAGCACATAAATTAATAACAAAAAGTATTGAATACAATAGCCGCAATTTGAAACATGGTAGAACTTAAACATCAATACCTTCCTTGTCGCTATTAATTGTTGTACAACTCAAGGTTGTACAAGCGCATATGCATGAGTTGCATAAGGAAACAGCGAGCGTGTTGTAACATGCACCAATTCTGAGATTGCGTCTGAAATATTATCACACATGAAAATAGATATAAGACCTCTTAAAAGAAGGAAATAATACCTGTAACGCTGTTGAGTATATTACTAAATACCCTCTGCGTATTCGCATAAGATACCGGACGAACTCTCGTGCTTCTACGCAACCGCAAGCCCTGCGTGTTTGCTTTTCCGCGAATCTTCCACGCACTCACTGTTACGGTTATTGTGTATATAAAGATCGAGCTTGAGTTCAGCGCCCGGACTTATATTATATCCGTGTTCTGCGAGTGTCGCAAAATCGTGTCGAGCAAATCATGAATAGCTGTCCTTCTCGCAGGCACTCGTTAAGCACATTTGTTTCCAAAGTTCTTACGAATCTTAGCACTACGTCTTGACCACACGTTCGTGCTCTCTTGCTACGCTCGAACATATGTTGCATCGTGCGACTATTTCTTTTTCTCGCATTTCGCGCAAAGTAAGGGAAAAATGAAACGGCGCACTCAAGCAGAATTCTTATTGGCCGTAACGTAGATGCAGGCTGCAATTTTGTGTTTTTCTCCTCGGTTGTGAGGCTGGAACATTTGCCGACGTCTGTATCATGCGCGTCTAGAGCAGGAGTGCTGCTAAGCGTGCGCCTCACGATTCGAGCGGGACAAATCTGTGGACAAAGAAAAAGCTGGGAAAAAGAAGAACAAAGGAACGAACAAGAATCATCTTCCTGTTCCGTGTAGCAAGTGCGTTGTTCGGGTAGATATATTCAGTTCGCTGCCCACTTTCATTCCGACTAGTAGCTATAGTTTCTAACAGCCATGAAAAGCTGCGTCTGGGGATTTCAGAAAAAAAAAAAGAACGCAGAAACAGAGAAGAAGAAGAAAGAACGAACGAAAGAAGGAAAGCGAGGACATTCAGTTAAAACAAAACAAAACAATAATCAGACGATGGAAGCATTAGGGCCACTGGAGACGAGTGTCAGCAGTAATGTATAAGCGGACTGTCAAATAACGCCAGAAAAACAGCACGGAAGGCCAAACCAAAGAAAATTCGAACAAAACACCGCATAAGCACTTTGGATTGAATGTGCAGCGGTACCAGCGGCGGGACGAGAATTTGCGCTGAAAGATTAGGGCTCGCAGAAAACAGGCGGCGAAGACGGGAGACGTGGGGAATATACGAGAAAGAAAAAAAAATATAGTGAGAGAGAGGGAATGGGAGGGGGGGGGGAGGCCGGGACGTGGTTAAGACGAAACAAAGACGAGAGAGGGTGTTGAGGCCGGTTGACGTCGGCGCAGGAAACTACTCTGGGGAACCACCGTGGTATCGTCGTGGATGACGCGTTCCCGGTCAGGGACCCTCCCTCGCGACCGCGGAGAAGACGTCCCCGCGCGCTCCCCCTGTACTAGTACACGCTCCGAGTGGTGTGCGGCCGTTCTCCTTGCCGATACGAGCGCCGACGACGCTTCCGCGACCCCCCCCCCCCCCGCCCCCCCCCCGCCCCCCCTCTTCTCTTGCCCGCCGGTTCACTTAGCCTATTCGGTTTCTCGCATCCTTCCTCTGTGTTTGCTTCAGTCTTTGTTTCTCAATGTGTCGCGATTCGCTGGATTATGAGACGAAGCGTGCGGCAGGCCGCTATAAGGTCTGAGCATTGGAAATATGCCGGAGGCAGAAAGAAGAAAACGATAAAAGAAGTTTGCGCTTTTGGGCGTCTGGCATCTCGTAAAAGAAGGAATGAGAGACGGAGAGATAAGCAGGCTAGCTACACTTGGGAATTCACTGCGTTCGATAGAGTCGTAGGCCGAATTCACTTAGTTACGGCGGCGCGTGTTCGGAGAGAGGCTTCCTTGAACAAAGAAGCGATGACTCGACGCATTCTATGGTGCAGGGAATAAGTAGAAAAAACGACAGAGACATGCGGTATTAAACCCTCAGGCGCTGAGGGTGGTGAAGCAGCGAAGTTAGAACCCACAAAGTGCAAACAACAAGGAATATTTATTAACGCGACAACGTTAAAAGGGCCCTGTCTCACAGTGTCACAGAAAATCCGGTGTCGGTGTCGGCATTGGCGGAGCTGTCTGTGAGCGAAAATTTCCGTATATATTTAGGCGTGCGTATATGCCACGCCTTGCTGTATGACATGCGGTATATGCGGGTTGTATTGCCACACCATTCCATCCCTAAAGTTGCTCATACCTTGTCTCACATTCTTGACAAAGTTGTTCTTCGGACTTCTGAGGATGAAAGCCCACGAACAAATGGCATGGAACAAAACACCTTCATCGCGTGCCTTTCATGTTAAATCTTTTCATACTGAATTATTAAAAGTGGGAAACAATAAAAGAAAACTGGAAATTATGTAATTTTTTTTTGCACGGCTGTGCACTACCGCCGGGATCGGCTAACGCAAGAGGCCGCGTTTCTACCAGAAAGCTCGCCTTCGTGCATAGCGTTCGCCGCCAGCGTTTCCTGGTAAACATTACGGTTACATAAGCTGAAGTTGCCGGGAAGCATGAGAAGCAATCGGGGATCTTTGAATGCTACCACGTTCCAATATTAAAATCGAGGCTTAAGCGTCCGCCAAGGTTGCGGTGTCCCAAAGCTATACCAACAGCACTTAACTGGAAAATTCTTAAACTGATCGATGCCAGCACGCATTTAGAGTGAACTGCTGCATTTTTTCAAAATATCGCAACATGTGCAACGCCGGTCGAGAACGAAAGCTTATACCCGTAACCATTAATTAAGCGGATTGTGAGGTAATTATTTATTCCTTGCACAGTAGCGAGAAAGTACTCAGTTCGTTAAGGATACTGTAACGTACGTTAGAGTGCCCTACGGACTTTGGGTGTAGGAGGTGCTGGGAGAGTGCGCGCCATGAGGGTTTTGCCGAGGGAACTGCCGCGCGATGGGAGAGACTAACCGAGATTCGAGGTGCAGATAGTCCGCGCTAGACTGGTTCGCCGGATTTAATCTTAAAACTTTGGTTGCTTATAATTGTGCCGGTGTCTTTTCTTACGTCTACGGCTGAGTGCAAAAGTCCGTGTCTCAGCAGTGCCCATCCCGTCTCAGGAAAATATGGATGATGCTCTAGGCTTGAAAAGGACACAATTGTCGGAACGGCACCGGCGAATGTCACTGCGCTGTTCGAAGTCCTCCCTCCATCTGCATGGGACTAATATTGGCCATTTCTTTTCCACGTTTCCGCTTGCAAGAAGGGATGCTGCGTGTGCGCATGGTCTGGATTTGTTTGATTCAAGCCAGAGACGTGGCTCCATTTCATGTGGTTCTCACAGTGATGCAAATAATCTCGCTCCCAATACAACAGTCGACATCGGTCCGCAATGCGCGCTTATTTTATTTTCCCATGGTGACAAGTGTTACCAGGAATCGCACTCTTTTATTGAAAGCAGGGACCGGCGTTAGAAGCAGTGTCACCACGAATCATATTATTTTACCGAAAGTAGAGGCCTTAGCTGCTTGCCGCTGCAAGGCAGCATGTGATTGTACGGCTACAATTTAGCGAATACACTAGCTCCGTTATCTATGCATACGCGCTGAAAGAACAGAGCTTCGGTGGTAGACGTACAGTACATATGTTGGCTAAGTAGAAGAAGGAGCACATCTTTATGTGTGGACACGTGCACCTACTTCTGAATGAGAAATGGACGCTCTTTTCTTTTGCTAACGTGGTGCCGCAATCTATACGTCGAAGAAGCCAGGTTGAGAGATTACACCGAGGCTCTATCTGCCTGAGCAAACAGCGAAGGTGCGTCGGCGAACGAATCGCTTCGCTTTTCTTCTTGCCGGCTATCAGACGGTGATCAGGAAGGGGGGACAGGGAGGGAGGGGCATTCCCGAACCAAATAGAGTCCGTCCCGATCAGGTCTGGCTGACTCGGCAGCAACGCCGACTGAGGAAGAGGGAAGACAGCTACAACAAGGAGGAGTGTCGGAAAGAGAACACCAGCAAATGCAGGCTATACACGGAGAATCACAGAAAGGGCAGACAAACAAATCCCGCGCCACCATTGCCGACTGTGCAGGCGGTTCACTCGGGTTCATTTCTAGACGGAGTCAATCTTTCTTTGGATAGCCTCAAGAAAAAGGCATGCTTCGCTTCCTGGCTTCCTACTCTCAGACCTCCTTTCCGAATCCTTGACACTCTGTGCAGCACCTCCTCTCGACCTGAACACTCCTCTCTCTCTTTCTCTACTAAGTCTATCCGTGTTTTGGTTTCCCTTCTTAACTCGTTATTGAAAACGCTGTGTAGAGAGTCCGCGTTCTTCTTCGTCATACCTTTGTTGTTTTCGTTTTCGGGACACGAGCGGAAACCTGCTGCGAAGGGAAACGGGGGAACAAAGGGAGAGGGGTCGAGCAGTCAACTGCGCGCCTATTTTCCGCTCGGCTGGTTCGTTTTGTTTCACGAAGCACTCGCGACACCGAAGCCCCTCACCGTAGCGTTTGCCAGCATGTCTGTCTCTCTCTGCGTGCCCGTGTTGCGCTCTCCTCTGCGGTACGTTTCTGTCTGGCTAAGCTCTTTCTCTGATGCCTTTAATCTCCCATTATTTCTTTTCTTTCACATATTTTTCCCTGCCTTCGCATGACGCAATACGCCTGCTCTGGTTACGCCGCTATTGTTGCGCTTACACCATTGAGCCCTTTCCCCGACTTTTCGTGCCAACATTTGTATGTAAAGTGAATGGAGCTACAGCGTAACGGGCCACGGCGACATAGAAAGAAAATGAATGTGCCACGCAAGCCGACATGACAGTGCTCTTTGCAAGTAAAAGCAAAGTTGACATGTTTCCAACAGACCAATCGCAGCTGTGTAGCGCTGCTCGGTGAGCCAAATGAACAACAGCTGACCCCACGGGACAGGCGTTGGTGTGGGTGTTTCGACTCAAATACTCGGGAAGATTGTGCACCAAGGAACACACCATGGAACTCCCAAAATTGCTCAACAAGGGTGCTTTATTTTTTTGTTACTTGTAGCAACGCTCTTCCCAGAAGTGCTGCGTCACGCTATGTCGAAATGGCTGAAATTGGGTGCGATATACAATGCATGTACTCCTGAGAAACCGCTAGACAAATGACGCTGTCAGTTCCTGCCTCTGCAGAAATGGGGCCATATGCTGCAACTTGTGTGCGCTCCCAAGTTTACGACGAAAAATGCATCGTCATGAAGTCTTGATGCACGCATTCCATTGTCAGATGGCGCTAGCAAAACATGTGATTGCCAGAGAGAGAGAGAGAGAGAGAGAGAGAGAGAGAGAGAGAGAAAGAGAGAGGTACAACGAGAAGAGGGAGGCCTAATAGGAGAAACGACAGGCAGGTTTATCAAGGCGGTGCTCGGTTAATGCGAAAACGCTCGTGTACCGTGCTTTGGGTGCAAGCTAAAGAACACCAAGTGATCAAATTAAGTTTTAAAGACCCGCCAGCGGCGGCGGCTGGCGGGTACTATCTTTAACGTGATCTGTGATGCCCTGTGCTGACAGCTTCGTGTGTGCTGTGTTCTCGCCGCTTAGTTCGCATTGAAGCCGAGCAGCAGCACGACGGTAAATTCACTCGCTGCTGCTGCTGCTGCGGCATTTTGACATTTAGTGTCCGCGGTCATCGAGCGAGATGTGTTCATGTTTACTTGTGCGTGCGTGACACCGCGGTTGTTAATTTAGCTAATAAGCGAATGTTTGCAAGTTTACTACTACTCTTACTTCCTATAGTTGTCTAATAATTTGCTATCGCAATCGATGTTTCGCCTTTCAGACGAAACTGCGTCTCTTTTTTATTTAGTTTATTATTGCTGCTTTCGACGATATCAAACTTCAAGTCTGCTAAGGAGGGTGATCAACCGATACTGTCATTATCAGCGTTACGCAAATTGATTTATTTCAACCACGCTCCGACAAAACGAGCCTGCGCCTGCTCGGAGAATTCTACCAATTGGTGCAATAATGTATCCATGACATGGTGTACCTTAATAATAATAATAATAATAATAATAATAATAATAATAATAATAATAATAATAATAATAATAATAATAATAATAATAATAATAATAATAATAATAATAATAATAATAGAAGGATGAATAACAGAGGGACATGGAAATATCAGTTATTTCAAAAGACTAACAAAGTTCGACACGTGGGGTCGTGACCAAAATATTGAAAAAAAAGCGTACCAAACCTGACATTCGCTCGAACTTGAGCGCGATAGTTCGGGGAGCCTAATATTCGTTGCGGCTTGTTTTCTATAGTCTTGGCGTCCGTACATTTGTCCCAGCAGAGCTATACCGCAAATCCCTGTAACGGGCCTTAGTGTTCGAGGGCCGGAAGCTTGCGGTTCTGCCAGACGTGGCCTCGGTGGCCTTTCCGCGGAGGTTTCCGCCGCAGGGGCCGTGATTGAGACTGCGCTTTCGCGTTTGCTCAGCGGTGATCGAGTTGCCGGCGATTCGAAATTGTATCGCAGACTCTGAAGAGAGGGAGCCAGCAAGAAGGAATAAAGAAGGACACGAAGAAAGAAAACACCTTGCAGACGCGAAGGAACAGGGCTCGCCACGCACTCCAGCGTGGAGTCTGAAGCGTCAGACGCGAATCAAATCTTTAGAAAAATAAATAAATAAAACGAAAACAAGAACAAGAAAACAGAAGAAACGAAGAGTAAATAATAAATAAAAGGATAGGCGGTGAGAGCAAGTTGGTATGTTCGCCTGCGTAGATGCGAACTACAAGCGAGAAAAAGAACGTGAGAGAGAGAGAGAGAGAGAGAGAGAGAGAGAGAGAGAGAGAGAGAGAGAGAGAGAGAGAAACGTCAGAAGCTAGAATTGCTCAGTTTATTTTTACTAAGAGGGGTTTGCGCTTTAGATGTTAGTTTGTTTCCGCGTTCGGCTCAGTCTTGAAGCGCAAACTGTTGCACAAAGAATATTGGAAGGAAAGAAAGCTAAGGAGAGGATGCGAAGGTGAAAGAACAACTCGTCGCGGTGACCCCCAGAACAATACTTTTGCCTACCTTTCACGATAATTTTGCAGAAGAATAATCGGCGTGTGGTTTCTTTCTTTGTTTTCGTGGCATTGTGTGCACTGTAGTTCTTGTTTGTTTCTTATTTTTTTATTTATTTCAGCGCGTATGATTTCTCTGTAAATGCCATGCTGTGAGCAAGAAAGTATGTTCAGAGAAAGATAAACTTAGATAGAAGGGGTTTTAACGAGCAGATAGTAGGAGTGGTTGGCCTGAAGTGCAGTGAGGTAGAGTTAATGCAGGTCCGACTGGACGGCTTGAAAGCAGCTACCTTCCAGCTAGTCCGTTTAATTGACAGAGAAGATAGAGACTTTCATTAATAATAACAGCAAAGGAATTTTCCTTTCATGGCACGCATGATCTCCAAAATCTTGCTTGCGGTAGTACCTTTGAATAGCGCAATTTGCCGACAGAAACGATAGAAGACTCACGGAAAAAAATATAAAAGATGAAGAAGGCTATTTCCTACTAAATATTTTTTTCTTTAGAAGATAATGAAATGGTTGGGAGCTTTCTTGCTTATTTAGTATGTTACACTTTCCATTTTAATTGCGATAGAAATTATATTGATACTCCAGGAGCATTTCCGTCAGCGTCGCCGCCGTCGCCGTGATGTTCCCATATAAAGTCCCAGTGCCATAATATCGCCGTCGCTCGCCGTATGCTGTATGTGCGAGTGAAAGCGTGCGAGGGTGAGCCGGCGATCGCTGCTCAATCTCGCGCGTGCAAGGGAGGAAAGTGTGGGGAGGTAGCGCGCCATCTTCCTCTATGGCGTGCAAGGTGATGGGTGGCGGTGTGGAGGGGACGTTCTGCTCCAACGGCGGCTGCGGATACGGCGCAGCCGCGCCGACCCTATCTTCAAAGCAGTCTGCGATGGGATCAGAGTGCGCTGATTGCCGATAGCTTCGTGTGCGCTGTGTTCTTGCTGCTTAGTTCGCGTTGAAGCGAGAGAGAGAGAGAGAGAGAGAGAGCACGAACGTCAATTCGCTCGCTGCTGCTGCCGTGCTTCCTCACTCCAGCTTTTTGACAGCGTGTATGCGAGGTCATCGAGTGAGATGTGTTCATGTCTGCTCGTGCGCGCGTGACACCATGCTTGTTGATTTAGTTAGTAAGCGAATGTTTACAAGTTTGCACGGTCGATAAAACTACTGCCCTTACTTCGGATCATCATCATCATCATCAGTCTAGTTACGCCCACTGCAGGGCAAAGGCCTCTCCCATACTTCTCCAACTACCCCGGTCATGTACTAATTGTGGCCATGTTGTCCCTGCAAACGTCTTAATGTCATCCGCCCACCTAACTTTCTGCCGCCCCCTGCTACGCATCCCTTCCCTTGGAATCCAGTCCGTAACCCTTAGTGACCATCGGTTATCTTCCCTCCTCATTACATGTCCGGCCCATGCCCATTTCTTTTTCTTGATTTCAACTAAGATGTCGTTTACCCGCATTTGTTGCCTCACCCAATCTGCTCTTTTCTTATCCCTTAACGTCACACCCATCATTCTTCTTTCCATAGCTCGTTGCGTCGTCCTCAATTTCAGCAGAACCCTTTTCGTAAGCCTCCAGGTTTCTGCCCCATATGTGAGTACTGGTAACACACAGCTGTTATACACTTTCCTTTTGAGGGATAGTGGCAACCTGCTGTTCATGATTTGAGAATGCCTGCCAAACGCACCCCAGCCTATTCTTATTCTTCTGGTTATTTCAGTCTCATGATCCGGATCCGTGGTCACTACCTGCCCTAAGTAGATGTATTCCCTTACCCCTTCCAGTGCTTCGCTACCTATCGTAAACTGCTGTTCTCTTCCGAGCCTGTTAAACAATACTTTAGTTTTCTGCAGATTAATTTTCAGACCCACCCTTCTGCTTTGCCTCTCCAGGTCAGTGAGCATGCATTGCAATTGGTCTCCTGAGTTACTAAGCAAGGCAATATCATCAGCGAATCGCAAGTTGCTAAGGTATTCTCCATCAACTTTTATCCCTAATTCTTCCCACTCCAGGCCTCTGAGTACCTCCTGTAAACATGCTGTGAATAGCATTGGAGATATCGTATCTCCCTGTCTGACGCCTTTCTTTATAGGGATTTTGTTGCTTTCTTTGTGGAGGACTACGGTGGCTGTGGAGCCGCTACAGATATCTTCCAGTATCTTTACATATGGCTCATCTACACCCTGATTCCGTAATGCCTCCATGACTGCTGAGGTTTCGACTGAATCAAACGCTTTCTCGTAATCAATGAAAGCTATATAACTTCGGATAGCTGTCTGAAAGCTAACTTCGGATAGCTGTCTACTAATTTGCTATCGCAATCGATGCTTCGCCTCTCGGGCGAAACTGAGACTTTCTTGTCCCTTCTCTTTTTTGCAAACACAAATAATTCACCGATCATTACGATACTACCTAATGCGAAATTTTAGCGTAGCTCTATACGGGTTATCATTTCGCAATATATTCAGGCAAATAATTTGAGAGAGACATATAGCAGGGTCGGCAATCGTCGAAAATCTGATCTGCGGGTCAATGACTCGTCGAAGGTTCCAGCGCAATCACAGGTGCCGCGTGGCTTCCAGCAAGTATTACACAATTCGCGTCGAGCATACAAGCAGATTACAAAACAATTGCGAACCACGACAATCGAAACAAGCGCAAACGACACCAAACCAAGCAAACTAAGCAAGCCATAGCGAGAGCTGACGCGAGCAGACGATAATACGAAACAAGCGGTCCGGCTGAGACCGGATACGAGTACGCATCGAGTGGTCGGGAGGGTCCGCATGACACAAGTTTCCAGCGTGCACGTCACTGAAGGGCCCCTTTGCTTCCTTTAAGCTCCCATTGGTCTCTGCCGTTTGCACTTCGCGTCTTTCATCTTTTGCTGCACTCGTTCGCTCGGTTACGTCACCGACGCCGGCGCTCGCCGCAGGAACTGGCGCTTAAGATCTGCGCTCTAAAAGAAACAGTAAAATAAATAAATAAATAAATAAATAAATAAATAAATAAACGGTGTCTTTCCCGTTTGCGGACTGAAAAAGTTAATCGGAAATGAGAAATAAACGTATGAAGCGAAGCCTTGAAACTATACATGACAGCAACATGGAAACGATAAATAAATGAGTAAAAGTTTGCTTAACCAATGCGTCTTCAAAGTTGAAGCAGGTAAATGGGTGAGAGCCGCTCAAGTCGAGTCCGAGGTTATCGGGAGTTAAAAGTGGCGGCGCTCTTATCGACGCCTTCAAGCACGCGACAGCGAAGAAGAATGGCCGGAAGCAGGCAGTTCGCAAACAGTTCGCGGTTGCAGCGCCGAAGCGATAACCCAAGTCGTTTCAGCCTTTGCGGCGGCTTTTTCTCTTACCTTCGTGGTTGCTACGTTCGCAGGAGCTAACATATATCGCTGCCCTTTCTTTTCAAAAGCTGCGAAAATAGAAAGCGATCTTTGCGCTATGGTGCTTTTGTGTCACTAAATCCGTACATCACTGAGGAAGTTGTAGAGAGCGGAGCTTTTCAGCTGTAAGTCTCTGCATTCAATATAAACTTTATTGACATTTGTTTTTATTCTCATAGTGGCCACCACTTAAATATTTGTTTCTCTTTCTGTGTCTGTCTGTCCACAGATCACCGTTATAATGGTAGTGTCTGGGTAAATTTCCTTCGTGTATAAACGCAATTACATCCATGCGAGAAAAATTTACCCGAAAAATTTACGGGCAGTCGTGGCATTTGGCGTCAGATATAAAATGAGGGCTGACAACGCGATTACTTACATCTTGGGATGATTTTTTTTTTCGCCGGTAGAAGTTACGCCTGAACGTGAAATCAAATAACGACAAATTCAAATTGTGTCTGCTGTTATCGTTACTTGCGGGTAAAGCATCCGTGTGAAAGTGCACGTTTTTACAAAGGTTGCTGTGATAGGGCCTAAAGCCGACGAGAAATTATATATACAAGACTGTCGAAATTTGTTTGTGATGACAGGAGCTGTGTTTTCCACGCCATTTTTGCGTCTGCGTATAGAGGGTTTCGCGACTGCCTCGACTAATGCCTCCTAGCCAAGCGTATGAATCTGGTAGGTGAATCGGACGTTGATTTGCCAGCCTTTCGTTTAGTTTTATGCCTCTCTCGTTCTCCAGCCAATTGCATCTGTTTTCCAAGTGTGAGAAGCTCCTTAAGCGCATTATGAGGCTGTATTTTTCTAAAAAGTTTTTTTAGTCCGGTTTTAGTCATTTCTCATCGTCTGTACCACCGAGTAGCTTATTCCGGGTATCGAGGGTGCGCGGTTTCGTGCGATCCAGTGAAGAAAAGGAGAACAAACGAACCATGAAAGTAACCGTTATGCAGTACGGACTCCTAGTTAGCCTATGCAATCTATAGTTTCGGCAAACGTGTATGATTATGGGTCCTTGGGCGGGAAAGTGTTAGGAGACACTAGTCTAACCGCCAATTATAATTTCCCGCGGTCAGTGCTTTTGCGTATAGGTGCGCCCTTTCTGACCACTGCCGTCGTGCTTCACTTGTCACGCCACTACACCACACGCTGTAGTTTTCATCAGCTTTCGTTATGTGGCACGAACATTGTATCGCTAAAACCGTACAGCACAGTGAAAGCTGTAGTGGTCTGGCTTTTTGTTTGTCAAATTTCAGCAGGTCCCTCATGCACATTTAAATGGTGCATGACGGCTTTTTGACTGTAAGGCGTCTGTAGTAGAAAAAAAGAATGAAGACGACTTAACTTGAAAAAGGTGATGAAAAGTTTTATTAGCACATCTTTATCAATAAACCCTTTTGATTCAGCTAAATAGAGTCATTACGCAATAGGTTGAGCGCCGGCGTCAGCATCGAGAGGGACCAGGGGTCGAATTCACAAAATTTTCGTCGGCAAGTGATGTTTGCTATTGGCAGGCCGCCAATGATTTGTCAAGCTTCACGATTGGCTGGAATTTTCTCTTGCAAACAATTCTAGCCTAAAATCATTTTTTTTTTGTAAATACGGCAGGTTGGCTGTTTTCTGAGTAGTCTTTCATAACGTATTTATCATCCGCCGTCATCAACGATATGCATACGCCGCGAGCAGGATAACATGGATATGGTCGCGGAAACTCTCAGATACTGTGTCTATATTGTGCGTGCGTATTGTTAATCTGTATAACACTGTCGTCGGCAGAGGTTGTCGGTTCGGCTACCGCCGGGGGAATACCATCTCTCCTTCCATATTAATTTTCAGACCATTTACGAATAATATCAATGTAAGCTTAAATTTTGCCCTCCCTTATATTTGCAGGCCGCACACTAAGGATTGAAGGAAAGAGAAAAGCTGGAGGCAGGGCGATTAACCAGAATAACGACCGGTTGGCTACCCTACACCGGGGAAATGGGAAAGGGGAAAACAAGGAAGACATGGAGAGAGAGGAGGGAAGGAAAGAAGGTAATTAGCGGTGAGTTCGCTGACGCGTGTTGTCTAATAGTAATTGCACTAATAGTCACGGACGTTCACACAAGTCCGTCGTCCTCAAGAAGCACAAGAGAGAGAGAGAGTAATATAGGAAGGCAGGGATGTTAATCAGTCAATCGTCTGGTTGGCTACCCTACGCTGGGGGAAGGGAGAAGTGGAAGCGAGATAAGGGAGAGAGAAGGTGTAGATACCTGTACGGACGGCATTTGAGTTAAAGCCGCTCGCGCAAACCAGAAGTTCTGAGAAAGCACAAAAGTTCCTTCATTGCCTTCTGAGCCGATGATCTGTCGGGACGGTGCTCTAGTAATGTCTGTTCACTCAGAGGACGATCATCTAATTCCCTCAATGTATTGGACAAAGATTGTCTTTGGGCTTGAAATTGAGGACTATGGCACAATAAGTGTTCAATGTTCTCCTCGAACCCGCAAACATCACATGCAGGACTATCAGCCATTCCAATTAGTGCTGAGTAGGCATTCGTGAAGGCAACTCCAAGTCATAACCGACACAGAAGAGACGCTTCACGTCGGTGTAGACCAGCTGGAGGTCTGAGTTGAAGTGACGGGTTTAGTATGTCGAGTCTTGTGCGCCTTGTATGTGCGGTATTCCACTCTGCTAAGGAGATCGTGCGTGCTAGAATGCCAAGTTGTCTCGCGGCGTCGGTCCTTGAGAGAGGAATGGGGACGCAGCGGTCTTCTTCGTTTGATGTCCGAGCTGCCTTATCTGCCTTATCATTTCCTATGATACCGCAATGACCTGGTATCCACTGAAAAGATATACCTTGACCTTTTTTTCCTAAATGATAGACAAGTTCCACGATTTCGCACGTGAGCTGATCGTGAGTTCCACGTCGGAGAAACGACTGCACACATTGCAAGGTCGGCCTTGAATCGCAGAAGACTGCCCTTATTCTAGGACTTTCAGCATTTATCACATGAAGCGCGTCGAGGAGAGCCACGAGTTCTGCCGCTGTAAAGGCAGTGATATGGCAAGTCTTGAACCGCTGGGTTATTCCTACTGCTAGTACAACTACAGCGCCACCGGAACTGGTTGATGTAGTTGATCCATCAGTATAGACGTGTGTGCAGTCGCTGTATTTGTCGTACAAGAGAAGTAAAGTTAGTTGCTTGAGCGCTGATGATGGCAAGTCCGACTTTTTCTGAAGTCCTGGGAGTGTAAGATTTACTTGAGTATGGCGCATACACCATGGAGGAATGGAAGGCCTTGCCGCAGGTGTGTAACCTGGCCTGATAGAGGCACGGTGCGCAAAGACAGTCGCACTGAATGTCGTGTGAGGCTTATCTACTGGGAGACTTGCGAGGTGGTGGGTAGGGGTCCAGGCGAAGTGTCTTATGTGCGCACGCATTGTTTCAATGCTAATGTGCGTTCTAATAGTGGAATCCTGATCGACTGCAATAACTTCAGTCGTTGACGCACTCCGCGGTAGACCAAGACATATCTTGAGGGATTGGGCTTGGATGCTTTGGATTATATTCAGTTTAGTTCTGCAGATGTTTGACATGACCAGTAGGCTGTACCGCAGGAATCCAATAAAGAGGACCCTGTACAGTTGCAGCATGGATTGTATTGGCACTCCCCAGGTCTTTCCCGCAAGGAACTTGCACTTATGGCAAATTCCTGTCAGGCGTTTTCTCACATAATTCACATGAGCGGTCCAGGAGAGATTTTTGTCAATGACCACCCCCAAAAATCTGTGACTCGTGCTGTACGAGATCAGTTATCTGTCGACGGATATCACGTATGGAGGCATTAATTTCCTGGTAAACGCCACCACTGCACACTTTTCGTATGATATATGAAGTCCTTGTTCTCGAAGGTAGGATGATGTTAAAGTGGCTGCCTTCTGGAGCCGCGCGCGAAGCTGCAGGCGTGTCACACCCGACGTCCAAATGTAAATGTCGTCTGCATATATGGAGAGCCTAATAGTGCATGGCAGGATGTCTGCAAGGCCAATGAGTGTTAGTCTGAAGAGCGTTGGGCTCAGTACTCCGCCCTGAGGCACCCCACGGTTACTGTAATGTGGGGAGGTCGTGCCATCCTCGGTAAGTATGAAAAACGATATCTTATGTAGATAGCTACTTATCCAAAAATAGACTTTGCCGGCAAGTCCTACTGCCTCTAAGGCGTTGAAAATCGCTTTCGTGCGTTACGTTATCGTACACTCCTTTAACATCCAGGAACAGGGCAGCAGATAATCTTTTGCAGGACTTCTGGTGCTCGACGTACGTCACCAAGTCGATAACATTTTCTATGGAAAAACGGCCACGCCTGAAACCGGCCACTGCATTGAATATACCTGGTAATGTTCGAGGTACCATTCTAGCCGTGCTAGAACCACCGTATCCATTAGTTTTCCGATGCAACTGGCAAGCGCAATTGGTCGGTATGATGCAATGTTTACAGGTGACTTGCCAGGCTTGAGTAGTGGAATTGGGCGACTGGTCTTCCATTCCTGGGGAACCGTACCTGTCTGCCAGGAGCTGTTGTACAAGAGCAGGAGCACTTCCAAGCCTCTTCGCCAAGATTACATAGGGCTCGGTAGGTTATACCGTCGGGTCCTGGTGAAGATAAATGCTTGCACAAGGCCAGTGCAGCTTCGAGTTCCTCCATGGAGAAAGGACGGTTCATGCGGGGGTCGCGTGAAATCGGTGAGTGGTGGAGCGTCGATGTTCCAGCGGAACTAGTTTCGCCAGCAATCCTCCTGCAGAAAGCTTCCCCGACGTCAATCTCGCTGCATTGTTGGTAAAGGGCCAAAGACTTAGAAGGGTGGCGCTGCTGAAGGGTTCCGCGGAGACCACGAACAGTTCTACATATGTGAGACAAAGGTTTTCTTGGATCCAAAGACTCACAGAATGACTTTCATCTTTGCGATGCGAGTTTGTCCATGCGACGCATATAGCGGTGAAGCACAAAAGTTCCTTCACCGCTATATGGGCCGGCGAGCGATGATTAATTTTCATGTTAAGTTGGTATATATATATATATATATATATATATATATATACACACACACCAACTTATACAATGATGGCTTAAGGAGACGGCTTCGTGTTCTTTCTTTCTTTATTTATTGCTTAAAGGTCACAAATATCGCACCTTAATTACAAAGTTTCGATATTCCAAGAGCTCTTAACGAACTGTTAAAAAAGAGGATCTCAGAAGGAGAGCGCTGCAAATGGCGTATTAACAAGCAGCGCAGCTCAAAGTTCCATGAAAATGGAAGTGCACCATATACGTTGTGTCGAGCACATAGCAACGAAACTAAACTGCGTACCAATGGCAATGTTGCCGGTGATGTTAGTTTCAGGCCACTTGAAATTCAACAGCGGACCCACATATTTACAATATCAATATAACTGTGCCGACCTCTTTGCCTTTCTGATGAATGCTCTCTTATTTTACTTCTAAAGCTTAACCTTACCTTTTCCTGTGAGTTTTTTTTTTAGTGTTCTGTTCCTAACTTAGCGTGTCGAGCGGTAATTGCTTGTGCGCAGCGACCTATGCGCCTGAAAATGCGCGCGAAGCAGTTTTACTTCCATAAGTGCGCCCTTTACGTTCAATAGCTACCTTCATCTCGCTAAAGGCAGTTGCGAAATGAGGTATTCAAAACCAACTGAGGAACGCGGATAAAAAGAGACGAGCGTGTTTTTATTTAAGGCACTAAAAGGGACGACTGCTCGCACATAATGGCCAGGTACGCAATACGCGCCGTCATTTAGTCTCGAATGAAGAGGGGAAGGGGGGGGGGGAGGGCTAAAGGGGGAAGCCCGTGTAAACAATTGTCGAGCAAACGACTAATTGCGATGCAAGGAGTGGTTGCGAAAAGTCAGCAAAAAGCGCACGTGTGGTTCGGAGGGCGGTGCGTAAGCTCGTTGCAAGATTAAGCGATGCAAATGCTGCGGTGCTTCTCAATTTTCACGCTCCACGAAGTATCGGGCGTCATTCATATTAAAAGCTGAGCACGCGCCGATTCGCGCCCGATATTAATGACCTTTGTCGGACGTCGTGTTTGCCTTCCCGTGCGTTCCTTTCAATCAAGAGACGCGCGCCAGACGCTTATTCCTTCGCCGCCATTGAAGGCCTGGGAAGAAGAGAAGCGGACAGAAAGGAAACGGGAAACTAATTAAGTCAAAAGGAGGCACCGCAGCTTATATGCACCTGAAGTTTCCTTGTTCGTAGCGCCAGCCGCCGCGCCCCTTCATCGCTCGTTTGCCGACGGCAGCACGTTTTTCTGCGGCGCCAAGCGTGTTCAACCGCGGAGCGTCAATCTGCGCCGCGATCGCTCCTTCGCGTCGTGCACGGGCAGAACACCGAAAACAACGCCAGTTGCCATGCCAACCGTTAACGCGACCTTAAGGCTGAGAATGGATTAACTCCATAATTGCTGATTAAATGAATGACTGATCAATTATTCGATTGGACTTCAACGGCGCTGTACAAAGCTGCACAGTGCTTTTACCGGCAGGTCTCAAGCTCAAAGCTTTAGTTACATGCGTTAACAGGAGGCAAGCCCATATTCAAAGGAATGAATAAGTTTCACGGGTTTTAAGCTGCCGAAACTACCCAGAGAGCGGTGAGGGACGCCGTGGCGGAGGGATCCGGTTAAATTTCGATCATCTGAAGATCTTTACCGCGCACTCAAAGCACGGGACACGAGCGTTCTTGCGTTGCGCCGCCACCACAATGCGGCCACCGCGGTCGGGAATCGAACCATAGACCTTGTGCCGCGGCGGGTAGTTTATACGTTTGTTCTCTTGGACACTCAAATGGCAGGTGAACTTCTGTCGGCTTACAGCTCCGTCAGTTAACGTAATTTCTCGCTCTTCATCTAAACTACCGCGATTATAATTAGCCGCACTGTGGCTTTGTGTGGTGGCGCCTGCTTATCCACCCTAATGAACTGTTACTTGGGTGTCCCACGCTGCCCCGTCTTCGTGCGCCGCACCTGCGACCTGACACTCTCGCGCATTTTCTTTCTTTTATATTTTTGCATTTGTCCGCACTATTTCGACGTTAAGACAGAAACAAGTCAGGCCAATAACTGCTGGCCAAGATGACGCCACTGAACCGCGAACTTAAGCTGCAACACGCGCAGTTTAACGCACGCCAGACTAAAGTGCTGCGTCAAATTTTGCAAATGGGCTTGGATGTTTATATTTAACTAAAAATATTCTGATTTTTTACGCGTGAAAATCACTGTCTGATTATGAGGCATGCCTCAGTAAGGGGACTCCGGCTTGACAGACCATCTGGGGCTCTTTAAAGTGTATCCCATGCATGGTACGCGGGTGTTTTTTGCCTTTCTTCACCATAGAAACGCGTCCGCTGTGGCCGGGATTTGATCCCGCTAACTTGTGCTTAGCGGGGCAACGCCAAAGCCACTGCGAGACCAGTGTGGGTTCATATTTAATTTCGTAATCACGTTGTGCTGCATGTCAACCCAAGGGAAGAAAAAAAACCGATAAAATGGCTTCGGCTAGTCCTCGAAAAGCACCCGGTAAAGCAGTTACCAGAACTCACGTGATTTACCACAACACAGCTCAATTTAGCCCATATATGTAACTTTGTCGACGCACTACATTTATTAGCTCCCATAGTGCCCATAATATTGCGGACGCTGCGCCATTTGATTTTTCATACGAGTGCGCATTGGTGTTTAAACGTCTGTCTTTACGTATCTCTCATTTAATCGTACGCGCATGCGTTTACCTTCGCGTTTTCTAACGCTTCTAGTCGCAATAAATGCTTCACTGCAAATCACACTGTGTCGCGTCACCCAACGTCAGACGCCGTAGGAGCTACAGTTGGACTCAAGTGCTAGTGCTTTGCAGACGTGCCGTTATCTCAAGTAAATGCCGTTCACGACCAAATGATTGGCGCACTGACCAAGAAAATATATTGATATATGGGACAAGTATTAGACGGAGAGTGTCGTCGAAAGAAGACTTGCGCAAGGGACGACGACGCATTTTCCTTGGGTACGAGATATGACTTTGTTAAGCCCTAATTTCCCAAACAAGAACGATGGGGTCTATCTGCATCAGCACCTTAGGCTTATGGTCTCATAAGTCAAGTGCCCACCGCTACTGACACTCTATTTTTTTGATGAGAAAGCGTCAAACTGCCCACTGAGTGAAAAAAATCACGTGTCATTCCACTCTGAGAAGAAGGACGACCAGCGAAGCTGTTTAGCACACGACACAGAGGTGACACGGAATTTTTTAACAAAAGTAAAAACTCATTTATTCTCTTGAACGATGGTCATCGTGACGAAAGGCACGCACACACGTTTATTGTCACTTGCGCGGACGAGGTGTGTCCAACGTCCCTAGGAGCCGGAGCAAACTAGACACGCGTGACGTTTCGACGGGACCGCCACCACATGTGAGCGGGAGAAAAGGAAACTAGATACGCACGCGCTTAGTTCATCCACAAGGCCCGGCTCAATCTGCTACCTCTCAACAGAGCCTGTATGTGGATGTCCGACCGTGAGCAGCGGTGCAGAGTTTGTGGGTATGCGAAGGAGACGCTGCCCACGTACTCTGCCACTGCATGTCAAAGATTGTCATGTACACCGCTCGCCACAACAACGTCGCGGCTCGGCTCCGCACTGCGTGCCGGAATCGAATTTCCATCGTCTACGAGAACCAGCCAGTAGGCAACACTAATCTCCGCACTGACCTCGACCTAGCACGCGGTGAAGAGGCGGTTGTCATCGACGTCTGCTGTTCCTCCGAAGACCGACCTGACGCCTTCACCGACACCCGCAACGCCAAGGTTACCAAGTACCAGCCGGTGAGACATGTAGCACATCAGTACCAGCGAGTAACTGTTGACGCCATCATCGTTGGTGCCGTGGGCCCCTGGGACCCCTAAAAATACGTTGCCATGCGCAAGATCTGCTCATGGTCCTACCTTAAAGAGTTTAAGAAGTTCGCCGTGAGCTAGGTCATCTCTGGCTCACGTGAGATTTATCATCATCAGCACTTAGCGCGTCGGTAACTTCAACGAACTCTAACTCTTGAACTCTGAATGGCTGTTTTGTTCATTCTGATTGATTTTTACATCCTTTTTTTCCTTTCCGGTTTTCTGACCCTCTTATTTTTTCAATAACATTGAAACAAGACCTCTGTTCTTAGCCTTGCACCTGGGACCTCTTTGTGTCCCAGGTGTGACAAGGGTTGTTCAAGAGCACGTCACAGGACCCGGAGCCCCCTACTCGGAGTCCACAGGGGTAGTGCGATTGTGCTTGGACCCTTTCTCTATTATCTTCGGAATAAAACCACAGTTTTTGCTCTCGCACATGAAAAATATGGAAGCCTACCGTAAACAGCTTCGCTGTAAAAGTCTGTCACCTGGAGCAGTGAAACAGCACCTAAAGTCCCGTAGGCTGCGACCTCTTGCCAAGAGTGAGCTTCGACGTAGCAAGGCAGACAAAAGGGGACATTTGCTGCCGCACTAGCGCGCCAGGTGTTTTGTGAGGAAAGAGGGCATCGCCGCGACGCCGCGTCACCCACGCTTTCGCTCTCGGAAGTCTGTGCCATCCGCGTGTTCCTTGTCTAGTTGCCCATCGGTGAGGTCAAATCAAAACGAGCCAAGCGTTTCAACGTCCCCGTTTGACCGCGAGTGGTTCATAACTGGAAGTACCGCTCAGCTGACACCAATGCTTGCGCATTCACAACTCATAAGAAATGCTTAGGTGTCCTCGGATTTCTTTTTGCTGATATTTTTAGCCATGTTATGTGCTCTCGTCGATGTGTAAGAGTTTCGTACAGCTAGCATTAAACATCTCATTGTCTTCAGTTTATTATTGCAATATTATTTTTCTTTGTTTCCTGCAGATTTATTATATGTGAGGCCGAGCTAGCAGACTTTAAACCAAAAATGCATTATTTTGTAAAGCGTGCTTCACTGTAAGATGGGTTTGCTTGAGGCAGAGCCACTACATTGCGTCGTGCAAATAATATGCCGGGAGAGGGATGGACGTTACGCAGGGATGGAAGAAGAAAGAGGCTGAAAAAATATGAACCAATAAATATAGGTAGAGGAATGCAAATTTAATTACACTGTAATGCAGTTATGCTATAAGTACACCACATTTAACCATTAAAAAATCGAAACAGCTTGTTTAACAGGCAGATAAAGCCTGTTTCATATAACAGTCTGTTTCACATAGTACGCTTCTACGAATCAAGACGCTCCGACGTGCAGGAACCGTTCCGTTGCCATCAAAAGTTAACTTTATATGCTCCGACTTCCAGCGTCCGCCAACTCAGTTACTGCCGGTCTTTCAACGAGCTCGGGCTGTTACTGATACGCCAACACGTACGTCACACTCTGTTGCCCAACCAAATCTGAATTGTGCCACGTTGACGCAATCGCGTTTGGAATCGCAGGTAATTAGCAGCATGCGAATGGGCTTTACAAGTTGCATAACACTTTGTTTGCATCATAGAAAGAGTTCTCATCACGTAATTGTGGTATTATGAACGAAAGTTCCAATCGCTCTTCTGAAATCTAAGCTCCTTAGCTGAAGGGAAAAGCATTATATGTTCGAAGGATAGATCCGGTTCATCGCCATGTATGGAGTCGTTCTAACAACTTACCTACCCCGGCACGAAGCACAAGATATTCAAGACCAAGAGAGCTAGAGAGAAAACAAGGAAAGAAATAGGAGGGAGGTCAACCCAAATTTGGAGGCACGCAAAATTGCCGCGTGACTGGCTGCTAGAACCACTTTGCCTGTATTCGCGGGCTTCTTTCACGCTCGGAAAAGCACCTTTATGTAGCACGCATTGAGCCACAATAAGCTGCATTGGAATTTTTTTATGTTGTTCTACCATTTTCTCATTGACACTTTTCATCTATAATATTTTAGAAGTCTATTAATTAATTAAGACTGGTTATCTATTTAGGCGGAACGAAAAAATATTATCTGAGTATTTACAAGCGACGGCAAACAACATTACCTTGGGTCTGTCCAGCTACGTGGCATTCGCATATATTAAAGCTCTGGCTAAAGTTAGATGGGACATCTTGTATGGTCTTGTATAGTTATGCACATAGGAACCTTACCTTTTCCTTTTTTCTGTGCAGAACTGTACAAAGGAGAGGTTCTTCTTTCGGCGCAGACATCGTTCTTCATCGGCGTTATTGTCTTGAAAGTTTCCACATTTGTGCTGAGGCTCTACCACTCTTGAGAGAGGATTTCGGTGAGAGAACCTTGCAGGTCAACGGCTCGGGATAGCCAGTAATTTATTCGAGCAACTTCTTAGCTCAATAGAATGAAGAGGCCGGAAAGACCCGCACGCACCAAAACGTGGTTGCCGATAATTTTTTATTATTATGGCATACAAGCTTATATACACAGAAAAAAAAAAGTTTAAAAAAGGGGGAAATCAGCTTTCAGCATGAGATAGACAAGTGGATACGTGCCACTATAGGCGTGCACGGGCGACCAACTGTCCGATAAATACCTCGCGTCATCATTTCATCATTGCAGCACTGATGTTGCGCGCTGAAGCTTCAGTTTTTTCTTTCCTTATGTATATAAGCGTGTATGTCACACTAAACACCAGTTGGAAGTAGCACATTTTTTGTGTTCTCACCTTTATGACCTGTCCATTTTTTTTCGCGCTAAGTTATTCAAATGAGGAAACCGAAGTATAGGTCAAGTTGCGTACGGGCAACAATCTGATCAGCAGGGCCTGCTCCTTTCTTCGAGCCCAATTTTCCCTAGAAGCACCAGGAAAGCTCTCAGAGAGAGGCATCAGGCGGCGCACAATGCCCCGGCCAAACGGACATGGGGAGTCTCTCGCTACTCGCCGCGCATAACAGCAAGAAATATGAACACTTGAGTAGAGTGTAGCCATGCATGGGGCCGATAGGCACCGATAAAGAGGCAACAGCAGCGGCACGCCAAGACATAGGAGCAAGGACAGCATGGACTAGGGAGTCTCCTGCACTAGGGCACGCAGCCACTACCAAATGCAGAGAAATATAGTCTCTAAAGGAGAAAGAAAAGAAAAAGAAAAGAAAAGAAAGCAAGAAAAGTAATGGAAAGTGACTAGAGGACGGACCGTGAGTGTGAGTGCATAGATCGAGAGGCAGTTTGGACGCGGAGTGAGAGAGAGAGAGAAAGCGCAGACAAGAAGCGGCAGCGTTGGCGGTACTGAGCCTCTTAGCGAATGCACGCTGCAAATATTGACGGGGGGCCCCCGAGATCTTCAGCTGCGGGAGCCGCGCAGGACCCGCACACGAGCGGGGCTTGCAGCAGCAGCCGTTCCTGCTGCTGCTGCTGCTGCTGCTGCTCCCGGCTTCTACCCCCGCCGTCAATAACGCGCCAGCCGTAGCGTCATCACCGTCGCTAAGTGAGTGCATCCTCGCAAGAGTGCCTTGATTCTCCCAAGGAACATCCCCCCTCCTTTCTCCCTTCCCGGGCACTCTCTCTTTCCTGCAGAAGACGCAGACCTCGTGCTCTCGGGGCCCACTGTGAAAGGCCCCGCCAATAGCTCAGAAAACCGGCTGGCTAGAGGATGAGCTAAAATGCTAACGAAAAGAAGAAAACGCCGGCCGCGGCTATAGTATGGCACGGCTCCCTTCGAGTCTCAAGACTTGTCCCACGCGTGCCCTCCGAGCTCTTATGCCTAGACTTTCCTTTTTTATTTCGTTCTTCTTTTACTTCCTGCTCTTCTGCTTTCCGAATATTGTATTTTTTTCTATTTCAATATAAAGGCCCGATAAAGGAACAAAATGAGAAGGCATGGGGGAAAGCACTACAGAATACAAAAGATAGACAGCGAAACAAAAGTTTCTCCGAACAGAAAGAAAGCGGGAAGGGGGGGCTGGCGCAAGTCGGGGCGTGGTGTGGGCAAGGGAAAAGTTTGGCTGTCGAAAGTCTCGGATTTCGAGTACTCTAATGTACCCGGCGCCTCTGCGCTGGCGCGTCCGCCACGCAGCGAGCTCCCGGATGACAGCAGGGTGGATGTTGGAGCGTCCACCACGTCCGCCCGGGCGTTTTCCCTCGCGCGCGGACCTCATTTCCCGCCATTAACGCCACGCGTGGTTTCATCGCCCGCTTGCCCAACAATTTGTTCGTGATGTCGTCCCCGTGTTCTTTTGCCGAAACGTCTGCGGTCCCACGAAACTATAGACATATATCGCAGTCTTGCGGGCATGATGGCTAGCTGCGTGTGGGGTGCTCGTGAAACATAAAAATCACACCATTTGGTTTTCACGACTCGATCTGGCAGAAGTCTGCCGCTCTTCGCGACTGTAGCCCGACGGTCAGACAGTAGATTGACATTTACGTCGAATCTGTTCCTCCCACGCTTCTGGTTTTCTTTTGGGATATCAGTTATGGAAGCAAACTGCACCATGTAATGCCACAAGGCATTTTCATTTTATTTGTTGGCAGAAATGGTTTTTACAAGCGAAGCTTGCATTGGTTCATAAGTGGCATCGTCGTGGTCACGCAATAAAAGAAGGACCAGTTGCTCCCAGAGCAGAACATTTGCAGGAAAGGGCGAATTGATGAGTTGACAGCTGCGCTGGCGCCGGAGTTAGCAAGAATTCCAGCTGCATAGGCGCGCGGTCATGCCCTGCTCGCAACCAATTAGAGCCGTTTCGCTTCCTCCGGGGAAGGAAGGGATAGGAAACGGTTTCGCACGCGTTGAGCCGACTTCGTTTCCGGTCAATTCAGTCTCGGAAAACAGATGGGACGGCCACGCGTTGTGCATTCCCCCGAGGAACGGGAAACATTCGACGAGCGACGGCGAGAACTCGCCCGTGAAAGGGCTCGCCGTCGCCGTGCCGATTCAGCCGTTAGAGCCGCTTGAGCCCAGGCTATCCGACAGCAACACGAAGAAGATTCCGAGCTGAGGGAGCGGGAGGCCGAAGAAATCGGGCACCGGTACCTGTGTATTACCTAACCTCGAGGAAGGTCAGGTGCACAAATTTCGCTTACCCCCATTTTCCGGTAAGGGAAGGAAAGGGTTGGTCATTCTTTTCACAACAACGGTGTTTCTTGTTCTCATTAAGGTATTTTCTTATGTTATTGGTAGGCGTACAGTAACATCAGTAATGACATCAACACAAATGTATTAAACGAGAAATGTCACAAGAGGGTAACGAAAAACGAAGCCGACATGAGCGACACTCAATTTTTCAAAGGATGCTCTTCAGAAGCGTCTATATTTTTTTTAGAAATGAAAGTACCGAAAGTGGCTCAAATTAAGCTGTTCGATGAAGGAACGCTTTTGTTTTTGTCATGTCTGTGCTGAGGTAATGCAGTCGCTAGAAAAGTTACCGTAAAGTAAAACGTCTAAGACGGTTCCTGTACTTGTCTCTCACCTCGACGGTTGAAATCATAGAAAGAAATTCATCCGCATTTTGCTCTCCACTCATAAACATATAAAGAATTTAGCCGTTTAATTGGTATAAGTACTCACCCCAGTCGTCTAAACTAACATAGAACAGCTGCACGAGATAAATCAACAATATGCCTTTTGGGTGCTTCAAGAGCTAACGGAAAACCAACATAACCGCCCGAGAACGAGATTCATGACCTGCTACACTACCCGCGAGAAAAATAAACAAAATAAAAGAAACAGCAGATTCGAGTAACGCTGAGGCTGTGTGGGTGCTGGAGACGTGCCAGAGCACGCGGTGATTTCTGTCTCACTGTGTCCCTATCAGGTTTTCCCGTAATGTGCACCGTAGGGTAGCGAAGCATCCGCTATCCGTTGGCGCTGGAACGTGGACGATGCTGTATAACCGCCGGACGCCGGGCGCCATTTTCTAGTTTTCCCGAAAGCTTCGAGTGGACGTTCAAAAGGGCTCCCCTTGCCCCTCGTTCCCTCTTTTCTTTTCCCCATTCTCGCTCGGACGCCCCGGAGAAAATAGGGGAAAAAAGAGAAGAGCGCAAGGAGCGTAGCGCGTGATGCAAGAGTGATTGAGAGTGAAAAATAAAAAGGAGAAATAAGAATCGAGGCGGCAAAATGGCGTTACAAAACCATGGGGGGCGAAGCAGGATGATCAGCTCTTTTTCTGTTCCCCTTCGCCGCACTCAACACTCTTTTCGGGCCGCCGTTCCTCCACATTTCCCCATGTTTCCCCCTTTCTTCCCACCGAGTGCTGCGCTGCCGGCCCCTGCATCTCCCTTTCCGACTCCCGTAACATATCGCAGTCACCCCGCAGCAATGACAGGAAAGGCCCGCGTAGGCAGACAGGCCGGCAGGCCAGCGAGTGACTGGAATAGGTAGCATGTGCAAGCTACTGACACGAAAAGAGACAAAGAAAGGTAAAAAAACTAACTTGGTAAAGGCATAGTAGTATTCAGTCTGGCTGCAGCAAGCTCTGCCTTCTGTTTTCGCGGACCAGTCTTTCTTTCTTTCTTTCTTTCTTTCTTTCTTTCTTTCTTTCTTTCTTTCTTTCTTTCTTTCTTTCTTTCTTTCTTTCTTTCTTTCTTTCTTTATCCGAGCTGGTGTTGCGCGCGAGCGAATCTCTTTGAAACGCAAAAGCAAGGATCGAAAGAAGGAAAGAAACAGCGCGTAAGCAGGGCGGACAGGCAGGCCGCGGCTTGAGTACTCGAACAGAAGCGTTTCCTTTGGCGCGGTTCTTTGACGGAATTTACACACGTCTCGAGCTGTATAACGTTCCACTATCATCCGGAGCGAGCACGCTCAAAAACGCGGCCGCAACGGCAGCAGGAGAAACAAGGACAGAGATGGGTAACAACACGATGACAGAGAAAGTAAAGGAGAGAAGCCGAAATTGAGAGAGACTGAAAAAGAAAGTATATAGAGAAAAAAAAAGCGATGCCATGAAATCACCTAGCATTCACCCGTCTTCTTCATTTTCTCCCTTCCAGTCGAACACTAAAAACCAAACAAGCCATGCGTATAGACAGAGGCACACACACAAAATTCGCGTACAACACTAAAGTTCGCACGGCAAAGCTTCAGCAGCAAAAGCAACGAATGAACATTGGGAAGAAAGAAAGGTGAACCACGGAGTAAAAGTGAGGGAACACGGATAGAGGCGGAGGAGGCCATGCCGGTAATACGGGGCCGGACCGGGTGGCTCGCATCGATGGATTATGTTTCGTTTATCAGTTTGTTTGTTTGTGTTCTCGCGCGTCTCTCGGGAAACGCGAGAGAGAGCTAGAGAGAGGGCCGCCATTTTCGGCGTACGTGCTGCGCAGTGTAGTAGCCACTACCGGACCATTAGGCGCGTTTTGGGGAAAGGAAGAAAAGAAAGAAAAAGGCGTGGGAAAAGAAACATAGAGCCGTGTCATGCACACACGCACACACAAACACGCACCGCAATCCAATAAAGTCCAATTTATGCTGCTTCCCTTGGGCCGCCGTCGCGGGGTGAATGCGCGCGTGTGCGCGCTACCTGTCCCCCTTCCCCGCTTTCTTTCTCTCCTTCTCACACAGTTCCCTCAAAACCGCCCCCTCTCCCTAGCTGCACTCTTCTTTTTCCGGATTCCCTCGTCTTACCTTCCCCTCCTCGGCATGCACTCCTCTTCGCCTCGCGCAACCCTAAAGTCACACGAGCCATCTACAAGCGCTTGCATCAAAGAACCGACATGGAAGCGGAGATCAGGACTCCTCGCCCTCCCCCCCCCCCCCCTCGCCTCCTGCCACGATAGCGCACATTGGGAAAGGTTCGGGGAGTCGTAAAGGAAAGAAAAGGGGGAGAACAGAGAGAGAAATCATGCTGGACAAGAAGTAAACCGAGTGACTGCTTCCCCTGGGCACTCGCATCCACTTGCTGCCTGAATAATGCACAAAATGTTGTAACTCGCCCACACAAGGGTTGCACTTTCTCCCGCGAGACCTGCCTAATCGTTGTCCTTCTATATTTATTTATTTGGTTTTTCTTTCACCGCGTGCTCGTGCTTTCTGTTTTCCTATCATGTCGGTCTGTTTTCTTTCTCACGGACATGGAAACAAGAGAATGACGTGACCGCAAGAAGCACTAAGCGAGTGCGGCATGTTGTTTCACGTCATGAAGCCCTCAAAAGGACCTGAAGTGCACTCAAGTAGCTTAGGCTGCCCTTTTCTTTTTCGTCTCTTCTTCGCCTGGCGTAATCTCGCGTGGCGGCAAGCGAGACATACGCCTTGTCAGTTCTTACCTGAGTGGTATTTCATAGATATAGGTGGATCGCATGCACTTTTTCTAGCCTAGTAATATACATATGACGGATCACATGCATTTCTTCGACATGCATAGCTTAAAAACGGTGATAGTGGGTAATATTTTGGTAAGCAATTACGAAGAGCAGAAAGAATGGGAAATTAAAATGATCATTACAAAAATACAGCCTCAGCTCTACGTTTCTTTCTTCCTTTCTTTCTTTCTTTCTTCCTTTCTTTCTTTCTTTCTTTCTTTCTTTCTTTCTTTCCATTTTTTTTTCATAATCCGGGTTTTATAATTTCAACGTCTTTAAATCGAATGTTGCACAGGAGATGGCCCCGTTGAAGGTCCAGTGGTAAATGGTGCCACTGTGCTGTGCCGAAGAATCTCGCTTTCCAGCTAAGTGCATAAAACGATTGAGTTGAGGCAACCAATTTTCTTGACATTAGGTACACATGAGCTAGTACGCTACTAAACTTTACGAATGTGAGGCTCGCGGCAACTTGTGCGTGGCCGAGAAACAGTCTTACGTAAACTGTTTGATTCAGGTGCGCGTGCGCCCGATGGGCGTGAATTCCGTGGTAACTATTCGCCATAAATTGGTATGACACCTCGGTAAGTAGGAAATTTCGTGTTGAAGGGCTAGATACGCATATATTTGCGTTGAAATGGCAGTTATGTGAAGTAGGAAAAGGCCCCACGCGTTATATTAACGTAGAACTGCGTGGCTGTGAAAGTGGCTTCGGAAGGAAACTATTTCAAACATGATTGCTGCGCTATGCATCAGTGTAGTTCAGACGCATTTTGTAGACGATGTGTTAAGCTTCTCTGCTTTAAGCACAACCATTAGCAATGAAAGGCAAAAAGAAAGACGACATAAGGGGTAATTCTTACCGCCATTTAACACTTTTGGACGTCCTATGACGTGAATGATTTTAGTGCTTGAGGCAAAGAAGCGTCATTTTCCGGCGAGATTATTATTGATTTTTCTCTGCCCCGTGTTCACCAAATGCTACACCGTTAAGGCACGACATTATCCGTTTGGACAGGCCTATATATGTGGTCAATACGACGGAAACGGAATTGTTTTGGCCATCAGAAGATGTATCTATGATTGAAGCAAGCTCCATATCTACTCCATTTCATTTCTTTTTCGCCCTTGAACTCCTAAGCGAACCTAACAGCATTTCCATTTTCTCCTTTTCAATTTCTAACTTCCGCGGATGCGATCGCATAATCAAACGCCTCTGCAAAAGTGGCACTTCTGCTCCCCCTCCATATTTCCTGCGTTTTTATTTTTATTTCTTTTTTTCTCGCCTGCTAACGTCACACTCTCGAGCATTAAGCATCAGCCGAAGTAGAGAGAGAGTGCATTGTACTATAGAAAAAAGGAATTCAGTGAACGGCATGCACCAGCGAAAAAGAATGCGCGCGCGTCTAGCTCTCCGCTCGGCATCCTGCTTTCGTACAGCGCGGGGGACAAATGAGTATCGAAAGCAGGCACCGCTTGGCGGCACAATTAGGCCAGCGAGCGCAATTCTCGGATCGTTCTGCCGCTCGGCACTGGAGCCTAACCTAATTTTTTGAAGCTCACTTCACAGGCGAGAGCCGTCATTATCTGCTCTTTGACTCGCAGCGTCTGCAAAGCGCTTCCCAATGGGTCTCGCTGTCTAAAAAAGAAATGAAAAAGGGGGAGAAAGACGGCGACAAATAACGCGACTGAATGCTTCGAGAACTGCGAACTGCAGCAAATCGAATTAAACGACTCATCTCCATTTGAGTGCCCGCGGACGCTCCGATGATCGTTGCTCCGATGAATGGCTTCGCCAAGTCAGCTTAGATGAATCGGAAGTGGGAGTGAATGCGACCGGAAGAGGAAGTGACGCTGCGAGAGGCCCAGTTACGCTTTAGCCGATTCGAAACGGCTTTTGATGCGAGGACCCTTTAATTTTATCCGCGCCTCTTGCTCCGTTCTATAGCAAGCTCTACAGGACGCATTCAGGGCGCCCTCACTTTACCCGATTGCCACTCTGCGAAGGTTCCAATCTGCTCTAGTGCACCTAGCACCAACTCGCTGTTAAGCTTGCGGACTTCCTTTTCCTGCTGGTGTCAGTGGCTATCCGCCGTGACTTCTCAGTGGGCATGGCGTTTTCCTTCTGTACATGAGTCAGGGTAGAATGCAAAAATGCTCGTGTATTTAGGTCTAAATGCGGAGGAGAGAGCTTCGGGTGGTCAGAAATATTAAAGAACGTCTACTTTTTTATTCTCGATAAGCCAGGTCTTCTGGCCTCCATCAGGTAGTGTCGGCTCTTGCACGCGTAGAGTTGGACTTTCCATCCACCGTTCTAGTCTGTATTGCAGGTCTTTGTGCGTTTCTTGCGTGATGTTGGCCCCGGATGTCCGCACGTTCGCGCCTAATAAATTCCGTGCCCGGATATTGAGGAGGAAGTGGGCGAGTCCCGAGCGGAGGGCGGCAGTCTAAGTGAGTTGGCCGATCCTGGAGGTATTGCGTAATATGTGCCCTCAGCTGCTTTATAAAATCAACGCTGAATGCACGTCAGACTTGTTGTCGTTGGTAAACATTAGTACTAGCGAATTATACTAGTTTGGGGAATACCTGGGAATTATGTTGGGTTAATTTGGCTATATAGATCCTCCTCCCATGTTGAAGGATAAAATTTTTCCCTCCTACTATTTTTTTGTCGACTCACAGGGAGAATCTGCGATGTAGAGAAAACATTTTGCAAGTCAGCGTAAATTAACAAATGCAAGACCGACACTAGTGGTCCCTTTATGACGCTACCAAGAAATAATAAAGAAGAAAGCATCGACTCGAATTCACAAATAGTTGGTACGCTACAGCACTTCTCAAAAACGGAGTCGCAGGAAGGAGGACCGGTCATTGATAGATCTTACAAACGGAAATCATTGTTTAGATTGGTACGAGCTATTGTAGCGAAGGACAAGTTTGTGTTGAAATGTTACCAACATACTCGCAAGGCCTCGTGAATCCCGAGCGTTTCAGCGCAGGTTCACACCGACGCCGTGCCGGCTGTCGGAGCGGTCAATATCCGCACATTTTCTGTACACGCATTGCTTATAATATAGCACGATAAACCGCACCACGGGAACTACAATTCGGAAGTAGAATATAGGAAAACAAAAGCGACGGGGATATTACAGGAGAAACATTTCTAGGCTTCAAAGGAGGCATATCACGAGCAGAACAAGAACAAGTGGGCGAAACGACTGCCCACTCGCGACAAGCACAAGGAAACGGACGAGCATACGACTTCCTTTCGAGCGATAAATTAACCCGCCGAGCGACAGATAAAAAGCGAAAGATAGAGGAAGGGGGGGGGGTAGAGGGGCGACCATACGGAGACGAAACGGGCAGACGCGAAATAAAGCCGTTTCTATCGGCGTCGCGACTTCAGAGGTGAAGGCGAAGGAGGGTTGTCGGGTCATTATCTCCCAGGCTAATGTAGTTATGCGAGCGCGTGCGTGCGTGTGAAGAGGGGAGGGCTTCCCCTCTGTCGACCCCATGCCGCGCGGTCCGTTCCATTCTCAGCTCCGCAGCGATCGACGACCTCGTCGCATAATTACTGCCTTCAAGCGGCCGGCCTCCTTCCTCGCCTCGCGGCTCTGCCCCGTTCTCTTTCGAGCGGCCGGTCTCCTGACCACCACCAGCGGCACCGCGTGCAGTCGGTGACAGGCAGCGGGCAGCTCCGTCTTTATTACCGCGCTCCATGCGCGACATAAAACACTTGGGGCACGCGGCTGTTGCCGCTTTTGCGGCTGATCTGCGTCCACCGAAACGCAGACCGGGCGACTTTCCCGTCTGAACCGCCCCCGCGTTTTCGTGAGCCAGCACCGCCAGCTAGAGCGCTCGCACGCGCTCTAGCTGGCGGCGCCGCGGGCATGGACTTCGTCTCGCGATCAGGGCTTGGCGGTGGCAACGGCTGCAGACACGGCGGTGTACAGTCTTCCCACGGTGGCATCAGCGTGAATGCGCTGATGCCACCGAGGGAAGGCAGCGTTCCCGGTCGTATTACTTACTAGTCATATCCGCTGCACACAATTGGCCAGGAATTCGCATTCCATCTGTACATAGGAAAGAAAATGAGAACATAAAAGTACATGTACTAAACGGGACCACGACCTGGAACGTGCGTTTGTAAATATGGAGTATAACTACTTTTATTTGAACACCCCATGGCGCTGTTGTTATTGTGTTGGCCTTGTAATTTCATTCATAAAGTAAAAATACAGTAGTATTATCTGAGACGGGCCAACAGTGTGCGATGCAAGCTCGTGCTCGTAGTCTCGTACTCGTATTCTCTCCTAGTCTCGCATACTCGTAGTCTACGGCAAAACATTTTTATTTTCTATTTCTGTCGTACGCGACACGAACGGTGTCGTTTCATATATTCCCCAATGAAGTGGCAATAACCTTGACCAATAGAACCTGTTGTTCTTCCTCATTAGACGCGGGCACTTTACGGCATCTTTTCTTGATCTTTCCTTTTTTCTTCATTTTTTTCGTCCCACGCTTCGTTCTCCGTTTTTTTGTCTACACGAAATCATCTCCATAACGGTCAGCTTCTTTATCGCTCACCCCTTTATCACTGTTTCATTAACAGTAACTTGAAAGCCAACAGCTTGCCGAAAATACATACCACACAGCTCTCAACTCAAGACAAAGACACTCACCGCAAACATTTGACCTGTACATGTTGCGGATGACGCACTCTGTCAAAGGAAGCAGAGTAGAAGCTGGCACTGCGGAACTTCAGCAAGCGGTATACTTGCTACTTATAATCTTGTATTACAACTTGTACTGTAACTTTATGATATATATATATATATATATATATATATATATATATATATATATATATATATATATATATATATATATATATATATATATATATATATATATATATAATACATATTGTTACGCCCACGACAGGCGTTTATTGACAAGCTCGGTAGCGTTATACGCGACGGCGTTTGGATGCCCCACATACTGTTACGTCGTTAACCAACGACGCACGTAAGGGTTCCACATTCCCCTCGCCGCAGAAGAAGCCCGCCGGGCAAGTCAAACAGGCTGTCGAGAAATAAAGGGCTTTAAGTGGGCGACATGCGAAAGTCCACGTCTTTGCTGACCGTCGGCTATTTGATATGAGGCGTGCTATGCGGTAAGCTAATGCGCTTATACGATCAGTAATACCATAGTGTTATAACTCAACTGTTATGACAGCTACCGGGCCGGAACGGCATCCGGCCAGACGGCCAGGAGCACAATAACGCCCACACAAGAACGGGAACACTGCGCCCGTTTATTCAGTGACAGCCCTGTGTTCAGACGTTCTCAAGCCGCTCCGGCATGTGCGATGACGTCGGTCTCGCGCCACGGCGAACGCGGTTTTCTCTGTCTTTGTTGTCGTTTTCACTCTGCAGCACATAGGGTCCAACATAGTGGGCCAGCAGTTCTTCACATAATCCCCGTATTCTTGTTGGTTTCCAGAGCCACACTAAGTCACCAGGATCATATATCACGTGTCGGCGTCGGCGGTCGTAGCGTGCCTTCGAGCTGTCTTGTGAAACAAGAGTGCGCAAAGAGGCTAGTCGTCGGGCCCCTTCTGCCAGAGACATGGTCTCGAATACACAAAGATTATCATGGCTTGAAAATGGGAAGATAGTGTCTAGTGCATAACGAGGCGGACGAGCGTAATGAAGGAAGGAGGGACTGCAGCCGCCAATTTCGTGCTGTGATGTGTTAAATGCGTACGTAATTAAAGGTAGCACGCTGTCCCCCCAGTTCTTATGATCTGACGCGACATCCACGGACAGCATGTTAGTAAGGCTAATGTTCGTGCGTGCCGTAAGGCCATTTGTTTGCGGATGATACGGAATGGAATGTCGAAAACTTGAAGCACGTAGACGAAGCATCTCTTGGACCACGTCCACAGTGAACTGCCGCCCGCGATCGCTGATGATGACTCCGGGAGGTCCATGCAGGACCTCCCGGAGTCATGATCAAAAATACACACTTGCAAAAAATACACAGATGCAAGAGAAATGCATCAGCATTACGTGGCACCTCTTTGAAGTCCGGGATTCATGATGCAATTGCAAAGTATTATTCATGAGTTCGCTCGACACATGTCGTGCCTGTTGAGGAGCAATTTGCCAAGTGAAAATGGCGGTAGTCCGGAGTAGACCAGCGTCAGTTGCAGTATATATTGTTTAGTCTGAACACGGCTCAACAAGAGTATTCTTTAGGTGCTTCTCACGAGGCGCCCCCCTTCCCCCCCCCCCCCCCCCCTCCGTTCATCGGCGCCCATCTAGACGTATACGCAGCCCTGACGCCGGCTGTCGGCGGGTCAACACAGAAGCTTCCCTCAGGTGCAACGACCACCGGATTGTGTAGACGCGATAACAACCGCGAAGGGTCGCTGCAAGCTGACCGTTACTGAGAGCGCACTAATTGATGAAAGGGACCGACGTCGAGCACTACTGTGGGGACTGGGTCAACATCGGTTTACCAGCAAGCCACGCGGTTGAAACGCATGCGGGGGCGACGGTGCGACATTGGAGGTGGAGTCCGGCGGTGCGGTACGACGTCACGGGAGGGATATAAAGAGTGGTTGGATGATTATAATTGGACGAGATACTGTCATCAGATTCCCTAGTGTTGTCTCCTAGGTAAGACGAGTATATTAATGTGGACACCTTTGGTGCAGTGAGGAGTGTGCTGGCGTGTCCTGATGTGAGCTCAGGCATTTAACATGCTCCTACGTGGAATGGGCTTCTGTATCCGTGTGTGTGTTTTTTTTTTACCCTGGGGCTCGTATTGATTGATCTGTAAGAAACCAGAAACTATAGATCATGTATTTCTAGATTGTTGGGCAGGTGTATTTTTTTTTAATGTACTTCAGAGAACTATCAAAAAAGACCTTCCTTTAGATCCACAGGCTATTAGATACTTATCTATAGAAAACGATGATGGACTGCCGTTTGACCTTATTATTCTAGTTGGCCTTCACTGTCTATGGCGCGCCCATATGGCGGGGTATCACTGCGATCCGGATGCTCGGCCTGCACGAATGCTTTTTCGAGAATGCGTGTCGAGATTTGTAGAAATTCAGAAAGCACAAGATTGTGTACCTGCGTGACTGTGAAGGGTGGAAACCTGGACCGCGCTCAAAGAATTCTAATATAGCCAGACCTGTAAGGGTGACACTGGGTGCTGAAAACTGACTAATTTATCTTGTTTTTTCAAATGTCATTTGTTGTTTGATATAGTAGTACAAAACAGGCAATAAACAAAAAAAGAATGCATATATATACATACATATATATATATATATATATATATATATATATATATATATATATATATATATATATATATATATATTACACACACTCTCTCCAGATACGGATGCCCACTCCACGTAGGAGCTAACCAGGCGGCTAGCAGATGGCAGGGCGAAGTCGAATGGTTAGCCGCCCGGTTCGCTCAGATGGTAGAGCGACTGCCCCGGAAAGGCGGTGGTCCCGGGTTCGATTCCCGGAGGAGGGCGAATTTTTCTTCAACTGCGAGGCTTTTCTCGTATTTGAAGTAAACGGCTTTCTCGTACGGCTTTCTCGTACAAAGGAAACCTGTATCGGTTTCCTTTGTAGCAATTGCTACGAATGTGTGTGTGTCTCATTTTCCTTAAATAATTACTTCGCTCCACCTTGTGAGTTTCCGCGGAACCACTACGTCAACCCTTTTTAATGGAACGCCTTTATCTCTTCAAGAAACCGCAAGACATGCATGCTATCAGCACTACACAGTGATTGAATCGAATTTTTGAGTGCTTGAATTTGAATAAGGTCCAGTGCAGGTAAAGGGAAGACTGTGAACCGTGGCCATCTCTCTGGCCACATGTCGGCGCGCACACAACAGACCCGGATGAGAGGCGACACAAGAGTCCGTGTCCGTTCTTTGCTCTGGATACATTACACGATGAATGTGATCCAACTCGTCCGGTGCTCTTTTCTTGTGCACGCGTCATCAACTTGAAAAATAACCACCCTGATTTTTTTGTGTTTTTTGTGTGTAGTAGTTCTGCACACAGAGAAAGTGAATATCCTAAATTTTAAAGCCCCTCAAGGAGGATGGAAATGAAAATAATATTTCTGAGTATGCTTTAGCAAGTCTTTGTTACAAAAAAAGGAGAGAGAAAGAATAAATAGAAAGGAAGAGAGAAAAGAAAAATAACGTTATTTCTTGCTACCAAGAGCGATCAAAATTACTGTCTGAACACCACAGTCCAAGACAGAAATAACTTTTTTTTGTTTCTTTATTATTAAAAAGAACTTTCACTTTCGCACGGTAAAAGAGAAAGACACCATCGCGAAAACTAACGAATGAACTTAGCGCAGAAGGGCACATAATAGAAAAGAAAAAAACAGGTTGTGCCTTGTGTCTTCCCTTGAGCTACCAATAAGCACGAAAAATCCTACTACGCAAAAACGATGACGGAGAATGGAAATTACCCGGGATGAAAAGCAAAACTACCGATTCCGTTCTCGGTAAACAGATAATCACGAACGCCAATCAGTTTAGCAATCTGGATGCATTTATCAAAAGGGTGGAAATGGGGGGGCGTCGCTCTGCTGCAATGAGTCATTCTCCCCATTTCGTTCTACGCTTGTGTTTCTCTCTTCTCTTCCCGCGCGAGAAAGGAAGCGTAATTAAATTAGGATAATGAACGGAACGCCGGACGCCGGTGATGCGCTCGCAAAGGGAGGAGATACAAATGCGCAGACACGTGTGAACAAAAGGGTGCGACGAACGCGCGGTCCAAAGGAGTAGGAGCTCCACAACACAGCTGTGACAAAAGGAACGCCCGACCCACGCATGCTCAGACTGGAGGCCTCAAAGCACACCGCGCGTATAGCAAAAGGCTCGCAGCGCCATGCTGTGTGCGAGTTTCAAAGTGGGAGTCTCTCTTTCTTTTTTTTTTCTATGATTGCGCGTAAAGCAAGTGGAAAGCTTTCCTTCTTTTCGTTTGTTTGTATAGAAACATAAGACGTACGGTTGCGGAATGGTATCGTGGGACTAGCGTTAGTTGTTTCTTCTTCTTCTTTTTCTTCGTTCATTTCTGTCCCGTTATCTCTCCTGGCTTGTTGCGCGCCACCGTGAATGGCTTCACGCGATAACGCGCCAACGCTTTCGTCTTTGTGGCGACCGGCGTGAATGCGGGGCCGTTTGATGCACGCCGAGTGTTGGAGAACGAGCAAACGAGGCTACGGAACAAATGAGTTGTGTAGCGTTGTGTACCAGGGTGTTCTGACGGGAACCCGGGGTATAGAAACAAGGAGGAAAAAAAAAAGCCACGTGGGAGTACAGACCGGGTCACCCACCGCAGATCTGTTGCAGTCCATTCATGTCCACTTGAACTCCGTTAGTCTTTAACGGCGCATGCGCAGGAACCGTTTCGATGCATCAAAGTGGAGAGATGACAGACAAAGAAACGAACGAGCAGAAACGTTGTGATATGAATTCAAATGTTGTAAATTGATACCTGTATTGCTGTACGCCGAAGCAGGAGAATCGACGCTGCAATACCCCGAAAATAACGAGGCGCGCAAACGCGTGGTCGTCGCACACTTTGGTAATCCCTTCGTCCCACGCTGCTCCCAGCCACGTGGAAGCCATATGAGGGCACCCTTTCATGAGGGCGCGCTTTTCCACAGAACGCACGGTATTGACAGACTAGGCTTTGCGGCAGACGCGGCACGGAGGACAGAGGACAGTTTGCCCCCATCTGGAAACTCGAGTTTTGCCGGGTGAAATGAGTGGCGTTGAGAGGCACAGAACTGCGAGGGAGCGGACGCAGCAGCGCCTACAAGCGAGCGAGCGATAGTGCGCGCGCAAGCGCGAACCATAGACGACCGGGAAAAGAGAGGCTCGGCGGCGTCGGTAAGAAAGACGCAAGAGTGGGCTTGACGCGGGCCCACTGTTCGGGCCAGCCGCCTGCCGAGGCATGCGCAATGAGAAAAGCCAAGCCAGCAGCGGCAACAGGGGCAGCACGGGGGGTGCTATCGGCTGCTGTCAATAATTGACGCGCTCGCCTAGGCATACGACGATGTATGCGGAAGGAGACCCCGCGAGAAGAGGAAAAACGAATGCGAGAGGAGGCAACGGCGGGAAGTGCGAGGCTGGTTGGCATAGGATAGGGGGCGGCTTGGGTGATGGAGGGCAAAGACTACTGAGGTTCTTCGGGGGGCGAGGCGTGGATACCGAGCAAGGGGTATAACTCGGGCCAGTGGCAGGGAGACGGGGGGCGCTGCTGCTGAGAAACATGAAATATTGGGGCAACGGACCACGCGGGAAACATTAATCTTGCACCCCATCTAAGCTCTTTCTATCCCTCGCCCTCGACGCACGCGCGGAGAGGCAGCTCGCCGAATAGCGCATAGCCGCATGCAGGGCGCGCGTCGGCCGCGCCGTGCGTTCACTTCGGGCGTCGAAGCCGTCCCGATGGCGCACGGCGTAAAGACAAAACGCGCGGGCGAGGGTAATCCATTAGAGAAGAGGCCGAGGAGGGGGAATAGCTCTCCCGCGGCGGCCGTGGCGGCGCCGGCTCCGAGGAGCGCATTTCCATCGGCCCCCGTCTCTTCAACCCGCGCGCGTGTTGATCCCCGTGTTCTCCGGCAGACCCGGCGTCGGCGGCCGACCAGCCTCGTCTTCTGCTCGGCTGCCTCATTCTTCTCTCTCTCTCTTTCTTGCTCACTCTCTCGCTTCTTCCGCATGTGCTCCTTAAAAGGGTTCCAGCGGCCAGAAGATGGCTGCGTGCTCTCGCCTTGCCCAGGTCTGTCTCGCTTCTTTTGGTTTCCTCCCACCATATCTCTTTCCTTTGCGCCTTCTCCATCCACTTCCCCCTTTAGGGATCAAAGCTCCAAACTTCCTTGTTGACCCTTGTCGTCCCAGCGACGAAAAGATAAAGTAATAAGAGGGGGAGGAAAAGGGCTACGACGGGCGCGACCCGCCGCGCACATAAACGTCGCGACGCTAAGGGGTTCGTTGCTGTGGCTTGGAAAGCCATTAAGGTGCCGGAGCTGACGACGCGTGAATTATTTGTTCGAGCCGGAACGCGCGACTTCGAACGCGGCAAGGAGCGAGCGTGTCTACGGAGACCTCCTCTCTCATTATCTGTTTTTTTTTCCCCTGTATTTGTACCTTGCGAAGCACACCTCTTGCATGTGTCTTGCGCTTTCGCCCATGTATTGCCTACGCTGAGGGGCTCGTTATTTATGACATGATAATTATGCAGAAAATCACATGACACGGAGACAAGCAAAGAAGCAAAGAAGCAAAGACAAGCAAACATATAAGCAAGAAGACATATATATATATATATATATATATATATATATATATATATATATATATATATATATATATATATATATATATATATATATATATATATATATATATACACGTGTGTGTGTGTGTGTGTGTGTGTGTGTGTGTGTGTGTGTGTGTGTGTGTGTGTGTGTGTGTGTGTCACGAACAGTGGCGAAGACAAAGACGTTGTCGTGGGGTTGGGTCAGAGTCTCTCTTGTCGGACTGAGAGAGCTGCTAAATTATGTGTGCCCTGTGCAGTCTTGACTAGCCAAGTGCTAGCCGTTTACTGGTGAGTGAATACTCCCCGTAACAATATATATATATATATATATATATGAAATGAACTTGGAAGGTAAGAAATGTTTTCAGATACGCTTGCAGAAAAGCCTGCCTACACGATCACACCTGATTTGTCAGCGCGAGAGCTGAGTAACGTGTGGGCTTGCGTTTAACTTTTTGGGCAAAACACCATTTAATAATCTTCACATGGACAAACGCAAGTCGTTGTTCGTAGCCTCCTATTCTCTTTGTGTCAGGCGTGAAAGTGTAACAGTGTAGACAAATACAATCAAGGAGTGTTTATTTTTGAGCACCGTTTCCAGCAGCAGTACATTTGACCCTGCTGTATACTGTCACTTCAAGTTTCTGTGGACTTACGGTCAAAGCATTTTACGAAAGCTGTCAGTGATAGTAGCGGGCGCCTAAGCATTAAAAGAGAGACGAAACTTGCCCCATAATATTGGCAAGGAAACTGACCAAGTGGTTCCGCTTGTTTGAGTCCGCGCAAAACGTGTGCATGCTATTTCACTTCTATCTCAACAACAACAACAAAAAAAGAATGCTGAAGACAAAAAAGTATCATCAGAAAGAGAACTGAATATTATAGCAACTTTTGTAAGGGATCCTACATGGAATCGAATTGCTAATAGAAGCCTCGTGACCTGAGCAATGAAATGAGCGGGCAGGAGGCGACAACACCGCGAAACTTGAGCGCTTCCAGAGTCAGAGGAATGCGATTGATGGAGACCTTTAAAACGAAAAGAAAGTTGTTTAACGCAGCAATCCAGGAATCAGACGTGAGCACGACCGCAAGAGGACAATCCCTAAAGCAAACACTGGTCGGTAGAGATCCTATAAATAAATCTGCTGAAGGGCGGGTCGATTGTTTTAATGGGAAGACGGCTCCCGACAGCTGAAGTGTTTGTCGACGGGATTAAGCGGTCTCCGGCAATAGCGCTGCTCCGAAGAGACTCTGGATAATAAATAGCGAAGACTGCGTTAATCTTTCAGCTGACGTGTCTTCCTTCACTTTGGGTCGACGGGCCGGCTTTTGTTTTGAAGGTTGTCTTTTGCGCGTTTACCCATTTCACGCTTCACCCTTTACCCAGCCGGAATAAAAGCGGAAAATACGGAAAGAAGAATCAGTGCCTTGCTTTTCAGAGACCCTGCGCACCCACAAGTCGATGGTCCGATTCAATTTATTCGTCAGTTTGTGTACTTCAAGACCCGGTCGACTTCTATATTTTTCTTGAATAGGCCAAATAAACGAACGATTGATTGATTGATTGATTGATTGATTGATTGATTGATTGATTGATTGATTGATTGATTGATTGATTGATTGATTGATTGATTGCAGGTGGCTCATCATCGGTGCACAGAAAACTCCCCAGCTTCGCCGAACCGATCCCCAACGTGACGGTGGCAGCAGGACGAGAGGTGACCTTGACCTGCGTCGTCGACAACCTCGGGAGTTTCAAGGTGCGAAACAACAATTGCATGTACGTCGCTTAACTTGAGAGCGCAGACTCAGAGTTTTGGCCCCGCGGAGTCGAAACAGCGCACACCCATATCACTGCTGCACATGCTCAGCACATCGTTCATGCGTTCTGCAGTCCCTTGTGGGATGAAAATACACTGACTGAGAAAGCAGCAGCCCCATTAGAGGCGGGCAGCGCTATCTTTGTGCGATTGCGAGAAATAGACGCCAAACGACACGGGCGAAACGATGGACACAGAACGCACCATGAGCCCTTTACAACTGCTTTATTGAAGAACGGCGGAATTATATATCAAAATACCTTTTGAGCATTCCCATACAAGAAACGCAAATATTTCGATCATGTCGGTGTCCTGTGACACCTGTTTCCTGAAACCAAGCCAAAACTAGTCGCTTTGCGTGGCATGCAGAATGACCAGCAAATGGGGCAAACTTTTGAATATCGAGCGGAATCACACAGGGCAAAACTCGCGATATGGGCTCGGGGCCCGTATTCACAAAAAGTTATTACGCAAGAACTGTTCGTAAGAGCTGGTTGCAGCCAATCATAATATTCGTTATTATCTGTGGCGGCCGGGTAATCGTAAAACATAGTTATTACGACCGGAAACTATTGTGAGTTCAGCTCCTGTTCATTGAAGGTCTAATCTTTAAATGAAGCTGTTGATTCCGTTTGCTACAGCGAGATGCAACACATTCACTGTGCTTCTAGAACGCTCAAATGCGCACCGAAGATGGAAATGCATTTTTTCGCGCGCTTTCAATATAGCGTGGGGCCAAGGATGGAAGGTGGCGTACAACACAGTCGAGCGTTGATTGAAGCTCAGGAGAGTGGTAACAATCACGAAACAAAGAGGGGAAAAAAAAGACCATTCGTAACGCAGCTGCTGCCCGACCGGCTGTTGCCCTCTGCCGGATATATAAATACATATCAACGTCTGCGGGTGCGAATTGGTCGTCGTCGCTATACCATGCCGCAAAGAGGAACGTCGCGGCAGCGACGACAAGCTGCGCCGAATGAAAGCAAAACGCACTCTCTCTCTCTCTCTCTTCCTTCTCGTTTCCACTTCGTCGTCGTTCTTGTACACCTTGCGCTGAAAGCTGCTCGCTCAGCTGAGTAACATTGTGCGCCGCCATCTCGGCTGCCTTCCCTCCCTCTCTTATTCTTTCTTTCTCGCTTGCTTGCTTCGTTTGCAACGCTTGGGCCTTCTCTCTCTCTTTTTCTCTCTCTCCACACGTCAAGCGGACCTTTCAGCGGACGCGGAGCCCGTAACGGCGTTTGTTGCGCGGCTATTTGGGCTTCGTCAAGTGAGGCCGCCGCACCGCGCTACGTGACACGACTTGTTGGCGAACTTTAATGACGCTTCCTCTGGGTGGAATCGAGGGTACTTCCCACCGCGTGCCTTTCTCTGTTTCTCTCTCTCTCTCTATCTTTCTTCTTTCTTCTTTTGCGATTCTCTCTCCATCACCCTACCTTGTTTCCCAGGCCCCCTGGCCCTTCGACCTCTCTTCTCCCACCCTTACGCGAGGGATGATACTGCGGCCAGAACTTCTCCTCGCTCAATCCAATATTTACGATTTTTTTTTCTTCTTTTCTTTCTTTGGTTCTAGGTCTATCTTGCCGCTTATTTTTCGCGTGTTTCAAGCACTCATTTCGGTCGACTCGTCTCGTCCACCGCCCACGGTTTTAGTAGTGCGCGCGGCCGGCCAGGCGGTGCCTCCCGCGCGGTACAATGGCGTCGCCTGAAGAGCCCACACGTCCTATTGTCCCCCGTCGCTAGATTGTCAGCAGCCTCGCAGCAGCAGCAGCGTCGGTGGTGTTGATGGCAATAGGGCGGGGGGGGGGGGGGCGTCTTCTCTCTGTTTTATGTTTTGTCGACTTTCGCTACTGTGAAGCGGCTGCTGCGCGCCATCGTGGCACACCACGTCGGTATCCGGCGCACCACTCCGTCTTCGACGCTTTGTGAACATGGTGTGCGTGGCCGTGTCCCCGCGCTACACGTAACTCGCCTGCGGTTGGCGAGAGCTGGAAAATGTGGAGCGCAAGTCAATGGCCACGTGATTAGGGGTGTGCGACAGTGTCGTTCTGTTGTTCGTCGTAGGCTCGAGGGGAAATAAGGAACGTACCAACAAGAGCAGTACCCATTTAATAAAGGACTTTGTTAAATTTGAATTTCATAATTAAGCTTAGTTGCCAACCTGCTCCCTCCCCTTTATTTCTCTCGGCCCATTGTTTATAGATATGTTTTCATATAGAATAATAACAGTTAGCTTAGTAGTCAGAAAATCCTCATCTTTTCTTATTTTTTTTAGTTTGCCACGTACTTCCGTAAAATTAAACTTTCGGTAAGATGAATAGACTTCAACAGCCCTTTCATCTCCCCCGTAAGAAGAGTATGCTGTATATCAATCCTAAGTTTAGACTTTGACACATGAATTTTCCGCTTACGCGTAACTAAGACTGAATAGCTGCGTTTCTTGAAGAAGCGCACATGCAGATGAGTTAACGGTGCAGTCTTGTAGCACAGAAAATCACCTAATGCTTCACCGAAAATTGCATGACCCGCCTGAAAGCTCGCAGGTTTAATTAAAGCCTACTGCCTCATCAGTCGTCAGCTTTAGGCTGTTTGCTTGCGGAGCACACTACATAAACGTTGCCTACACGACGCTGACAGCGCATCATCGTTTTGTCTCATTCCGTTTCCCGGAAGCTTACTGCCAAAGAACGACGTGGCCACAGGATTTCGCTAATGAAGTTTTGTAATGCAGATCAGCCTGGCTGCATCCCAAACTCGGGCTCGACTTGGTCGCAGCGGTAACTTGTTGTGAAAATGTGTCTCTGAAATCATCTATCCGTTTGAAAATTACGCGGCCGTTTTTCAATTTACATGCGGCCGAATACAATGAAGGCGCAAACTGTTCTTCAAGCGATGCTTCCAGTGCATTGAAAGAGTGTAGGCGACTTGTTTCGGAGGCAATCGTAGGCGCTGCAGTCATGTGGCTTACCATATGCCTTACAATAGACACGAAGCATGTAATATCAGTGAGAGAGGCGACGTGCATTTTCGACACAAAGAACGCAATACAGCGTGAACACGAATTCTTTCGTATATTTAGTTAAAAAAAGAATTTGCGGCAGCGATGTCCTCAAGCCGGAGTGAGTTTCATAACGTTAGCACAAAGACTCGTTTGAGAAGTTCGCGTACGTCAAAGGCAGAAAGTTCGCATACTTGTTGCGGGAGGCCCACAGATTTTGTGTGGCAGCAGTGAAGCGCGGTCGATATTGTAAATCAATTGTTGGGGCGGCGGCATACATATTAAAAAAAAGTTTTCTATCTCGCGGCATTGTCAAGGGAACTTGTTTCATAGATTCCGGACTAAACCCTCCTATTTCGCAATACAACTGAGTCGTTGTACCGCAAGCAGCTCAAACGAACGACCAACATGATCGATACTAGGGTTTCGAGTTGGGTTGAAAAACAATCGGCATGCAACGACTGGTGTACAATGAGCATAAATATCAATAGTAAACTGAGTTGCAAGAAAACAAACACTTCCCGCGCCGTCTCTACTAATGCGATCAGCAAACTACCTACAGTAAAACTACTGGAATGCCAGAAAGTATCTAGAACCTGGCAGACCTTCGGTAGACAACAGTTGCGCAAAGCTCGGAAGCTCTGAGCATTGCCGCTGCAGAATGACCTCGTACAGCGCATTTCGTCATATGCGATGCGTAACAGGACATTTATAAATGTGCAGCGTATTCGAGAAAACGTGGAAGCGGGTATCAGTCGGCGAAAATCAATGAATGTATGTCACTAAATATTTTTAGAGAGGTGTGAGTGTTCGCGTTATTTGGCTGAAACAGATTTATTTTCACGGTAGCCGCATGGTGCATGCGAAACGCGTGCACCTTCTGTATGCGACCCATTGTTTGGTAACTCGGTTGAACTGTGAAATCCTTAGAACTTTTCATGGGCAGTCACGCGGAACATATATCCAACGTTCTTTAGGAACTGCGTCACCAGGATTCACCATGCCCAGAGAGAAGGAAAGATTGAAATTGGGCACATAAGAACAAGCAGGTTAACCAGAAGTACGTAGTTCTGAGAGCCTCCCCAGAGCGAGGAGAAGAGAGCGAGAGGAGGTAAAGAGAACGAAATATATATAGCCGCGCAATAAGGACGCTGCTATCATGATCGAAAGAAAATGACGTCATGACCGTCTGCTATTCGTTTTAATCAGCGACCACAAAGAACAGACAATGGCAGTCACTATATGCGACGCGGTCATCGTGAGTTCTGAAACGGACACGCCCGAGCACCAGGTGGTGCCTCGCTCTAGATGCACGCCTAAAAGCCGTTCGGTGTGGTTGGAGTGGTCGAGACACGTTTTGTTTCATGTTACGCGTAGGTGGCCTGGATCCACACGGACCGGCACATGCTGATCTCGATGCACGACAACCTGATCACGACCAATCCGCGGTATAACATCGCGCACAACGGCCACCGCACGTGGCAGTTGCACGTGCGCGAGGTCGAGGAAGCGGACCGCGGCGAATACATGTGCCAGATCAACACCAACCCGATGAAGAAGATGATGGGCTACCTCCACGTCGTCGGTGAGTGCGCATCCTCATTGGGCGCTCTGTAAAAATTGTGTACTGAGCGGTTCTTGCATTAATTGGCAATAAATCGAACATCGGTGCCTCCATTCCGATTATACAAAGCAGCTCTTCTATTTAGTGATGGAAATCGAGCGCCAGAGAGTAGCGGAAGAGCTACAATACTTCTTGTCAAAGCGTTCCGCGTTATTCGTGTTCGTGTTTTACGCGGATCTGTGCGCGCATCGACATATTTGGGAACTCTGTTTCATGGATTTTCTTGCCAAGCATAAGAAATGTCTCGTCGAAATGAGACGCTTTTCCTAACTGCTTGAGACTTTCTCTGTGTCACTCGCAACCAGCCAAGGGGGGCCTACTTCAAAGAATGGGGAGCTGTCGCATGCACTGAACGGAGGGAGCAGTCTCATATTTCACACGCAATCACGTGCTGCTCTCGAAATAAAGCGCAGAAAGAAAACAAACGTACGTAATGGGTTGGCAGAACGTCGAAGAAAGTCGCCGAGCTGAGCCAAATGCTGGCCGGCGTATGCCTTGAAAGTGCCTCTGCGTTGATTTATTCCTATTGGTCCCCGTTCTTTCGAAGTTCTAAGTGGGTTTCTTGTCCGCACTCACCGAATCGTCGTGCAGAGGCACGACGTTTTGATGCGCCGGGACCATGCATAACGTGCTACAAAGCAATACTTTTAGTACTGGCTTTATAGCGTAGAGAAAAAAAAAGGAGCTATAAGTATGGCCTCCTATGGAATAGGTTTACGGTAGCGCGATTGAACGACAGTACAGAAGACACATAAGGGTGCATACGACGCCGAGTGTGTTGATCTGTGTTTCCTTTTGTCGTGTATTTTGATCGCGCTACCGTAAACTAATTCAAGGTGTGCGACCAACAAGCCCACTATGCAACCCTCGTGACCCCTATGGAAGCTTCGCACGCGAAGCACTACAGCGAGTTGAGTGTCTCTATGACGTTGGCCTGGGGCCCTATGACATAAAGTTATTCCAGTCTGTTTTTATTCCAATCTCCTGACGTCAAATCTACGGAACCGCCAACGAAAGAGCCGGGTGGGGACCTGCAGCGTTGTCTGAACAGCCCAGTCAAATGCTCTCCTCGTTTATAGGAGGTCACTGTTTGCTTTCAAAACGAATGGCGTACGTTGCCTACATTGAGCGGTTTTCCTTGTCTAATTGGCTGACAAGGGGCGAGGAACACGCTCAAGTGAAGAAGGTTGCCTTGGGACTGAGCCAGCTCAGTGAAAATAGATACCCTGATGAGGAGAGTAGTGCCGGCGTCTGCGATTAGTCCGCTACCCCTTACTTAGCTTGCGGTGGCTAGTAGAAAATCGTGGCGGCCTGCAACGGAGAGATAAGAATACCGCTAAAACAGATCCTCAGCAAAGATGAATTGGCATAGCGATGTCGTATACGTGCCGAGAGGGCTCGATGACGTCACGGAACGCAACTGCGATGGAAACAAGAATAAATTACATGCAAGTAAATCCATGCTCTCCGGCAGGTGCGAGTAGCCAGTGCCCGAGCGATCGGCAGGCAGCCTTGTTCTATTCCTTTCAAAATGGGGCAGTCTATGGCTATTCAGAAAAAAAAATCAGTTTTGTTCGGCGTATTAATGCATCTTTAGCGGACACACGTTATTTTGAGGCGGAGAGTTTTCTCAGTTTTTTGACGTCGCGTGACAGACAAGCGAAGTGGGCGCTGCCCGAAAACATTTGACCAATAGCAGAGGGATAATAGCAAAGAGACGTTGAATCAGAAATAAGTGTCTTTTCTTTTTGTTTGGTCTAATCATACATAATCAGTGCGTGCAAGCCATATAAGACGGGAAGCTATCATGGTTTTCATGACGTCCCGCGACAGACAGGTGAAGTGGGGGTGACCCGAAAATGTCCTGACCATTTGTGGAGGGCTGATTGCAGAACTGGAACAGTAAACTTTGCAATAGCCTTACGTTATAGCGGCCCTGGTCGGACCCATGCAGTTTTCCAACGATTTCTCCTCCTTAGGCCAAAATAGGCGTAGAGCCACCACTTAAACAAATTAAAAAAAAGTGGAAGACTATGCCTTCTTCATCTTATTAGCATTCAGACGACTGCGAGTGAGTCACGTATGGCTGACAGACTTTTCAAAAATTGAATCGCAATGGCGAGATGATATAGCTGAACACGTTTGGAAACAAACAGCATGGGTCAAGGGAGAGACAACTTAGTGCTGCGCCCACGTCATCTGCTTCCTTGTCCCTCGTCTGTTTCGAGTTGCTTTTTCCAAAGGGTCTCACAAACACTTGTGGCAGCAGGAAAGCAGAAACAAAACTTGCCGCAAGCAACCGGCATACTAAACAACCAGAGTTTCTAGTTGTCATATTGTTTGTTGACTATAGCATATCCGTTTATTGTATGCGCTACCAAACAGCCTTCTGCCCCTTAATTTCTTCTCACTACCTTATATAGAATGCTCCATTTTGCGGTTACCTGAAGCATGAAGGTATATGTTTAGCTTACAAGAACTAAATGTTGAGCGAGTTTGCGCGAATGCATGATTGGCCCAACAGTGCAACGACGGGGAAGACAGAAGGTAAGCCCAAGCGCTCGTCCTGTCATCTTGTTTTCTGTTTTTCATAGTCTTTGCGCTGTTAGGCCAACCATGTATATGTTTAGAATGACTGTGACTGAGAAACTTAAATGTGGAGGTGCACCTCTTTAGGGAAAGTGGAATTCACTCGTGCGCTCTGTCCCAGTTCCTCCGAGGATCGACGACGAGAACACAAGCTCTGACGCGGAGGTGCATGAAAACAGCGACGTGTCCTTAAGGTGCCGGGCTACGGGCACACCCGAGCCGGTCATCAAGTGGCGAAGAGAGGACGACGCGCTGATACTGCTCTCCGGAAAGAAAGGTGCGTGGTAGCGATCATCATCTTAGCCATCATCATCATAACCCCCATCCATGATAACATATTCTTCTGCTTCCTTTCTATTTTATGTACACAGTCAAAAGGATCCTCTCCCAGCGCTGTACAACTATGCAATATTTTATTATGGCGCATGGGTAACGATTTGGTAGATACAGGACAAATAAAGACACAACGAGCACGTCGTCGCGCCTTTCTGTGTTCCGTGTTTGGCCAATTGCGTTGTACCTAAGCACCATGGAAAGTCACTCACTGACCCGATTCGTCACATAAAACAGTGGGAGAGTATGCTTTCCAGCGTAAGCTTGAACGGCCAAAAGCGCCTAGTAGAGCGAGCTCGCGGGTTGGCCATACTCAGTGGAGCCTTGGACTAGGGCACCAACCCTGTGATTGCAGACAGAAGAATCCATCAGAAGATGGAAGAGGCCGTCTGAAGCCGCGAAGATCTCTTTTCTAGGTCCCAATAAATGTTTTCCGATCCGATCCGAAGCCCGTATCTCACGTCAGCCGATCCTTTGCCTGCAAATTTTCTTGTCTTATCGTACCATTTCATCTAGTGCCGTCGGCTGCGTTTCTCTTCCCTCGGAACACATTTCGTTACTCTGACAGACCACCTAGTATCTGCTCTACGCAATACATGACCTGTCGAACTCATTGTTTTTAACATCTCATCTTTAACGTCAGTCTACACCTATTTGCTGCCTAATCCATACGAACCTTCACGTCTCTTGACATGGCGCCTATAATTCGTCTAGAATTTTCTTCCTGGTACTCCGTTTCCCCACCCTGTGATTACTTGGCCCATGTAAACGTAGTCTCGCGCAGCTTCATGACGCTGGTTACGAATCACGCATTCTTGTACTTTTGCCTAGCATTGCATTAGTTTTGTGCGTATTAATTCTCAAATCATGCCTTAGACTTCGCTGGTTAAGGTTATCATTTATTTCTTTTGAGTCACCAGTATCGTTACAAAGTAGAACAAGACATTTGTGATCGAACTGTTTGTCGACTCTGCTCCCCTATTCTTGGCGTAGACAGTTACGGTGCTTTCCTACCCAGACAGTCAACCTGTATTTCATTTTTGGGATTCAAGTCCTCTATGGCCAGTTAGCTTAGGTGCTGACTCCTTCGCTTATTTCAAGAGGTTGACCAGCAGCCGCGAATTCTAATTTCACTGAACGTTAGTACACTATTATTACAGTTATTACCCAACGTTAATTTCGCACATGTGTTTCGCTGTCCCCGATGACGTACGCCCTCTGTGTACTTTATATCTCGTGCTACCTTTATTCCCTCCCCCAGCGCAGACCAACAAATAGGGAATCACGATTGGGTTAACTTACCTGCATTTCCTTTTATTTCTCTCTCACTCTCTCTCACTCTCATTGTTACATCAGTATACGCTAGAATAATTACTCTAGAAAACACTAACACGTTTTTATTACATTACTGTAGCATTTCCGCATTTCCTCACTATTATGCTTATTCATACAAGTAAGCCAGATGTGCGCAATGTGTGGTCTATTGTTCGCATCATTATGTACGCAGGGCGTAAGCAACCTCATCCATTTCGAAGCGAAGGCTTATTGAAGCGTTTGCGAGAACATCGTTTGGAAAAATTTGTTGAGGACACGGGCTTCTCGAGTTGAATGCAAACGAGTGCCTATTAAGATAAAAATTTCTTTTCTTGTGGTGCGTGGTTAGCCTACATTCGAGCGAGCGTGATATCGGCATTGCAGCAATTCGCTAAATCAAATAAAAAAATTGACTCAAGCTTCGAAAATTGCACTCAACACAGACCGAGTCTATAATCGCCGGCAGAAGCGCCGAGTCGTCGGTTCCGCGCAAGTCGTCGGATCATAAACTGCAGATGTGCATTAAGCCACCGTTACGAGCCTCAGACGAAGTCTTATAATAGTACGCACTTGGAGTTCCTTTAACATATGCATTTTTTGTTCCGGAAGTTAACGTCGCTTCATAATGCAGCGTGAAGCAACTTCAGGCTCAACCTGACGCAAGCTTACCCGATTGCACGCATTCGCTCATATATGCTCCAGGAGTGGTCCTATATTCTTTCTCTTATATGTTCACTTTCTTTAACTCAGCGATAGAACTTCCAGGCTGCAGATAGGCTTCTCGCAAAGTAGTGAATACATTTAACCGGGGCTTCCATCAAAGTTTTAGCCATCAAGAAGCCTCGACTTCCCCGTGCATGCTCTCAGGTGCGCACGTGTAGCAAGAGTAGCGCGCCACGCTAGAAGCAACGCAAGCACGAAGATTATTTCTCTCTCGCGTCTTGAATTTTGCATCACCTGCTAAGTAACGTCCCCCCGAGCTTGTCCTTAGCCAATTTCTTGCTGTCATTTGTTTTCTTTTCGGGGAGACCTGTGCGTTGACGCGACATGATCGTCAAAGGGTCCGGATCAAAAGCGCGAGACGCGGGCGTGCTTTCGACTGCCCGCGGCGTGCGACACGCAACGCCTAACCCATTCTCAAAAGTCACGGACACGTACGAACACGCGATGGTGCCTGCCTGGGTGAAGCGAAGACGTAATCCCGAAGGAAAGAAAAGAGGGGAAGAGGAAAGTGGCCGGACAAGGCATCGTCCATCGCCAGGAGGCGCGCGCGTGCCTTGGAGCGCGATCAGGCAACCTAATAACGCGAACTACATCAGCTGCAGAACACTGTTAACGGCCGTCCCGCTCCTCGTAACGTATTCGCTTCATCCAGTTTCTCCTGTGCCTTCACTTCCGCGTATAAAACCTGCTCGGCTGTAGCTGGCCGGCGGTGGGATAGCGGTGTTCAGAAAGCGTTGGAAAGAAACACGGACCAAAAAAAGAGAGAAAAGGCCCCGAAACGGGAAGTTACTCGGGTCGCTCCAAGAAGGCAGCGACGGTGACGGCGACTGGACGGCTTCGGAACATTTGCCGCGCGAACAATAATAAAAGAAATGAGATGCACGAGAGAACAAAGAACACGGAAAGATAGAAAGAGTGAAACGGCGAGGAAAAGATACCGAGAAGAGCAAGTACCGGGCTCGGAAAGCTGAGGGGCAGGGGAATCAGGCGAGGGAGAAAGCAAAGCTGGGCTTTGTACACATACGCGCTGGGCGACGGTGCAGTAAAACAAGAAACCGTATAGCGTAGAGGCACGACACGATTCAAAGTGCGTAAAAGACGTACGGCGTTCCGCGAGCAGCGACGAGGGTCCCGCTTCCATTATGTAACGAGGACTACCCCCAACGACGTCGCCCGAGCCCCTTGCCTTACAGCGCGAAGCCCCGTGCGGCCCCGACACCAGAAACAAAAGACCCACGGGTGTCAGCCACGGCCTGCTGGCCTCCCCACGAGGGAAGCGGCAGCGAAAGAGAAATGGGGATAGGAAAGGGTTGCCCCGCACCAGGGAGACTGCAAACGCCGGGAAAAAAAACGGCAAGAGAGGAAAACTCGTTTTGAAAATTGAAGTCTCGAGGACAGCGGCCTAAGTGAAAGTTACGACGTCGTCACTACGGTCCGTCCTCTTCTCAGCGGCGTCGTCGGGTCCGGCCCCGGACCTATGCCGGCCAGTGGCTTCTTGTGATGCCCTTCAGGAACAAAACTGGCTAGACAGAAAACAAGAGCTCCCTTTCTGCCCCCCCCCTTTCCCCTTGCACCCCACTTCTTTCTCCATGGAAGACACTTCACCATGCTCAAAGCTCGTGTGGGCCGAGCGTCCGTGCCAGAAACTTTGCGGTGGCGGCCACGGAGAGCGTTTCTCGCTCGACACACCCGAGCTCTCATCCCTGTTCGAAAAAAGAAAAGTACCGTTTGCCTTTCCCGGAATATACGCCTAAGTGATGGTGTGCAAATCATGCAGACCGAGAGCCTGGCCTTCTCCGCGAGTTCCGCGGAAATGAAGCGAAAATGTTTGGATTTCTTGGCAGACGAGCAATAATATATACGAGGGTCTCTCTTTGCATCTCGCCTGCTTCGTTTCTTGTTCTTATTTTTTTTTCGCGTGCTCTTTATGATCACGTGATCTCCATTTCGACACACGTCGCGCATGGGAGGAGAAACAGAGAAACATAATTTAAGATCGTGCGTTGAATGCAGAAAAACCATCGCTGCATCTCGCTCACGGCCTTGACACGGCACTTAGCAACGTCTTTGAAGCAATGCTCGTATCATTTCATTTATTTACTATAAGAAAAAATGGGCACGGTGGCATTGCTTTTAGGATACCCAGTTTCGATGGTTCGTTTCGCGTTTGAAATCTCAGAAAAGCGTGAGGATAACGGGCAAAGTGAAATCTGTACCCTATACGCCAGCGCTCAGTCAATCGCTGTAATGCACCGTGTGCATGTGATTTCGGGTGCGCCTTGCAGATGTGAAAAGAATATTCAGGCCGTATGTGACGTAAACTGTTCCTACTACAAATCTATCGTCGGCATGGTGTTCAGCTGAAGGCTTTAAGCTTTCTTGGTGCTGAATCTATGATTAAGCACTGGAAAAAACAAAAACAAATGATGATAGTCAGCTGCAAGAAGAGAACATCTAGTTTGCTCGGCGGACTCGAAGACACGCGATAAGTCATCTCGCTAGAACGGGTGCCGAAGAAGCCACGTTTACGCTTTATTATTGCATTGTGGACGTACATTAGTAGTAGTGATGCGACTGTTTTATCTTTCCCCGCTTTAAGTTGTTTAGGCTAATCGGCGAAACACGTTTATGATAGAGTGGTTTTCAAGTGAGTTTTTGGTGCGAAGTCCATGATACTTGTCTAAGTCCGAGAAATTTATGTTGTTCCACAGGCATCAAAGTTCGACCTTCAAGAATGAGATAAACATTCTTAATTCGCATTTGCTGAAAATCAATATAGCTGTTTCAGCATAAGACACACCCCTGGCCTTTTCTTTCGTGACCTTGTCAATCATTTCTAAGCCGTCCAGCAGCTTCGACTGAAGCTCACCGACCGACAAACTAGAGGCCCTTATGCCGACATCATCAGTGTGCATTGTACACGGCAGCCCAGACTGCAGTTTTGCCTTAAATTTGTCGTTAACTTAGTTCACGAGAACGGCTCATATACAGCCGCCTGCCAAGCAGTATAGCCAACATACTCAAAGAAGCCGGCCGGTCAATGTGAAACAGATCTCACGGACAAAAACTTCGATAATGCATCTCGAGATTAACGAAGCTGACACTCCTCCAGATGCGTTCGTCACTGGCCAGCGATTTTGCTATCACATCGTCTAACATAGCGTTTTGGCCAACACTCACCGATACAATCAGTTCCAACCTACAATCTATAGCTCCTGAATCTGCGCCCTGAATCACGTGAGGTGCCTGGGAAAAGTCCTTGCTCCTGCTAATTACTGCGCGCCGTATTGACCGCACGACAATGCCGCCGAGCGGCGCTGCGGTGCGGGCGGTGTGCAAAACAGGGGGGCGCGGCTACCTTGCGCATCGCTGCGTCCAGCTGCACGCGACGGCGTGGCGACGGCCGAGACAATACTGCTCGCGCAGAGCGCAAGCGAAATACGCAAGGCGGCGAGAGGCGCAACGTTTCGAACCGACACGCCCTCGCAGTTGGGTGCCATCGGCATTCACTTCCAGATACAGTGGCCCATTCAGTGTGAGTGAAAACGTGAGGATAAATTTGTACATTCCAGTCGCGTACTCTGTATAGGCGGGGGAACAAAGTTTGTCGTTTTTAAACAAACTTTAGCATAACTAACTGCGAGTCAGCCTAGTTGGAACGGATTCATTTTAAAACAGTTATTGCGTGGAAAACAAACAGGGAAAAAGAAAAGGAGCAACACAAGGACGAGTGCTTTGTCTTTTCTTTGTCCCTGTTTGTTTTGCGCGCAATAACTGTGTTTTAAAATGAATCTGTTCCAACTAGGCAGACTCGCAGTTATGCTAAAGTTTGTGGAATTCGAAGCTACGTGATGATGATGAGGTCGAACGCATAACATAGTACCGGATGCACCTTCCCGCAGGGTAGCTTATACGACACGCACCTCAAGCTTGCCGAAAAGAAATCTCGGCTTGCGCAATTATTTCGGCGAAGGAAATAAACAAATGTACTGTTAAAAGTAGGCCTTCATTCTTTTATGTAAGCGCCGTCCAGGATTGGCTCAGCATTCATGACTTTATCGTGCCGCTTCCTCTTTCGTTGGCCAAGGAGGAAACGAGCTTAAGCAGGTGTGAATGCCGGGCTAGAGGTCAATTATTATTATTATTATTATTATTATTATTATTATTATTATTATTATTATTATTATTATTATTATTATTATTATTATTATTATTATTATTATTATTATTATTATTATTATTATTATTAGTTTTCAAAACATAGATACGCTTGATAGAAAAGGGAAAACGAGGAGCAGGCTTGCAACTGCCGCCGAAAGGGGCACCACGCCTGCCCACTCTTCAAGAAGGAGGATACAGAAACATAGAAATGGAAGGTAGGAAGAAGGGGAGGCCAAATTCACAAAGCTTTCCATACATTAACGGTTTTTCTATGTAGTAAGCCGCCTTTCCTAATAATATGTTCACGGTGACTACAGCGTGGTACTTCGTACGAATCATTTAGCGTGAGAATTGCCCTGTGAATACCGCGAGCTCCGGGCTCTAACTTGAAAAAAAAACTTGACCTTTGTAAGAACGGCTTGTCATCTGCAGGCTACCTACGCTAATGTTATGCCCTTTATCTCACGGAGGAAGAACCTGGTCCCGTATTCCCAAATTCTTCCCACGCTGGAATGGTTCGTAAGAGAAAATGTCAGCTAATCCTTTCGCTGGACATATGAGCGACGACAGCTGCCCGATGCCAATTAGCACTTCCCTTCTCAGAGCGGTCGTGAAGACACAGGTTTCGCGGCCTTGTCGCTTCTTTTCTTATATAACCGGATTGTTTAGCCTGATCGCTTTTGAAATACCTTGCGTTGGGGTTCGAACTTTTGTCGCTAAACCTTGCTGTGTGTTTACAGCCCTTATTTCTTTGCATTTGTAGATGACGTTGGCATTGTGCTGCTGAGCAGGAGGGCGCGGCTTCGTTTCCTGGCCGCGGCCGCCGCATTTATCCGGGCGTGAAATACAAACGCGCTCGTGTGAACTTAGGCGACTTAGGTGCGTGTTAGAGATATGCAGATGTTCAAAATTAATTCGGAGCCCTCCACCATCCGGCGTCCGTCATCACCCGCTGCAGGGTTTTTGAAGGCTAAACCGCATGTGGGAGGCGGTGCGAAGAGGTAGCCGCCGCGGCCACTGTTTATTTAGGTCGTTTAGCCATGGTGCAGCGGTATCTCGGGAGCGGCCGATACCGCAGTCGTTCAGGTCTTGTTCTTGTTCCTCGGTGAAATGACGCAACCCAGTATGGCGGATTGGCCATTGCTTGCTTGCTTGCTTGCTTGCTTGCTCCTCACTTGTGGCGCTTACCCACTACGGGGGATTGGCCAAGAAGCCGGCGGATAAAGGTTAAAGGGAAGGGGAGAGAGAAAAAAAACCTAAGCGGAAAGTAAAATCACGGTGAAGTATAACGTTCGTGGTAATCAAGAACTGAATTTACGCGGCAGATACAGAAATGAAAATATTTGTAATTATATATTAGCAGCAAATTCTCTTTCTGTGTGACCCGCCGTGGTTGCTCAGTGGCTATGGTGTTAGGCTGCTGAGCACGAGGTCGCGGGGTCAAATCCCGGTCACGGCGGCCGCATCTCGATGGGGGCGAAATGCGAAAACACCCGTGTACTTAGATTTAGGTGCACGTTAAAGAACCCCAGGTGGTCAAAATTTTCGGAGTCCTCCACTACGGCGTGCCTCATAATCAGAAAGTGGTTTTGGCACGTAAAACCCCATAATTTATTTTTTCTGTGTGTGTTTTTTTTTTGGATTGCATTAGAAATTTTCGAACACACAATCAGCGATTTAATGATGTATCCGATTATTGATTTCGAGAACTACCGTGGTAGCTGGCCTCCCTGTGTCACAGAGGTAGTCGCAAATGGCCACGCAGATCTTCTCCTGGCTAAAGCCCAATGAAGAAGCCCCGAAGGAGAGGTTATTTTGAGTAGTTAAAGAAATACCCCGTCTTCGGAAGGAAAAGACTAATTCCTTCTTCTCATTTCTAAATCGACGGCATGCTACTAGAAAGTAATCAATGTTTTCGGGTTCCTGGCAAAGGGGACGGTGCCAGACCAGACCTGTATAGGTAAAAATTTAATGGTAGGATGCGGCACCGTAAAATTGTTATGGAGATTTCTAATTTACGTGTGGGACACCATTTATTATAATATGAAAAGGGCAAATGATTAAATTCCGAAATTTGGATTTTCAGTTTTGTAGAATCTTGGAAAAGAGAAAATCTTCTAAACCTAGCCGCAGTGACATAAGCCGAAGTAGGCGTAACGAACATAGCTGGTCCATCAAGAGACGTCCGCGCAAGTGTGTCTGCCATTTCATTCAAGAACATACCACGATGGCCTGGAACCCATAAAAACCCCAACAGGCTTAAGGTTGGGGGGATTAATGATTTAAATGTATTGGCTACACAGTAGGGTGGGGGGTGTCTGAAGATGAAGTGAGTGATGTGCATACTGACAGTGATTCAGTCACTATAACTGCTGTTGAAAATTTTCAAGGACTTTTTTGAAGAGCTCAGATAAGGACTGACAGTTCAGTCCGAAATATGGATGTGAAATCCGGAAGGCGTAATGCATATGACCAGCATAGTGACTCGGAGAAAATACTCGCGACCATGTCGAGCGCCAACGTCTTCTAATGATGATGATGATGATGATGATGATGATGATGATGATGATGAGGAGGAGGAGGAGGAGGAGGAGGAGGAGGAGGAGGAGGAGGAGGAGGAGGAGGAGGAGGAGCCTCTGTCATGGCTCGCACCCACTAAGGTATGGATAGGCCAAGAATCGGGCGGCAGGAGGTCGCTAAAGAAAATTCTTATTTGAAGACGATAAACGCAAAATAAAAGACATACAATAAAATGAGATGATGCAATAACTAGACTAGTATGCGAGCGAGCAGTCAGACTAACTTAAAGGTGAATGTTCCTTTCTCGTGCTACCTGCACGCGATCCGTCTTCTTATGCGCCGGCTCTGGAGGCGATAGTCGCAGCGCTACACGCGTAATACAATATACACGGCAGGAACTGAACAATTTCTGAACCCCTTCGTCAAGCTATGTCAATTAAGCGACACTCGCCAGCTCTTGCACAAGTAAGCGCGTCATCGTCGATGTCCTTGTGCGCTGTGTTCTTATTATGAGTGAAAGCAGCCAGGAAAAAGATCAACCTTAACTATGACTACACATTGTGGCGCTGTCCGCAGGAGTTCCCAGCTATCAAGGCGAGTACCTGAACATGAGCAAAGTGACGCGGCTGCACATGGGGCCGTACCTGTGCATCGCCTTCAACGGGGTGCAGCCATCTGTCAGCAAGCGCATACTCCTGAAGGTTGACTGTGAGTATGACATTGGGTGTAGAGCACATGTGTGACTCCAGGCAGCTGCGACTGCTGCCTGGTGAGAAAGTGTGAGTGCACGGCATGAAATACGAGCGCGTCTGACATTTCTATGCAAAAGCTAAAATTGGCTGTTATTCGCGAACAGAACGGTTTGGCCGAGTTAGGACTTCATGGTTTGGCGCAGGCCGCAAAAGATGAACGAAGGCGAAATGAGATAAATACACTAAAACACACAGCACTAACCTTCCTGTACATTTTTGTATAAGTGAACCCTACACAATTACACAAGGTCGCCAGCACTGCATTCAACATATACTTTCAAATTTGTGCTTTCTATGAAAGTGCGATTGAAAGTTTTCATACATAAAGTTCGCCAGGCCGTCGAATACATTGGGCATACGCTGGTGACCTTATACAGTGGCGCAGCGTTTACGTCACACAAAAAATTATGCAGATCCAAAGCACATGTTGTAATCTTTGTGGTGAAGCTTTCGTGAAGTGGTTAATTAAATGCTATAAATTTGCCTGCTTGATTCCCGAGTCTTTGGCGTAAAGGAACTGGCTCGCGCGCACTGTGCTGTCGTGCACCCGTGATACATACGCAATGTGTCACCCGCAGCGATCCCCTTGGAGCTCGCTCGCTCGTTCGTTCGGGCTATTCGCTTACATTGACAATCATCGTCGACGGTTTCTGCAAAATGTTTTTCACGCTTCGACGCTCTCAAAGTCGATTTGCTAAACGTAGCCTTCCGTCTTTATTTTCACAATCCCGCTTCCCCGTTTTCTTTTTCTTTCCTTCCTGTACACGCGGTAGCTGGCCTGATACTACATCCTAATTGCACTCTTCATACAGGAGTTGACAACTCTAGTCCTAACGCATAGTAGTAGGCCAGCAATTCTCACCTTCCACGCATTGCCCGCACAGTCGCGCCCATGATCTGGCAGCCCAACCAGCTGGTCGGCGCTCCTCTGGGCGCCGACGTGACGCTCGAGTGTAACCTGGAGACGCACCCGCGTGGCATGACCTTCTGGGAGCGGGACGACGGCACCATCCTTATCTCGAGCGCCAAGTACGACTCGCTGGTGCTCGAGACCGGGCCCTACCGCCTGCTGCTGCGCCTCACTATACGTGACCTGAAGCCCGACGACTTCGGCACCTACAAGTGCGTCTCCAAGAACCCGTTGGGGGAGACGGAGGCAAACATCAAGCTCCAAGGTCAGTGAGCGTTGCTGTTATATTGCTAATGGTGTACTGTGCTGAGCTAATGCCTTAAGTAGTGCCGTAACCAGTGCGGAGGCAGTCAGTGAGTTCTAGGAAATGACCGTTTGAAATTATTTTGTGAGCAAGCGTTTATACAGAACCCGTGGCTCCACGAACGCGGCCGAGAAGAGTACGTGTAAGGAGGGCTAGGTTCCTGCTTGCATTGTCACGGATTGAAAGTGTGCAAAAAAATGCGGGAATTACAACACAAGACGTCAACTCACAACGTAGTGGCTAATGACAGCACATTTGCCATATCCGCGGCATTAATTCTGTCCGTACTAAGTAGTTCACACCACTTAGAACGCGATGATGAGTGATCCAAAAGCGTACTTCGCATTCGCATTCGTAACCCTGCTGACAGGGGGTCTTTCCTGTCCTGCTCTTATTTTACTTTGTTTCGCGCCATGACAGACAGTACTCAAGTAACACCACTGTTCTGTTCTAATCTTAGTAAATCAGCACCATCATAAACTCCTTCTCTTAAACGCATCATGTTAAGTCTCACTGCCAATAATCACTTCTGGGTGGAAACCGGAAGATTTTCGTTTGTTGGGCTGTTTGTATAAACCATTTTAGACGTATTGGGGCGACAGTTCGTTCATGAGCCCAGAAAACGTCCTGTCATGTATTTTTAGCAGTAAAGTTAGCCATGGAAAATACAATATTTTGCCCTATAGTATATTATAGGAGCATTCTCTTGGTGTGTACAGATATGAGGAACGTACCACATGCATAGAGCTCCTGTATGTAGCTTTCTTGTTGCACTTGCCAATAAAGTTCACTTGCCAAACATTCTAACTGCATAGCAAATCTGGTGCCAACGGGAGAGTTCTTAATATTTATAGACTATCGTAGCTTCTGTTGTTCCAGAGGGCTTAACATGAAGTATTTTGGGAACTTTGTGTAAAGTAAAAGTAGTTTCACAGACGTCGCAAAACACACATGCACGAACAACGTATACTGGGAATTCTTAAGGGAAAACACGGGGAAGGCAGGAGGCGTAAATCCAAGAGCACGATCAAAACGAGAACAAGGTAAAAGCGGGAGCACCCGCCTTTTCCTTGTTCACGTTTTGCTCATCGGCCTTCTTAAGACTTTTGTGATCAATTCGAGAATTTGTGAACCTTCAGTTACAAATCATCGCCAAGTTTTGTCAAATTTACATGTCCTATCAACTTTTCATTTGTTTCTCAGTAGCATAAGCAACGAACTACGGTGCCAGAAGAAGATTAAATGTTCAGCGCCATACGCACTAGTGGGGACGATGCCTGACGTTGAAATGTCGACCTCTTATGTTAAGATATTGTTTTTCAGTAAAAAACAGAAACAAATAATAGAAAATTATTTTCTTAGAGTGGAACCTAGTAAACAAGACAAGCGAGCTACTCGTTCGCTAAATTCATGTTAAACACTACTCCGTATGGCTCAATATCTGCAATTCGAGCATCATATCATTGCACATGAGCGCCAAAGGCTTTCCAAACCTTACAGTGTCGCGCCCAGCAAAACAAGAGCCTCATGACAGATATCGTGGCAGCTGCGATACTCGCTTTGACGGTTTTAGAATATTGACCCCTGCCATAACCTTACAATAAACGCCACATAAATAAATATATTAAAATAACTTGAATGTATTGCTTGCTTCATGTACTTATTCGAGTTTTGCGGTTCTTCACGCCATTAATACCTGATAAACGCAATATAAGTAAATATATTGAGATAATTTGAACGTTTTGCTTGGTTCATGTCCCTATTCAAGTTTTACGGTCCTTCACGCCATTGATACCTGACCATCGCCTTTATCATAAACCTGTGCAGCTCTGTAGTGCAAATCACAGTTTTGAGCCATAGTTCTTGGTGCAAATAAGAAGTTCACTCGATACCCCGGCCCTGCAAAAATGGATGTCCAGAGAAGATATTGCAAAAGCGCCACCCTTGCTGATCTGCGTATGAAAAGTTTAATTACTTTGGACAAAGGGTAGTGACAATCGATTTGTGGTCGCTGTGGTTCCTCGGGAGCCCTAAACTCTGCGTGATCTACCCACTGCCGTGCTGTAACGGGAGTGTCTATATACGGGAGCTGCAATCGGGGTAGTTCAGCCTACATGGGAATAAACGGAAGTACTTTGATTCGACTAAACTTCGTCCTTCTGGATTCGAACTGCTTCATGACCTTTGCAAACTCGTCATTTTCAACAGAGTTCTGTGTAATAAATAAATAATATTATTAAGAACGTTCGGCGTCAGGATTCGAACCTAGGACCTTCAGTACGGAAGTCCGATATTGAAAGCTTTCCGCTACGCACGCATGCACCGAGAAGCCGCATAGAACGCCCTTATGAATTTCTCGCGAGCTAGTCATCAATTTATTTATTTATTTATTTATTTATTTATTTATTTATTTATTTATTTATTTATTTATTTATTTATTCTCAGGGCCACTAGGGCGTTACGGAGAGGAGCGGTTAACTCTTGAATAACAGCGCGGAAATGGCAGGCTTGAAATTGACAGGCTCGTCGGAATATGTGGTTCGGATGTTTGTTTTGAGCTTGTTTTTTTATTTTTTGAAACGAATGCTGTTCTGTATATTGTATGCGTGATTCTGCCTAACGTGGGCCAGGAGCCACATCTCCTGGCCCTGCACTCCCACAGGGATCGGCCTACATTTTTCGCTAACGGACGCGGACGCGAAAAATGCAGACCGCCAAGAGGCTAACAGGTGCGCTGTAAAATTTTATTGTGTGATCGTGTATGTAATTTTGAGCTTGAGCCTAATGTCCGGGCTGTACTCGTGTACAAAGAGATGGTACTTAAAAACCGCAGATCACTATAGCCGGGTACAACATTAGAAGGCAGCGGCATTTGGCCCTCAAAGGTGGATGCACACGCGCCTAGTCCAATGGGCGCGCACTCTAGACTTACGTCATGGGCCGGACGGCCGGTGACCCCGCCTACGGAGAACATTCGAACTGGGCCGAGTCGCGTCAGCGGGACTATTTTCTTAGTCGTGCAGGCAATCGGCTGCCGCACTTGGGTCGTCTGGGCGGGGCCTCGCCTGCGTTCTTAAGTTGTACTCGACTTTAGTAACTCATGGTGCTTGAACCTTTTTACAGAAAATTATGTTTGATGGATATTTGAGTGTTTCCGGTGGTGCTTTAGGTCGTTACTTCTCGATGAAAAGAAAATGAAGAGCAGACCTTGAGCATTCGCTTCACATTTCGTTGCAGTATTTCTCGCGCTTTCATGGATGACACGTTATGCGTTGGGTATCGGTTTTCCTTTAATTTCACACGTCGTTCGACATCCTCGCAGAAATACCCCGGCCGACGTCATCGACCATCGCGTCTTCCAGGGAGTTCCAAGTCAGGAAACACTGGGAGGCAACCTGTAAGATTGTATTCTTTTGTGCACGTACTTTCAAGATGACAACTCGCATTGTGTAGTGTCAAAAAAGCGTCCTCTTACTTTTCTTCGCTTAAAGTTCCTCAATGCTTTTCCCTGCCAGGAATGCGGCACATAAAAGTTGGTTTGCTTCCATTCAGGGTGGCACAACAGACCCTTAAAGAGAAAGTGACAGAGACACAGAACATGTAAGGTATGCCAGGGAGTTCACTGAGCACACAATTCTGATTTGCACCCTAAGCAAAGTGTAAAGGGCTAAGGGATGAAAATAAAGAAAGGAAGAAAAAACTAACACGGAATTTGCGTTCATGCGGTGCTACATATCGAGAGTACAGCCGCTCGCTGAGGTCTGTCGGAAACAGGAACAGCAGCAACGAACATGTCGCTCTCTGAGCTTCCAGCTTTGGCCATGGTCCAAAGACTTTTGTGCCTGAGGATAAGCTTAAATTCAGTGTTCCAAAAAAATAAATTATGGGGTTTTACGTGCCAAAACCACTTTCTGATTATGAGGCACGCCGTAGTGGAGGACCCCGCAAATTCCAACCACCTGGGGTTCTTTAACGTGTACCTAAATCTAAGTACACGGGTGTTTTCGCATTTCGCCCCCATCGAAATGCGGCCGCCGTGGCCGGGATTCGATCCCGCGCCCTCGTGCTCAGCAGCCCAACGCCGTAGCCACTGAGCAACCACGGCGGGTTCAGTGTTCTAAGGTTGTGAGGTCTAGAAAGTGCTGGTCGTTGTATCGGGTTCAGATGAAGAGCGCATTATTGATAGACTATGCTCACAACCGCAAGTGTCGCGGGAAAATGTGCCATCCATCCTAGCGAGGCACTAATGATCGTTTGCTGCTTCCAACCACAAGCGACGCAATAATGTTGCGTTGCAGCGGGAGAAGCCTTGTGGTAGCTGCGACATCCTTAGAGGGAATTTGCTACCCCCTTCCAGCAGGCGGGCAAGCCGGATTCTTCTATTTAGCCTCCCTACAAATTCCTTAAGCTCCTCTCTGCAGTGTCCAACGATAACGTTTTGCGCAGGCGAGAGCAAAACATTTAAAAATAACCGCCAATACAGGGGATTAAAACCAATTGCATCAGAACCCGAATGTGTATGCTTCCTCTCCCGTGGCATATATTTTTAAGGACAGCCACCATTTTGGATAATGGACTCGTAAATTATCTGAACGAGTGAATTCGTGAAGAAAGACGTCGCATCTGTTCTTTTCCTCGCTATCTTGGCAACGGAAACGCAACTCGCTTGTGAAACGAAAAAGAAGAAAGAAAAAGAAAAAGAAATCATAATGTCCTGTGGGGAAGCGACCACATCAATCTTACTCTTTGTCAGACGGTCGATCGAAGCTCTTTAAAGCAGCGTCATCGAGTTCTCGGGGATGTAGTTGTATGCAGCTCAACGAGTAAATTTGATCAATAACTAATTCAATACAAAGCAGACGTTCTGCAACGTGGACACTGGGTGACGGTGTACTTGGAAAAAAAGAAGAAAGAAATCAAAGGAAAGGTCGCATTAGCTGAGTGGCCCTCTTCCGAACAGAGCGCAATATTGTCCATCTAGATGGTTAAAGAAAATCCATATTTTTACTGCTATCACTTTAATGTGCCTGCTCGATGAGTTGGTGCTGGAAGTTTATCTCATTTTCATTTTACCAAATGACCTCCTCGTTGTAAACTTGAAGCTACGAGGACCTCATAACACTCCAACGCGAGATGCCCTTTATACGTATATACGCTCCTTCGTATCTTTTCAGCAACTCAGCAATCCAATGGGCCCCGGCACCACTTGGGAACGCACGCTTCCAACGCTCTGCTCAAAGAAGGTGCGTATACCGAAAACTTTTCTCGGGGTGTTTTCTTTTTGCATCGGAGTATTACTAATTCAGTGCGACACCTTATTAAGGTTTCCTCACCATGGTCAAAGCACTTTTCTTTAGGAGATTTCACTTACGAATGCAGTTTGCACTGCTTAAATGAAAGTGAAGAACTTAGGCAATCAAAATTTAAAAAAATAAAAAAATAACAATAAAATAAAGTGACATCAGAGTTTTAGTAGGTAACAGTTCTAACAAGTGAAATAAAATGAGTTACAGATAATTACGTGACCCTTGCGTGTATCGAGCAAAAGTAATGCAGCGTTTCGTTTTGTTAGGTGGCTCATTCGCAGTAACACTCACTATTAAGCTCAGGAATAATCCATAACATAAGTACAAAAGTGTCATCTTGTATGGCTGCTGCAGGAATTAAAAGCTAAATAAGCTTAATGAATAAGTCAATTAACTTATCCAACTTAGTCAACTGACAATAATTCAACATACTAATCACTTTTCTTGCTAGAAAATTGACAAGCCCTAGGCGATGAGAATCATCGTCTGGCTCAGTAATAGCTTATACAAGTTGCCAAATAGACCGAAGAAACGTCTGCCACAGAAACTTTTGGATTTCGTCGAATATCTTTCTTTATTGTAACAGTTGTGTAAATAACGTCATTATCAGATGCGGCATAGCAGGAAGTGCACATTACAATTATCAGATTGCGAACCGAGCGAGCGAACTGATTATGAAACATGAATTTTTAAAAATTCCTCTAGGGCGCAGAGGAGAGTACTCTACTGAAGAAGAAGGCACTCAGGGTTACCCTTCTCCCAACTTCAACCAGGACTACGAGAGATCAGGTAAGTCTTCTAGAGCCTATTAGTTGTTTCTTTGGAGTTGTTTTTTTCTCTCTCTCGTCTTCAGTTATGAGTGACCCCCGAGTCCTTAATACTTCTTGATACCCCACGCTGCAGGCACAACAATAAGTTTATTTCTAGCACCAAGCGACGAAATATGTCTTGCCCACCTCGCTATTCGACTGTTCTGGCTTACCAGGGTTCAATTATTCGAGTACTTCCAAATAATCATTAAAAACATTTTCTTTTAAACGAACGAAGATAAAAAAAAACCGGGAGAATAAACAGAGGCCTCAAATCACGGACGAAAATTATTAGCCCGCGAATGCGCCAGATAAAATCGTGCTGAAATCGCACAGCATAAGCCCAATACATTCACAGCTGTCTGTTGTTCATATTTATTTTTGGCTATCTTGCATTTCTTTCTTTATTTCGCTTGGTTTCTCTCGGCCTGCGAAGATTCGAGCATATACTATTTTTAGAGCACCGGCCCCTGTCCTTCGACACAGCCCGTCATCGTTGGCGTGCATATACGTGTTTTATGAAGCCGTGACAGCAGGGACGTCTTATGGCTATGTGTGCTCCGCACAATGCGCCAGCGCGGTCAAGCCCTCGTGCGCGCATTTACATGCGACCAAGCGACGTGCCTCTTCTTCGGAATAAATGGCCAGCCCGTGTGTATCGTGTATATAGGATTGCCCCCCCCCCCCCCCCCCTCGTCGTAGTCGTCCGCTATGGCGGCGACATCACTCGACAAGCGGGCCGACGCTGCAATTTGCCGGAATGGGCGCCCATCGTGCCCGTCGTCGCCGTCCTCTACAGTGCGCTCATTTACGGCCGCTCGTATAACGGGAGAGGCCCTTTGCCCCCCGCGGTGTTGCACATCCGCCGGCGTTCCCTTACACGAACCCTTTTCCCGCCATTCTCGTCCATCGCGGAGAAGCGATCGGTCGTGCGCTTAGTAGCACAGAGTGTGCGCGGTAAGGTCGAGGTCACCGGTTCGATCACCGGCTTTGACAACCGGCGCGTTTCGACACCAGTGCAATTTTTTTTAGGGGGGGGGGGGAGTTCACACCTCTACCTACTGCAAATCAACTGAAAAAAAAGTGAGTCCTGCTTGAGCGCTTGGCCTTCGTTTTTTTTTTTCGTTAACCTCCGCGGTTGCTCAATGGTCACGGAGTTCTGCTGCTGAGTACGAAGTTGCGGGGCCGATACCCGACCACGACGCCCCATTCTAATCGTGTACGAGTTGCAGAAACACTCGCGCATCGAGATATACGTATACACGATAAATAACTACCGGTAATAAAAAAAAAACTTATTCCGTAGCTTTCAGCAGTACAACCTCTCTGAGCCGCTGGGCTGCTTTCAGACGTCGTGTCCCTCAAATAAGTAAAACGTTGGTCGTCGGTTCGATCCCATGGCTGCGACGACGGGCAGACGCGACTGAAATACACTGATGGACGTGTGTCGAAATCTTGGCGATCCACGTTTTGGCAACTGTAGATTAAACGAAAGTGAGCCTTCCTTGAGTGCGTTGTCGTGAAGCGGTCCCATCGTGCGCCATGCTTCCACGAAACTGTCCTGTCCGATGCATCGCAGGAAATGTGAATCGCGACCAGTGTAACTATAGTCGCAACCTATGGCCGTCTTTTCGATGTTCTGTATGGCGCATCCATGAATGGTCATGTATGGCGTAATGTTTATCATTTTACTCTGTGGCGAACAGCCTAGCTTGCAACGTTAGCCTTCCAATGTTCATCTTTAGAACCCGCATTTCTTTTTCAATCGAAAAAAAAAGTTGTGCACTAAGGACAGTCGAGAGGTCAAGCGCTTATAATAAGGGCGGCAGCTCAGTTTTACTTACTATCGTGAGCAATATGCGTGGGAACACGCGAACGCATGGCAAATAGCCTAGAAACCGAGTTAGAGCGATACGCGGATGGCGGTGTCGAAAACAGAGGAGGAAGGGGGACGCTCTTCCGCTAACTGTTGGCACTCCCACGGCGCCTACGTTTGTCGAAAACGGCAGCTTACGGCATTTCACTGGCCGCCGACAACCGATAAGACGGTTACGTGCACAGTAACTTCCAGCGAGTCATTTTATTTTCAGTCGTGTCTTTCTTTTCTTTTTTGAGCGCAGCTTTTAGGCGCCCGTTTTCGCGTTTAGCGTAAGGTATTTTCAGATATACCCCCATAGGACCTGATGTATATCTTATGGAGCGCATCGTGTCACGTGTTCCAGATAGACGGACAGATTTCCCAAGGAAGTAGCTCTCGAATGTTAACGCTTCAAGACAATGCTGCTATTGGCCACGCTTCGGTGCACAAAGTTATCAGTAACCGCAATATCAAACAGCTTTATCAATGTGCGCTGGTGATGCGAAGTTCCGCACTTTGTATAAAGAGACGCATGGTGGGAGTGCTAACACTTATTAGAACAGTGTCCTCCTCTCCACTTTGTTTCCGACGGCGGCTGCCACGCATCGCCCATTGCAGGGTTCGAGGCTATCTTACACGCGCTCCTGTGTTCCCGCTCATAATTCTCATAATAGTAGAAACTCTGAGGAACTGGGGCAGTATTCACATTTCATTCGTAACTGTAGTCGTAAGTGCTGTTCCCTTCATTAATGCTATATGCAACATCACACTTTATAGTAACATTAAAGGAGCGCAAAAAATGATATGGACAAGAGACTGATCAATAAAAGAGTCACATGTGCTGGATGGACAGTCTTCGCGCGCGTAAGGACTTACTAACTTCCTGTTCATCCCATTTTAAGACAGTGGACAGAGCAGTTGCGTCCTATTGTTTGTAATCAATGGTACGAAAGTCATGTGACCATTGCGCTGAAACTAGTTTTAGCAGTGAGTTGTAAAGGCTACGGAGGGCTGATTACCCTGAATTTACTTTAGTGGCAGTAGCCGAAATCCTTCTTCAGAAATTGAAAGTAAGACGACATAACAAAGAAAAACATGGAGCAGAACGCAGGAACAGACCTTGAGGGGTACTCTAAGAGAGAGAGAGGTATTTATTATGATAGAAAAGCTGAGAAGTCGGCCTGAATCAATGTTCTGACCTGTTACTCGGCGTTGGGCGAAGGGGAAAGGCTGTAGACAGAAAGGAATGCGCATTTGCCTACGCAATGGGGCAGCTGCAAGGGCGTGCCCATGTTTGGCTAGATGACAATATTAGGTCGAAGCAGGGGCAGTGTGGCGCGTGAGCTCTTGCAGGCTTTCTTTATCCCGCAGAGGCGGTGCGATTGCGTTTGTGACACATTTGTTGGCTCGAGGAAGGGAGAAGCTAGGTTGGTGGAAGGAAGGAAGGAAGGAAAAAGTGGAGAAGGAAAGGCGGGGAGGTTAACCAGTTTAGCTCAACCGGTTTGCTACCCTACACATAGGAGGGGGACGGGGGGATGAAAGATGGGAAAGGGAGAGAGAGAGCACATAGCAGAGCACACACATTGTCAGTTAGAGTCCACCACTCTTGCGTGGTGCGTGGTATCACTGTCACAGCCACTTGTCAAATACCGTCTTTTTCAAATATTGAAGTAGACCCTTCGTCGCCTTTAGCTGCGATGTCTTCTGTCGGTGACATGTGAAAATTGTTTCGTGTGACAATGGTCTAGTGCTAAGGTGCGCTAGAACGGATGCCAGGGACTGTCGCTGAACATTATATTCAGGACAGTCGCACAGAATGAGTTCTAGCGTTTCCTCGCAAAGACAGGCATTGCAGAGAGCGTTGTCGGCCATTCCAATGCGAGATGAGTAAGATTTTTTGAAAGCCACCCCTAGCCATAAGCGATAAAGCAGAGTGGCCTCTCTTCGGCGGCATCCAGTTGGCATACAGAGACGGATCAAAGAAGGCAGGTTGACGGTTGCTCCCGTTGGTCTGGCTGTTGTGTGCACCGTAGAGAGAGCGTGATCTCCTGTGCAAGCAATCGAAGTCTGCTAGCTGCGTCGGACCGCGAAAGTGGTATGGCCTCTTCCTGTGTGTCTTCAAGAGCTGCCCGAGCGGCATTATCGACGTCTTCGTTTCCTATGACGCCGCAGTGACTTGGCAGCCACTGAAACGTCACATGGTGTCCTTTCTCATATGTATGGAGTAGGCATCTAATATCGAATACGAGATGTTCGAATGGCCCTCGACGCAGAGCTGCTAGCACAGATTGTAGGGCTGTCTTTGAGTCGCTGAAGATTGACAATTGTCGAGGTGGCTCCCGAATGACGAAACAAAGTGCAGCGCGAAGAGCAGCTAGTTCCGCAGATGTCGATGTCGTTGGGTGATCAGTCCTAAAACTGATGGTAATAGCTCTTGCTGTGACAACCACAGCACCGGACGTACTCTGTATGTTTGTGGAACCATCAGTATAAATATGTACACTGTCCGCGTACCTCTCGTGCAGAAGAAGCAGATACAGTTGTTTCAGCACAGGCGACGACAGCTCAGACTTTTTTACCGATTCATGGTACACTTAAATAGACTGTTGGGCTGATAAGACACCAAGGGGGTATCGATGGTTTAGATGCAGCGGTGAAGCCTGAGGGAAGTTTTTCGTTGTACTTGACGATACATTTAGTGAATGGTGCTTGGTGCCTGTCTCAAGGTAGTGTTGCAAGGTGGTGATAGGGGGCACGTGCAAAATGTCTGATGTGCGTTCTCAGGGCTTCCACCGTAATGTGAGTTCGCATTGGATGGTCCCGAGCAATCGCAATAGTTGCATCTGTTGATGTGCATCTGGGCGAACCAAGGCAAACTCTGTGTGCTTGAGCTTGTGCTGCCTGCAGAAGACGAATATTCTTTTTGTAGGTGATGTTCAGTACAGGTAGACTATATCTTAAAAAAACTGAGAAAGAGAGCTCTGTAGAGTTTCGGCATTTCAGGGCTGCCAGAGTCTACTGGCAGCCCCCCACATTTTACCTGTCAAGTATTTAAACAACTGGGAAGTTGCTGTCAGGCGCCGTTTCATGTAGGCCAAGTGCGGGCTCCAACAAAGGTCTCGGTCAATAATTACGCCAAGAAATCTGTGAGTTCTGACATAAGAAATGGTCCGCCAATTGATTGAGATGACATAAGGCGCCATTAGTTTGCGAGTAAATGCCACTAGTGCACATGTTTCTGGTGATATGCTGAGACATTGTTTACACAAGAAGCTCGCTGTCAAAGTTGCCGTTGTTTGAAGCCGCGCACGTTTCTGAGGACGTGTGACTGCCGAAGTCCAGACACAGATGTCGTCTGCGTACATTGAAATTTTGGTGGTAGTTGGCAAGTATTCAGCAAGTCCAACAAGAGCGAGGTTGAATAGCGTCGGGCTGAGAGCACCGCCTTGATTAACGCCTCTGATGGTATAGCGTCGCATCGTTGGGCCACCGTCAGTTAACACATAGAATTATCTTGCAGACAGGTAACTTGCAATCCTTAAAAAGACTCGACCACCTAGGCCAACCGTCGCAAGAGCGTCGAGAATGGCCTCATGTAATACGTTATCGCATGCGCCTTTCACATCTAAGAATAAAGCTGCAGATAAACGCTTACGGGACTTCTCGTGCTGGAAATATGAAACGAAATCAACTACATTGTCGATGGAAGAGTGGACACGTCGGAAAACAGCCATGGAATTCGGATAAATCTTGTAGTGTTCAAGGTACCATTCGAGGCGGCCAAGGATCATCCGTTCCATTATCTTTCCTACACAGATGGCCAGCACTATTGAGCGGTAAGAGGTGAGCTCCAGTGAGGATTTGCCCTGCTTCAAGATTGACACCAGGAGGCTTACTTTCCTTTCGTCAAGAACATTTCCCTCCTGCCATGAGGAGTTGTAAAGACCCAACAATTCTATCCATGCGGATTCTCCGAGATAGCACAAGGCACGGTATGATATACCATCTGGACCCGGAGATGATGAGCGCCTGCAGAGAGCTAGTGCCGCCTCGAGCTCATCCTTTGTAAAAGGAAGGTCCATGCGGCATTCACGGGTATGGGGACGTCGCCTCGGGCTGGAGAATTTGGACGAGTTGCTTGGTCTGCGATCCGTGCACAAAAGTTTTCTGCGACATCGATGTCCTGCCGCCCTTGGAAAAGCGCGAGCGCCTTCAATGGAAAACGCCGTTCCGGAAGGCAACGCAGACCTTGCAGCGTTTTCCAAATGTGAGACAGTGGCTTGCGGGGGTCGAGGGCCTGCCAAAATGTCGAGTGCCTGGCAAGTGTCGCAAATGTCGAGTGCCTGGAAAACTATCACTTCGCGCATGCGCCTTCTTTGAAGACGTACGATGGTGCAGACGTCGACGCCGACGCCGGACTACTTTGGCTGCCTCCCTGTGGGCCGACTTGTCTCTGGCCGTTTGCTTGAGGACCGCGCGCTCCTTCTTGATGCGGGGACACTCTTTCGACGAGGCCGCGTGAGGGCCGCCACAGTTGGCGCACCTCAGAACCGTGGCACCGCAGGTCTCTTCTGCATTAGGTTCAGCGCAACGGGGACACAGTAGCGAGTTAGGACACACGCCCTTGACGAGGGCGTGTGTCCCAACTCCTAGCCTGAAACGCTGATGACATTGAAGCGGCATCTGGATGAATGGTCGAACCGGATGTCGGAAATGTCCGACTTTAACGTGGGATGGCATACACTCCCCCTTGAATATTACTTTTACGCAGCGCGTATTCCCAAGGCGACGCACTTGCGTAATAATCGTGCCTTCGTATGCCGGCTTGATGAGGCTAGGTAAGTCATCATTGGGAATGGCAATGTCAATGTCGTAAATCACACCGGCTATGGATGTGTCGTCGATCGGGATAAAGGGGCGCATTTTGATTCCGTCTAGCTCTGTGATTTCTTGAATTTTTCCAAGCGCACTCGCGTTGTACACGTCTATAGCGAGTATATTCACGCGTGGATTTATTCTGTCTTTCATTTGATCCGGCACCGCAGATTCCAGAAAAATGGATAGGGCTTGCCTGTTCAGCAATCGTAGGTTGCTGGAGGGTTCTTCCGGCATAAGGATGATGACGTGTGGCCAGCGCGCAGGCCCTGACTTCATAGTCGTTGTACTCGCTGGAGTCGACGGCGCTGTGTTGAGGATCTTTCTCTTCGCCCTCTTACTCCAGACGGGTATGAAGCCGTTGTCCGATGTGTCGCCTTCCGACATAGAGCACAGCTCGGTGTCTTCGGTGTCACTAGGGGAGCCAACTCGCTTCCTTGCGGTTGGCGGCCGTGATGACTTCTGGCGAGGCGGGCCTCTGGCATGCTCCGCGTCCATGGCCGCAAGACGGGGAGGCGAAGCACTTCGAAAGGCGAAGATTTCACCAAAATTCACAGAGCACAGAAACCAGTGTTCTGCCAAGAAGACACAACGTCGAAACGTTGATTAGACAAGGTCCTTACATCTGATGAAGTACTGGCGGAAAGTGTTTCGTTCTGAGCACTCCCGTGACGTTTGCATCGCGCATCTACAGACCTCGAATTCTCGTTTCGTCATTTCATCTCTTCCTGAGAGGCGTCAGTTGTTAGTGAGTGCTTGTGTTGTTCAGTGGCGTCTGTGTCCTTTTATTTAGCTATTGTAATTTTACTGTATACCTTGAATAAACTAGCCTAGCAGCCGGCCGGGTTAAACATCACGATTGTTCGGCATCGGCTATTACAAAAAAAAAAGTTTCAGCGTACGACCTTTTTTTGTGAATATGTGCCCTGATTATGGAGGATCATTAGGAGCTCACGTGCACATCTCTGAAACTCGGCATCCAATTAAGAGCGCTGACAGTTTTCGAATTAACGATTTTGAGCGTATTGCGCGTTTCTCTAACTTCGATCTCCTAAAGACGAAATTCCGGCGTCCTTTAGAGAAGCCGCTTCTTTCTTCCATTACGGCAGGGGATGCTTGACGTACGCGACGGAATTTTTTTAAAATCACATTCCCCTCGTAATTACTTGACATCAGATAAACTTTTTCTGTCCACACATTAGCTTTTCTACGAGGCTAATATTTCTTTTGCTTTTTTTCGTATTAGGACAGCGAGTGGCACTTCGTGTTTGAACTGATTCATGAAGCCTCTTCTTTCTGAAGCTTCTTGTGCGTCATATGTTCATCTGACATAGACGCGCGCACAAAGATGTGCATCGAACTCTCGGAAGTAACGACCGTCATTCGCCGAATGCAATAAAAATGGCGCTGCAATATTGCACCGCCGCAAGCACAGATATTTTACTAATTCGTGTGGTATCGACGCCTTACTTCGCGCAAGTTCCTTAAGGTGCATTTAAATATCCGATTAATGCGTAGGAGCACGTACTCCAGCGTCACCGTGTGCAAAAGAGTGCTGAAATTACTATCGCAAGTTGTTTAGGTCGCAGTTTCAAGCAAACAACATTTCTGTTGTTTTTCTTTTATGTTTTTAATGGCCCGCCGTATCATTGATTGTTCGTATCACGCAGACCAAAGTTGTGCCCAACAGCTTGACACTAACCGTTCTTTTTTTTTCCCGGTTCACGCAGCAGACAAGGACAGCGCGCGACCATCGTCCGGTCACAACCTGGCTCCGCAGACTGGCATCGCGTCTTCAGTCGTGGTCCTGGCCGCAGTTAGCGCTTTGCTGCTTCGCATGTGCGCCGTCTGATCACTGCTTCCTCCGAGGACCGCTGCAATTGGGAACTACGCGTGTACTGCTTCCAGACCCTGCGCGCAGCCAACGTGGACAAAAATGAAAAAAAAGAAAGAAAGAAACTGAAAGATGAAACGCATTGCTAGGAATCGCATCTTTCTGTTCGTTCCCGCCATCTGCTTGGCCCGGGAAAAAAAGTACAGAAGGAAGAAAGAATGTCATAAACCATCACCGTTAAACGTGCGACCTCTCACGAAAGAACTGATGGACGCTTAGTGCATGGTGACAATGGTCCTTCGGTGCTTCTCAGATCCCAACAGCCGTCGTGCGTCATGGGAGATGCTTCGGGCCGATCCGCAGTGGTTGTAAGAGTAACAGCTTGAGCGCCAAAACACCGAAGCAGACAACGACGACGTCTGCTCGGGTAACCTGCGGGCACACCTGAGCCACCTACTCCCAACTTCTCCTCCTCCTCCTCCTATCCCTACTTGCTCCCTGTTTCTGTCAAAAAAAAAGAAAAAAAGAAAAGGAAACGACGTGCCAACAGATGCCAACTCAAAGGAGAAGAACCCAAGCAAGTTGTAGCTGAATTGCTTGATAATGGTGAACGCTTAACAGAACGTTGTCGCAGTTTAGCAAGTTGCAAAGTGTTTGAACTCGATAGCTGCTGCTGTTTTATTTTAGAGCGGTTGGAGTCAGAAACCATCGGTGCCCATGCACTTATGAAAACAAAGTGTCAGAGTGAAACTACAGCGTTGCGATCGCTGTGTAGAGAAGGTAACTTAAGCGATATGTTTGATTCTCATATATACATTTATATGCTTTGATGTCTTCATAATATGGCAGTATTATAAAAGATAATATAAACATGACACAAGGGGGCCCAAATTTGGTGCACTGAAATCTGATCGTTGGAGCCCGCACGTAATAATTTTTAAACCCTGCTGTTAGACTAAAGCTGTCGAGATGAGCTAAAAAAATCAAGACTGAAAGATTGACGTCTTCGCTGTTACCATGCGTTAAAGTGACGTTGATAAGTGGGAAGCAGCAGGTTCATCAAGCTTGGACTTCAAACTTCCTTTTATCAGCATCTCCTGTCCGCTGATCACAGTCCGCTTTATATCAATAAAGTTCGAAAGACGTAGGACCTATGCTTTCTGGACATACGGGTAACTATCCAGAGTAAACGTCTCACCGCAGCAGCTCTCGAGTTTCGTGTGACCGTGTGTTTTACCATTGAAGCGGGTAGGAATGAGCTGCTTGCGCTCTCTAAGCACGTGCAGTCTTTGTCAAAAGTTCAGAATCCGCTGCATCCGTGGCCAGCCTCCTCGTAGACTCGCGTACGCAGGACCCTTGTGGAACTGTTTTCGTTTCAAAGGACGAGGGATTCACAGAGGCTGTGTTCCTCGCTTTACTGAGCTTCGCACTGCGAGACGTGCTGCAGAAACTCTGCCCCAGGGTCCTGCAGCTGGTCTCCTTAGATGCGGAGCGGCTCCAGAAATTTTGACAAATGCTGTATTTCCTCGGAAGGCTGTCACAGCAGCTTCGCTTTAACTGCTCTGATGGGTTCGTGTTTTCTTTTGTGTAGTTTTATAGATGCCACATGGAGTTGAATGCACTATTTTGGTTACAACACATCGTGCGAACGGTTTTTTGTGCGTGTGTGTGTGCGATTCGACGGAGGCGAGACTGCTGACGTTCTCGCCTTTAATGGTCTCACCTAAACGGGCCGCTCCAGCGCGGTGGCACTTTTAAACGCACTAGTGAAGGGCCACGTAGCATTTCTGTAGTACGGCGTACGTACAATGCATTTTAGCTTCAGCGAGCCTGGGCTTCTGCGTTCTGCAAAATTACGCCATTACATGACTGAATTACGTCATTGCGAGCAGTTGTAAACATCTACGTCCTCCGCTGCTAATAATATACCGTATACCGTACGATCAACATTTAAACGCGGTGTTAAATAATTGACTGCTCAGCGGGCTCTCTGAAGCTAAAAGCATTAACCTTGTATATGATGCCGGGTTTGAGGCCACTACACTTGTATGTTGTTGCAGATACATTTTTTTCTTTGTTAAATGAGCAAAGTTAACTCTTATTACTGCTATAGCTACTGCTTAGTTTTCATTCACTCAGTGAGCCACGAGTATACTGCGTTCTTTTGTATATATGTATGTAGTGAAGTTGATTTCTCTCTGTCTATCGAGGTTTCATATGCTTTGCTGCGATAAAATTTCCTCGTGACAAATATTAGAGCGTGGACAACGCTGTCAGCGTCATAAAATGGTGCACTTGTTTTATTTATACCGCGCCCTCTTTCCATTACAAGATCACTTTCTTGTGCTGCGTTGCTTTTCTTTGTTTCTGCTCACTTGACTTACTGACAAGCAGCTTCTTTGTATTTACTGCTTGGGTGACAAAAACGAGCTTTCGAAGAAATAAAGTTGTACAGTACGTGGAGCTCAACAATCCCGTGTCTACGTCATTCAACGAACACAAAACCTCTTCGCGATCAGCACGATTCACAGCGAGGAAAATGTTGCAAGTCCTGTTGCACATCTCTATCCGGAGGTCGTACAACGGGCTTGCGTGTGACTGCTACTGCTACTTGCCGCAGGTACAATCTCTAAAGGCCGAGCTACACTCGCAGAGAGAGAGAGAGAGAGAGAGAGAGAGAATGAAAGAAAATGGAAGGCAGGAACATTAACCAGGTTGCACCTTGTTAACCTGGTGCAGCTAGACTGAAGCTGATAGCGGCGGTGCATTCTCGACTAGTGGGGAAGCACCACGCGCGCAGCGTCCTACGTAACGCTTTCGATTTTCTTAAGACCTAGAGGCATTAACACATCTTTGTGAATAGATATTTAAAAAAGGGCAGCTAATGCTTCGGTGGCTTTCTGTGAGGGTGACGGTCGAGTCAACGGTGCCAATATATTTTATTCTGTGAACGCTTTCTCGTCCAGTCGGCTTATAAAACAGAAACCAAAGTCTGTCTTTCATCATCGGTGACTGTCCTTGATCGCGAGGTGAAGGTTGTTTGCGCGCCCGTATCTTTTGTTATCGCTCTCGTTTATTTTCCCTTTCCATTTCCGTTTCCCCCTCTTCTCCCTCCCTCAGTGTCAGGTAGCACACCTGGTGAAGTTTGGTTAACCTCTCGGTCTTTCCTTTTCTTTCACTTTCGTGAATAGCTTCAGTTTGTGCGTATGCGCGTGTAGGAACTGCATATGTTTTTGTGTGATCACTGTGTACGCCGCAACCCTTACCCAATACCTTGAGTAGCACGCCAGGTCAGCAACCAGGCTAACACCCCCACCTTCCTTGTAAAATTTGCATTTCTATCACTAATTCTTTCTCGCAACCAGAACCGTGTACACTGCGTAAGTCGACGTAGTTTCCGTGTTAGCATAAGATACACTAAGGAGGACCTACAAGTTTTAGTTCACTGCGTCACAGAAAGCGAATTCTCCCTTCACGTGAATAAAGTGCTAATATGAAAACAAGTGCAGAGGTCGTGATAAGCTTCTTTTTCTCGCATGCTCCTTGGCCATTGGACATGTCTTGTTCAGTATGCTGGTTCTCATTAGATGGCTCAGGTTATAGGTAGTATTGTTAGTCAGGGAGTGCGTCGGACAGCACAGGGAAGGTACGCAACGACTGCGAATGCTGGGTGTTGTTGCCTGTCTTTCTGCCGTGGAATAGTTCAATGTTTCATTTACTAATAAACGTGTTATCCCTTTCTCACTCTCTCTCTCTCGTTCTATCCCTCAAATTCAGAAAGGTTGTTGCACGCAAGTCCTCTTCACCATTATTTACCGTTGACCTTCGCTAATATGTCCGCGTATTGGACAATTTGCGTATGTTTCATTTGCCCTATAGTAATTTAAACTGTCATATCCCTCTCACTTTCACCTTACTCAGATGAGGAGTTCCAGGCTATCGACACGCTCATCCCCCCGGCCCACCTATTCTACTTTCTCTTTGTTAAAATCTTTTTCTACCAACAGCACGAATGGTGGGCGTTGGCGCTTGCGAACAGTTCCATTGTAAGAACTGTGCTGAAGATACATGGGGAGGAGGAGGAGGAGGAGGAAAGAAAGGGAAAAGGCAGGAATGTTAACCAGAAATGTGTCTTGTTGGCGACCCTACACTGGGGGACGGGGAAATACAGGCCCAACTGTGCGCGGCGGGAGATGTCCGCGTACTCTTAGCTAGCACTGCTATAATTTTATTCTTGCTGCCAGATGGCCTAAGAAAACAATAATAAAGAATGTGTTAGTCATTATACGAGTGGCTTCCAGCGAACAAACGAATAAGAGCTCCTCCACTATGTCGATCACATGCTTCGTTGGTAGTGAATGACTAAATTACAATTTACAAGAATATATTGAGTATGGGAATACAATTTGTGAATTATCCCAAATGACTAAGTGCTTCGCACATTTCAGATTCTGTATTCATGCTGAAGAAAGTACTTCTTAAAGAAAGATTATTCCTAATATAGTTCTTGCCTCTCTTATGTGTGTCTCTAAAAATATATGCCCTTCACACCTTTTGCATTCTCTCGTATAGTATGCGCTTGAAAAAGTACAGCTTTACTAAGAACAGCTCAATGAAACCACCTTATAACTAAATCCTCTGTAAGTCCGCCTACCTAAAAAACAAGGTGCCCGCACATGACCCCATCACGTCATTTTCTTTCATTCCTATCTGGCATGTTCCTTTTACAAATTGTTCACAGTCGTCAGCTGTCACTCCGGCTTCCATAAGAAGAATTGCCAGCTGCTACAAAGCTGCAATACTCCCGCAGCTGAATTTATTTCGAGGTGTTAAGCCAGATCGAAATCGATGGCAACGCCTTTTTCACTTGCTGCAGTGCCTCGTTCTGCTGCTGAACCAAAGCTCGTGCGTTCAATTCCCGGTCGTGCTGGGCGCAATAAGGCAACACGTGCGTAGCCACCACAATGGCTTCTCTAATTTCCTGGGTGCTGCATGGGGACGCTAATAAATAAATAAATAAATAAATAAATAAATAAATAAATAAATAAATAAATAAATAAATAAATAAATAAATAAATAAATTCTTTTGTAGCAATGCTCACATAGCGAGACGCACCTTGCCAAAAAAACACTCGACTGTTCAAAGAGATAGACGATGGCTTTACTGAAAGTTGAAAGGGTTAACCTCGGGGAAACATGCTTGACATCTACTCCAGATGCAAAATATGTGAAAGACGCCAAGACACATGTTCCGTGAAGACAGTTACACAGCGGACGCAAAACGGGCACACGGGCCGTCCGAGCTATATTAAATGTCTGAAGACGCACTGTGCCTCACTGACACACAAAAAAAATCGTTTAACTACTTTACGCATCACCCAGTTTGCGAACAAGACATCCATGACAGAGCTACTGTGGTGCCGTTGAGATTTCAACTTCGCGTGCTATAGGGTAAGCTGAATGTATAAGCCAGGAGTCTGTCACACAGTGCATTCAAAAGTTAATTATGCTTCCTCGATGATGTCGCAGGAAGGAGAACATAAATAATATAAATGATTAAAGAAGGAGCTTATTCTTCTTTCGATCTCGCTTTTGTGTAATCGCTTCACGGAGAGAGAGAAATTTTTCTATGTGTGCTGGAGACGCTAGCCTAGTCATACGCCTAGCATGCCTCTTCAGATGACAAAGGTGATGAATGAAATGACCCGCGCGTATGCGTTCACACGCACAAAACACGGACAAGTAAAAACCACAGGCACACAAAATAACGAACATTTAGAGCATCTGGTTGAGGTCAGTGTTCCAGAGGATCACTAATAGCGCCTTTGTAGCGTGCGAAGTGCTAGCGGGGGCTGCTCCAACGTTGTATATGCAAGGTCTGCTCCAAGATCTACTTTTTTTTTTCTTTAGACAAGGGAAAATTTTTATTTAGAGCGGAAAACGTGGAACGAAGACGACGGGACAGTGCACTCTGTCTTGTCGCCTTCTTCCTTCCTTCGACGTTTTGAGCATTAAAAATGATTTTTTACTTGTCTAAGGAATGTTTCACCAACGAGCTCAAGCAGCCGCCCTTTTCATTTTCGAAGATATGGATTATAGCTGCATTTCACACCAATAATACGACTGCGCGGCAGAGATTGGTAGTTACACGTAAACACACCGCGAAACGGTTTTCCTTTTCTTTTACAGTTCATGACTTCACATATATTTATTATAGTCACCCATTTTCTCTGAATAATAAGTCTTTACTTTAACACAAAACTAAGTGAGAGGTGTGCTTCACTACCCGCACAGGAAAACAAAAACGAAAACAAACATCTTCGGAGTGACGTGCGTCAAAACTAGCCTAAGCTCTTATCACGCAGGTTAAGGTTGGCAATTCATTCGCTAAGCCCACGAAGAACGACGACGGAACAAAAAAGGAAGAAAGAAGGAAAAAGAAAAGCTCATACGCAGGATCTCCGCTAACATCTCCCAGTCGACTTGCGCGCAAAGTTGGAGGAAGTGAACAGGGGAACCGGGCGAGGGAGTGGGTTGGCGGCAAGCGACGAGAACGCTTGCCGCCAACCGTTGCCCTTGGCGCTTCCCGTTGCCCAAGTGTCAGGGTCTAGTCGATCGCCGCCCACCGGGTAGAGACGTTTAGCTCTGGGTCAGTTGCTCCGAGCACGCGAGCGGGATTGAACGACGTCGTGCGCTCTGTACGGACGCGTTGTAAAGGGCGAATGAAAAGGAAAGAGGTGAGAAAGCGTGGGTATAGCCGTAGGTCCGGGTGCCTTTGCCTCCAACGCTCCAACCCTGCTGCGCGTGCAAAATAAGGCGGAAATAAAATGGTTGAGCGAGAGCGGCCAAGTCGCTAAATGGTGCAGCGCGCATCGCACGAGAGGCCGGGGGTGGGTGGGGAAGTGGCTTGCCGACAGGCGATGCGGCAGAGAAGCGACTGTGATAAAGGCGGGTCGCAACGAAAGGACGTCCGGACGAAAATCGGCGCGCTCTTATCAGCAACGTTACGGACCGCTGATTTGTTCCGTCTCCGTGAAGAATAAACCGCCTCGGGGTCTCCCTCTCACGTCGTACACAATCTCGTTTTTGTGAGGATTCTCTCCTTGTCTTGTTTGAGCAAGCGGGTAGCTAAGCAACGTGCTGAGTTTTAACCCTATAGATGCTGCCGCTTCACCGAGAATTAACCGTGTCCTTTCATGCGGCTTCGATTACTAGCGAGCCTTACCGTGGAAACAAATGTCTTCCTCCGCGCCTTGTTGAGCGGCGCACTGCGTTTACGTCAGTCACGCACCTCTTTTTCTCTCGGGCCACCCTCCTCCGTAATGAAATAAACAGCGTGACAGCGCCTCTTCTTGTCTTAATGATATATTCTCTTGAGGCCTGCTGTAAAGTCTCGCTTGCTGACATGTATTCATTGTAAGGGTTTGTTTCGGAAGAGCAGTGTGGCTTTTTAGTAGACATCGCATAGTTTTCAGGAATTCGTTCATGGCAGGTGATGAATATCTTTTTTGGGTAATGAAACTATGGAAAAGATAGAATGAGAAATAAATGAGACAGGTAACACATATAGTCTTTTGTGTACCCCAGATACAATAAAAACAGTCTAGTTCAGGTGAATCGAACGTAAAAAATTGAGCCTTAATCTTAACAGAACACAGATGCTTCGAAACCAGCGCTAATCCGATTAGATTTCAAATATTGTATATGTGGCCGCATTCCGCATGTGCAGTATTCTGTAGCAGGTCTGCAGATTCTGTAGCTTGTCAGCCTACAGTATGTCTATAAAAGTTAAATTACGTATGCCTAAAAGCAACTCGACATTTTGAGAAGCCACTGCCCCAACAAATATCTGTCGCAGCTGTCGAGTTCCATATGGGATGATATCTTGCACGTTTGCGATTGTACTGCACCATAGTTATTTGAAGTTCGTTTGACTTGCAATCATTCATTGCAGCCGCGTACTGTTCTCAGAATTCGGATTTCCTTCTTAACTTGGAGAAAAAACACATCACAGGGTCTAACCTGAAAGTATTCAACACTCTGACAGGTGCTTTAGCGCCTTTAAAACACGGAAAAGCATTCATGCTTAAACGCGCAGTGTCTCATAGAACAAGAAAGTTAGTCGCGCCCTGCGCGTATTTGAGCCACTACCTAGCCTCTTCAAAAGCAGGGTGCGGTTCCACCGCATTGAAACAACGCAAACGGCAAAACAACTGCCAGCGATTTTCGATATTGATGGACTGGCCCTTTCTTCCGCAGGCTGTAACCACTTGTTGCGCTAGGTAGCTCTGGCGTGCACGTCATCGTATACTGTCAGCGCCTTGACTCCAGGGTTTATATGACGCAAGGTGAAACAACAACAACAACAACAACAACAACAACAACAACAACAACAACAACAACAACAACAACAACAACAACAACAACAACAACAACAACAACAACAACAACAACAACAACAACCCACCATTCATGGCCTAGAGCTAGAAGTGCCCCGCAGAGCATGTTCCTTATAGGGTATTAAAAACGAGAAAATGGCACCCGAAAGTGCGCCAATAGTCTTAACAAATCACAGTGTCATGTTTGATTCATATGATATCACTTAAAGCCTGTTGATGCGTCCGCGAAGCTGTGGTAAAAAGTGCCATCGAGCTCGTCTTGAAGCAAGAACAGGAGCTCAGTATCAATGCTGTCACTTAAAGTAGCATGTGTTGATAGCCAAGAAGAGATGCATTTTGCTTGCGTTGATATTTCAGCATCGTCGTCATTGTTAGCAGCCGATTAACTTCAAGTGCGAGGCAAGTGCCTAAGCGAGAGGTGTTCAGTTATCCTTCGTATGGCGCCAACCAGACCTATCCTGTGGCTGCACATTTCTTTATTTTCATCATTTCAAATAGTGAATCACTAGTCCAATGGGCCAAAAGTCCATTCTCAGTGTAGCCTTCAAGTACGCATGCACTAACTCTTGCAAAATCCTAGAAGTCCACTACCTGATATATAATATTAACGCAGAGGACTGCTCATCACTGTTCTAAGAACTATTTCAGCAAGTGCATGAAGAAGTGGTCCTTCCCGTCCTTGAACTTTATGAGCTGTTTGAAAGTCGTGATACTGTACCTCCATGACGCAAGCTCCTAAGCTTCTTAAACAAAGAATGGGTAATTCTTTCAAGTCTAAGTGCCCACCTAGAAGCACAAGCACAAGCTCTCTCGGCCGTTGAGTAATTGCTCTATATATCTTTTCTTCAAGACAGCACTTCAAAAAAATGAAATGTAATCCCAAATTCACGCGCGCTTATGGGCTTTTCGCGTGACCTGCAATCCCAACCGCAATTCAAGAACTCTGAATCTGCTTCAGCCATAGGTCGATGTCGTTGCGCCCTACCGAGCAGTACTTGCAGGCAATCCTCTTTGGAGAGGATTGCCTGCAATCCATTGCCATCATCCGCCCCGGCAATAATCATTAGAGTGCAAGTAAGTTTTACTGTCACATAACTGCGCCGCGTCGTTTAACGTCTCAAGACTGACGACCCTCTCTCGTCTTTCGGAAGAGTCTGCGCAACGAGTCATCCAGTCCCCTGTCAGATGGGAGAGAATTTCGGGAAAGCCAATGCATCTTGTAGTCCATAGCGCGATGTGACAAACAGCCGCGGTGTGCAACTAAACAAGACCGATCTCGGCGTGACGGGGGCGGTGGCAAAGCAGACGCGTTCCCGCGTCCTTGTGCCAATACGTAAAGAAAAAATACGAGCCTCTCTGCGGCGAAACAAACCTCGAGCACAACAAACGGGGGTCAAACAATGCCGGCCTCATCCCCAGAATTGCCCGACGACTCGCCCCCCCGGTGCGTCATAAGTCCCGCGCTCCCAGGCACAGCGTGGGGTATAAGGTACCGGAGCTTCTTCCAAGCCCAAGAACACCCCTGGCGATGGATATGATAGTCTTTTCCGGGTCCTGCCTTTTAGCTCGCTCGTTCCCTCACACTGCGGAAGCTTCCCTTTCCCTCTGTCAAAGCCCGGCTCTTGCGCTTGGATCGGAACCCTTCCGAGCCACCGTCCAGTCACCAGTTGACCACAGTGGCGCGCCACTTCCCCCCCTCCCCCTTAGTTACCTCCACCGTTCGCCCAGGGCTCTGGAAAGAGGAAGAGCGGGGAAGAAGAGAGGGGGGCGCTCGGGAAAGAAGGCGCCATTACGGCCGCGGTAGCCACCATCTCGCGCAGCCTGACCCGCGAGGCATGGCTGCGCAGTTCTTCTTGGCCCACCAGGCAGCGTCGTCCCTAATCCTATTAGAAGCTGCCAACGTTTGCCGGCCTGAAGGCATCTTCTCCCCCATCGTGTGTGTGTTGCATGCATCTTTAGTCTGCGATGCGCAGCCGTATGTTTTCTTCGTTGCACTTCCGCCCTTTCTTTTGTTTCCGTTTTGCGCCCTCCCCGCGTTTCCCGGGCCCTTCTCCTCTTCCCGGCGCTCGTGGGGAGAGCTCCGGATAGTGGAGCATAGGTGCTAGAGATAGTCAGCGCGCACTGCAAGTGCTGGCTGCGCGGGTTCCTTTCCGTCTCCGAGCCCTTGGCAACAACAATAAGATGACGCCGGAGAGGCAAGAAAGAGAAATGCGTGGCACTAGCCACGTGACAGGAAGTTTGTTTAGAGACCCTTTCGCTGCGTGAATGGCCTGCTAGGCAGTTGTGCGGCTCTTCTACGATGACTGCCCCGCTAGGTGGCAGGACGTGGAGCGAATGGCTAGTGTCAATGGCAAATGAGTCGCCACCGGCGAAGCTTGTTGCCTCTGTTGAATTCGCCCCTTCACCAGCGGCAATGACTGGACGCTCGGCTTAAGGATGGCGCAGTCTTTATTCATTGAGTTGTTAGAAGCAATGTATAATGAAGTCACGCTTGCACCAAAACAGGGTGACCGATGCCGCAGACGATGCAGTAGTAAGAAATTCCTCTGACGGTTATTTATGTCAAAGTTTTATCATCCAGTTACTGACGACGAAAGACAATGACACGCTTAGCGACCAATGGAGAACCAACATTATCTCTCCGCCTATTAATTTCGTCTGTCTTTTCCCCTTCCCCTCCCCCCAGTGCTCGGTAGCAAACCAGAAGCTTTTCCGGTGAACCTCCCTGCTGTTCTCATCCCATTTCTCTATGTCTGTATCAACAGAGATAATTTAGCGAACACTACAATTTCTACAGAGGGGCTTCCAATTGAAGGATTATTATAAATACCTACTTTCGCAGCTATAATTGACATGTCGCTTCCTACACAGGCTCACGCTGTGCAGCCCACACTATCTTTTGAATAAAATGTATTCTCTCCTTTTTCTGACATGCTCAAGTTGCGTTTATTATATTCATTTTGCTTAGTTTTTACTGCGGAAGCAATTATATGGACACTCCAGGCGCACTTCCATCGTCACTGTCGCCGTGAAGTTCCGCATATTGTCCAAGTGCGACAACATCGCGGCTGCACGATGTATGCTGTGGGTGCGAGCGAAAGCGTCCTAGGATGAGCCGAGAATTGTGACTCGATCTCGCGTGCGGGGAGGAAGGCGAGGAGGAAGCGCGCCGTCTTCCATCGCACGCAAGGCACGGGAGAAGGGGGAGGGGGGCGGAGGAGGCGTCTACACCGGCCGTCGGTTGCGTATGGCGCGGCTGAGTGTGGTCGCACGGGCAGTGTTGCCGACTACAAGTAAAAAAGGAAAAAAAGAACGGAAGTTCGGACCAAAAAAATACTCTAAATAGTCTCTTTAGGTGCTCGTGATACGTGCATCTAAAGTACGCCAAGAACCCGCTAACTGTACACAACAATCAGAATCACGTTGAAAATACGTTTTATTGCGTATAAATAAATCAACCTAGAAATGAAAGGTTACATTTGGCTGGAAAGTCTGTTGCTTTTTCGTCCATACCGGAATAAAAATATAAATTGTGTGTATTGATAAACGCTTTTTTGTAAGACTGTGAAGTGCGGAAACGCACAATCATTGACTGGAAATCAGGTCGAACTACCGGGTAGCGATTAAATTTACATAAAAATGTCCTCCCTTAGATCTTGGTATTGTCGCGCGTCCTCCGTGTGCATTTGTTGGCTCGCGGGGATGGATCTAGGGTCGGTGGTCATCGCTGACCCCGTAGACGCCCATCATGACGATCCTGAGAACAACGTGCCCAGGCAGCGTGTAACTGAAGCAGCATTTTCGTTTATTCGTAGATGAACCCGCACAGTAAGGATGGAAGTTGTCATCTTAATGCACACTGTGTTGTTTAACTTACATTTAATCATATTCAGCTGCTTGAAAACACGCTTGACATCCGCGCTTGGCCACGGCAGTACCAGTACTGATAGAGCAAAATTAGACAACTGACTTTTTTTTTATGTATTTCACCGGAACCATTTCCCGAGGCAATATCCCCTAACGCGCGTCTGTGATAATGACGATGCGCGACACTGCTGGGAAGTGCCGAAACTGGCAGAGTTATGCTGCAGAAGAGGCATCGAGACATGGGGTATTATTCTGGTCTTATTGCGCCACGTTGTCAAATTTTGTTATGGCGGCATCTCGAGTCAGAGAGGCCGTAGCAGCCCTACGAGTCTGCTCTGAACCAATAAGAGTTTCAAGATGGCAAATGAGACAATATGGCGGAATTGAGGGTGTTATTCTGAACTTATCAAATTCTGCCACACTGACAAATTTGGTAACGGCGGCAATTTGAACCGATTAGATAGGTCGTAACGGCCCACTGGGCCTCCTTGAGGTGTTCAACATGACAACACTACAATATTTGACAATATGGCGGAATTTTTCAGTGTCCAGAACAGCACCGCAGAATAATGCCCATTGAGGAAAAAATGCGAGGCACAGTGCTTGCGGATGATGATGATAATCCCCTCTTAAGTCCAAATGGACATGGATAAGCGCCGTGCATGTGACACAAAGAGCACGAATTTTTGCACATATCTTTAAGTTATTGTACCGCCAAAAAAAGAAGCCAAGATTGCATGAAAACCGTTAAAAAAGACTCGCCGCCCGCAGGCGACCGAAGTTTCCCGCTTAGCAGCGCAAAAACCGCTTAATCGGCAACACTGAGCGCGGGCCCAATATTGAAGGCGATCTGCGATGAGTGCAGAGTCTAGGTCCGCCGAGTGCTAATGTCTTCGTGTGAGCTGTGTTCTCGCCACTTGGTTTGCATTGAAGCGAGAGGCGGCACGAAGGTCGATTCGGCTCGCTGCTGGTGCTGCTCTTCACGCCAGCATTTTGACAGCGAGTGTCCGCTGTCATCGAGTGAGATTCGTTTGTTTACCTGTGCGCGCGTGACTACACGCTTGTTAATCTAGTTAGCAAGAAGAATGTTGACAAGTTTATGCGGCGGATAAAACTACCATTCTTGCTTCGTATAGCTGTCTAATAACTGGCTATCGCAATCAATGCTTCGCTTTTTGGGCGAAAGTGCGACTTTTCTTATGTTTGGTGTAAGTTTTTTTCTAGTGTGTGACACGCACACTGCATTTCCTTGTGCGTTGCTACAAGTGGCTGCTAAATGTGCTCTAGTTGAGCCTACCATGGAATTTTCTTTGTTTTCTACCTAAGTTGGGACTACATGTTTATAGTGTATTATGATGTTGCTTTATAATGTTGTTTACCGCGCACGAGGTCGGGGATAGATTCCCCTTCGCGGTTCATTCCATCAATGGCAGTATGCGAAAACAGTCGTCTAACGTGCTTAAGTTGCATGTCAAATAAAGAAAATGGTTACCATGAAACCCCATAATTAAATTTACTTCACTGTACCAAATCCCCTGATATCTTTGTTGCTTAGAAACAGGTAGCATACTTTGCGGGTATTCTCAGCTTCACTCTAGCATATCAAATTACGTACTAGAATGGCGCGTGAGCGCTAATTGGTTGTAACATGCAGTTCACCTAAGCGCTGACACACTGCTTTGCTTCGGAAAAGGACATAGAGATATCTTCGTTAATCTTTATAGAGTTATGTGAGGACCACTGTTGGTAGCTGAACTATAGTGTCATTACAATTAGAGATAAGATGATCAATGTTACTAACAGAAAAAAATGCACGTAAGTGCCTCGAGCGGCCAATCGCGCTGCAGTTTCGCGCGCGGGCTTGTTTCACTCTCGGAAAAACACTTCTATGTAGCACGTATTGAGCAGCAGAAAGCTGGATTGGAGAGTTTTTCGTGTTCCTCTACAATTTTCTCATTGACATTTTTCATCTAATTATAATATTTGAAAAGCGACTAATTATTTAAGACTAATTATTCAATTAGGCAGGATGCAAAATGACATAGTCTGAGTACCTCCAAGCTACGGCGAACAACATTATACCTTGGTTCTTCGCAGCTGCGTGGCATTTGCATATTTTTAAATCTTGATGCATGATAGTTGCGATACCCCGTATATGAACGACTCTTAAGCAGCATGTTTAGAAGTGTGCTAAACGTCAACTTTTGTCTCTACGCGTCGGCGTGTCTGTTCTTCACGAAGTACTTCGGTCTTTTGAGCTATTCTAGATATCAGTAACAGTTGTGCAACCCCACCCATTCAGTTCGTTATTGTCCTAAATCAGTCTGCGACAAACTTTCGTTTTAAATTTTATGCATGAATTCGTTTTCTTTCTTCTTTTGCCACTGTCGTTGAAGGAATAATGAAAAGACAAAAAAGCGGTATGACTGAAGAGCGGTTCATGGCATCCTTACGGAGGACACGGCCGCTCCTTTCTGGAATAGCCCGCCGGGAGCAGCTCTTACGGAACGAAAAGAACCATTCAGAGGGCACCGAATAAATGCGTCTGGCTTAACTATAATCCGGGCGCTTTTGCATGAATCCAGAACTGCAGGCTGCGCTGAGCAGAAGCAGATGCATTCTCAGTGATTTACAGCGTCGGTTCAGTTTCCCGTCTTTCCGTTCACAAAATGGAACGCTTTCGTTTTGTATCCGACCCTTCTTGTTCGGCCACATCCGCTGCTTAAGCTTCTTTTTTCTGTTCGCTTGTTCTCGTCAAAAGGGGGGGGGGGGGTTCTCGCACTCCGCCAGAAGAACTAGAACAGACACTTTTACCTGCGTGTGTAGCCGAAACGACGCATCGCTACAAACCTTTGTTTCCTTATGTGCTATCAGACGCTCCGGTTGCAGTTGATTATTAAAACGGCAATCGATAATACAGTTGGTAGTGTGAACGAATCTTCAATAATAACAACAGCTGTATAATGAAAGCAATAATCATTAGCAGAGATCACTGATTATAAGCAGAAATTACTACATGCTGAAAGCTTGCTGACGAAATGTACACTCCCATCCTAGCTACTGCCTCTAGTACGAGGAAATGGAAATAAAACTGATATAGAAAAATAGGCGGTATTGCAGCGGCGAGCTGTTCAGATCCTTAACTCCTCAAGACAATACATAGGATCTTCTATATTAATGATGCGTTACAGCATTCTTAAATTACAGACTCTTACAAAACAAACATCTGCATACGGCTTTTTAAAGAGGCATCCAGCAACATTGAACAACATTCAAATCGTTACCTGAGTAGAGACACAGGATAGAGCCCACGTCGCACTTGAATAGTAATGAAGAAACCAAGGACAACCTACGGCACGCAAGCTATCGAATACGAAACTATGTGTTTATGCAATACGTACCATAACATTGTTGACGAAGCTAAAAATTATAGAACAGTTCACAAATTTAAAAATGCAATCGTAAACATACCATTTTCTGATCACGAAATGTTTAAATGAATGTTAGTGGAGTTTTAAATTGTTCGATGTTAATAGACATGTCATAAATGTTACATTCTTAATGTATAACTTATACTTATGTTCCTTTGTTTTTTGCAGTGCTTTATAAGTTTATTTACTTGCTGTATTGCAAACAGCTGTTACTTTGCAGTGTACTTAAAACTTGTGCTGAATATAGTTTTGATGTTTTTTCTATTTTATTAGTTGTTTTGGTTTTATTAGTATTGATACTTGTAAACTGCTACTTCTGCTGCGAAGTAAAAGCCTTAGCCAGGAGGCTTTTTCCCCGCTGTTTTCTTACCTTGCGGGCAAACATTGTATTTGTTTTGCCCAAATAAAGAAAGGAAGACATGTAAAAAGATTGTAAAAGTTATCAAAGTCTAAAAAATTCTTATTCTGTAGAATATAGAAGTATTGTAAATTATGGTGTTTATCAGATACAGTTAAGAATAATGTTATAATGTTATAATGTTTATTTCTGCCATCATACATGTTAGATGAGAGGATGGAGAGAAAAAAGCTGCTCGCAGGCAGGATGACGAGCCCACAACTGTAAATTCGAAAAAAAAGAACACGTTCTAAACATTTATTTGTGGCAACTACGGTGACAAAGAGAAGCAAAATTTCATTAATTGGTTTTCTTCAAGTAAGAAACTGGATCTTTAAAAGCTGGTTAGCTGATCGACACACGTGTAGATAAAAAAAGAAGAATGCAGACAGCTGATTAAAATTTATGATTTGATGCTACGGATTCGGTTGCAAATTTTTTTTTATATACCGCCGAATCTCGTCGTATGAACTGGACAGAAAATACAAATATGTATGTATACCTGGAAGAAAAAGTCGTACTTAAATACATATTTAGAATTGCTCCATTTTGCAGCTGAACGTAAAAATCGAATTTCTCAAACATAATGCGATTCATTTAGAAAGCTAGCAGCTACGCGAAAACTAGAGCCTATTTAATTAGCCTGTTTTATATTTTTTTATCTTGCATTTTAGTTACTTATTTTTGTTTTCGCTACATCGACGATGGCGACCTTATATGTGGCGTTCTTCCTTGTCCGAGAAATCTGAGTTCATGAAAGGCCGACGTATGCCAACGCTAGTGATGCCTGTGAGCAAACCCCCAATGGTAAGCATACGCGTAGATGTGAGCATGCTATCGACTTACCAGTGGAAATAAAACAACATTCTTTTTCCCAAAGAGTTCAATACCAATATTACCAAAGGCAAATATCGCGCTTATGTCTAGGCGCGCCACCAATAAAGCGCTTCATCCATCATAGGAATGATAGGCAACAGATGGAATTCTCTAGCCTTCGCCGTTTAGGCCTCCAACATCGCACTTTAACATAATAATGTTATCTGAAACTCGCTGTATGACAACGATTAGCCACCCACCGTGATGGCTCCTTGGCAATTGCGTCTTGCTGCTGAGGTCGTGCGCTCGATTGTCCGCCTTGACGGCTGCATTCCAATAGGGGCGCCATTCTCAAGTAGCGTTCACTGGGAGAACGTTAAAGCCCATCACGTGGTCAAAAAACAATCCGGAGCCTTGCGATACGGTGTCCCTCAAGACCCTCAGCACAGTTTCGGCACGTTAAACCCCACAATTTAAATAATTTCAATTCGATGATCAGCCTCATTTAATCTCTAATTTCTACCTTCGTATTGTTTCCAGCACATCAAAAACTTAAAAATACAACTTTCTCAAATATAATAAATAATCACCTATGGCGAGTGTCACTGTGCCAAGAGCCATCCAGGGCCCGTATTCACAAAAATTTCCTGCGCTTGAATTCCTCGTAGGAAAAGACAAAACAAAAAAATTCCAGCCAATCTTGATGTTGGGCGTATTATTAGCGTAGAGAGAGAGAGAGAGAGAGAGAGAGAGAGAGAGAGAGAGAGAGAGGCAGATTAGAGAGGAAGGCAGGGAGGTTAACCAGAGGCAGTTCCGGTTGGCTACCCTGCACGGGGGGAAGGGTTAATGGGGATAAAAACACAAAGAGATTGGAAGGGGGAGACAGAGAGAAAGCGAGACGAGCACTAACAAAGCGCGTACACTATAGAGCGGTAGGGGGCGGCGTTCTTAAAGTATATCGTTAAGCCCCATAGACCGCAAGAACCTTAGTAACGCGAGTAAAGCCTTAAACGCGGATGTTCTTTCAGAGCACTGACCCAAAGCTCTCAGTTCTGATAGTGGACGATTGTCCAACTGGTCCAGTATTATGCACATCACTTGTCTCTGGGCACTATATCGCGGGCAGACACAGATAATTTGTGTGAGCGCCTCTTCGCTGTTCCATGTATCGCACGTGGGGCTGTTGGCCATTCCAATAAGGAACGCATATGAGTTCGTAAAGGCAACGCCTAGCCACAGACGGTACAGCATGGTCTGTTCACGTCGTGGTAACCCAGGCGGGAGGTGAACCCGTATGTCGGGAGACAACGAACGCAAACGACTCATGGTGAAAACGTTCGAGTCCCACAGGGGTAAAGTACAATCACGGGACAACAATCGCAGCCCAGCCGCAGCGTCTGTTCGCGAAAGCGGAGTGAAGACTCGTTGACCACTTTCATGCGAAGGTGACCGGCCTACGTTAAACTGCAAGGAGTGCTTACGAAGAAAAGGCTTTTTGTAAATTTTACCGCAGATCTGCAGTGACACACATATTAACAGTGTCCAGACTTATTGATGCAGTAAGTAAGTAACCCAATGTAGTGATTGTCAATGTACAACGCTCCATCGCTCTTAAGAAATATGAGACAAGCGCGCAAAATAGCTGAACGTACAAAGAACAGAAAAAGAGCTGCCAAGTTGTTTCGTCAACAACTCTATGCCAGCTCACAGAAAAATCCATGTACTACATTCATCTTTCCCATAAGTGATGGTTGACTGCAGCGCCAGATTTTCGTCTAGTAAATTTAGTATAGAAAATTCTCCTTTTTCACCGTCTCCTACGCGTGGGCTAGCATCCGTTCTTTTCTTTTGAAATAAATTCTAATTGTTTTTGTTTCATGATCCGTAGTTATATTGGTTTTTCCCTGCTCTCTATAGAGTGTCTGCTTATGACGTCAGCATCCTGTACCATCTGCCTCCAGCCACATCATAATGCGTGCCTTTTATAGAATTAACAATAAAGAAGAGAGCAATAACTCTCAATCTGTCACCCCACGTCATGACATTCGACTTCTGCCATCTTCAGCAATTTATTTATGCGGGCCTTTTTAGGAGTTGACACAAGCTGTCAACGATATTAAAAGGAAGCATGGAACGGCCTCCCCTAAAAGCTCGAATATGTGAACATTCCAAGCTTCTGGAAACTTTCTTGAAGTCAGCTTAAGAAGCTCGAATGCTTATTCATTAACCTGATTTCTTCAGACCTTCTTGACAATTATATCTATTGAAAAATTCCGTGCGTCTTGCTGTAGTTGAGAATTTAGAAAAGTTATCGAGCTCTACAATTGCTATTACAAAAAAAAATTTCATTTGTCTGCTTTAAAAGACAAGAGGAAATCATTGTATAAGTAATGTGAAAATTGAAAAACGTTAAGCCGATGCTCGCCTTGTCCGTCTAGCTTTCTTAATTGTTGTACTTGATTGCGGCTAGTTTTCTGATAGTTTCTGTTGCTGTTACAGCTTGAACATAACGGCGTCATATATGTTGCGACATATTCTAAGCTGTCGTTGACGAACCCACACGAAACATTTCGATGCGTAATGTGTTAACTAGTAGCTTCATTAGTAAAATTTTAGAAGGAAGCTTCAGCCGGGGCCCCCGACTCTTACATAACTACTTAGAAAAAAAAGTAAAAATCAAAAATGCCTTCAACAGGCAATCGCTGAAACAATCTGAATAAAGTTTTGTTGCATTCAAGAGATAAAGCTATATTCCACCGGCTGTTGGAAGCAGAATTTTGAGTGAGGGATCCAAATTTTTTTTATTCGGTAAATTTAAGAATAGTTAGAACACAAAAGTTAAAACTCCTTAAGTCTGCACCAAAAACATGCTGACTTTTGTTAAGTGTATCTGTCAGATTGTAAAGCGCGCTTCAAATATGATGCATTAGGTTAGTTTACGTTCAATTGTCCCATTGTTTGCGCGACTTTCCCGAAAGCCCTATTGGCAAGTTATTCGTATTGCGACACTCAATTAGCGGTAGACGACGAAGACGGCGTTCATGGCTGCTGCCTCATAGCAAGAAAGTAAACAGCCGTTCGTTCTGAGCTGGCTACCTTGCCATTTCCTCTCGCGACAAATTGGTGGAGTGGCTGGGCAGACCAGGGGGTCTATTTTGTAAGAGTCCACCTAGTGGACTGCCCATTGCGGCCGCTGCTGATTGGATGCAGCTGTACGAGAGAGGAGGAGACGAGCGGCCCTAGCTTATCAGTAGCAGCCGAAATGGACAGTCCACTAGGTGGACTCTTACAGAATACCCCCCCCCCCCCATCACCACCATCACCACCCCCTCGACTCAAGCCGGAAGCTACGAGCGCCTTTACGGTGGAGACAGCAGAAATCCACCGAAATAGCCGCCGTCTCCAAGGCCTTCCACCGCAGTAGGGTCTACTGGCAAGACACCGAGAGGAACGTCGACAACAACGGCAAGTCAAACCAAGGTGAGTCAAACAGTCTCAGTACCTGGCTTGTCAACGCGTCTCGCACGCCTAAACCATTTCATGGCGATGCTCTTGAAGATGTGAAGGATTGGTCGCCCAATTTCGATCGGATCATCGCCTTTAATGACTGAGATGACCGTCCTAAGGCAAAGAATCCTTATTTCGCCCTTGAACATTCGGCAACTTCTGGTATGAGAGCCCCGAAGCTTCGATCACGACTTGACAAGAGTTTCACCGGCAGCTGCGCGACACCCACGCCAACAGCAACATGAAAAGAAAGGGAAGAACAAATCAGGTCCTTTTGTCGCTGACTGACAGGCTGCATGAAAGCATAGCCATGTTTTGGAGAATATCTCGCGATTGTTCCGATGGAATAACCCAGCCACGCCCGAAGAAAAAAAAAGGCTGGCTATTGATTCGACGCGTCAAAGAACAGATTTTTGCCGGCCTCGTACGCAGTTCTACGACTATGGTAATGGAGTTCGTCCGTGAGGTCGCAGCTATGGAGCCCATATTTAGGTAGCAGCCTGTCGTAGTAGTAAAGCAAACCCACAGCAGCCACTTTATGCTCACTTATGCTAGAAAATGGCAGGAAATCTCTCACCGAACTTACACGGCAGGCGTTCCGGGAGTAACTACAACTTTCGACAACGGGACCCCTGCCAAGTGTGAGGTCTCTTACTGGCGTCATTCAGGTCGAAATTCGGCAGGTGATGCATCTCTTGACACCCATCACGAGCCGATCCCCCTTGGGAATTTCTTACGCTGATGACGTTCAGGTGCCTGCACCAACTACAGCTCCTTTCTTGCCCCTGCCTGCAGAGTTGCCTCGACGCTTTTAGGGTGCAATACAGCGCCCAACTCTGCAAGCGGGCTTTCATCCCGGCCTGTGGAAGGCAACAGTTTGGAAGTCGACTGTGGGAAAGCTGAACACCTGTGCTTTGAGCTCCTGTACCGACGGTCTGGCCTGCGCGTATTCCATTCAGACGCCCGTTGCCCGCGCTATGGTGACCGGCCCGCGAGAAATCGAGTAGCACCTGGCAAATAATAATCTTCCTCCAGCCACATGGTCATCGGTCAGACCTGTCGCACAAATTGGAGCGATAACTAGCCATACAGTAGGCTGTCCGTCCAAATGTTTTTGTAGATATTCATCGTCTGTACCTTTTTTGCAATAAACTTCCAATTTATTTAGATTTGGTGACAGTTCCATTCACCGCCACCTCGTCGGCCAGCGTCACCTAACCGTTCCCGGCTCTCCTTTGATTCCACTGCCGCCACTTGTGGAAGCCCGCACCGGGGAAACTGAGAACGGTGACCTCAGGGGACGAGGCCGCTGTCAAACGAACTGTGAAATGTCCTCCTTCGACGCCGCCTGCCAACACCGCGCAACTAACACCTTCTTCCGCAATCACCTACAGAACTTCCGCCGATATCACCGTCCATGTCGACAGTTCCCTCGTCACTGCTTTCGTCGGCAGCAAAGCCGATTATTCAGTTATGAGCGCCTGAATCGCTAATCAGCTACGCAAGGTGCTGACAACATGGGGCGGCCCACATCAGAGCGCCGCTAGTGGTCTTTTAGCCGCACCCGTTAGACGATGCACGGCGCAGCTTCAGATCTCTTTGCCGACGTTTGTAGCCCGTTTCCTAGTGTTGCCCGAGTCTTCGTGGCCGCTGTGCTTTCCGTTTATTTTTTTTTTATTTTCTTCCGCTGCATTGGGAGCTTACTGCATCCTTTGTGGCTTAGCTCATTGCTATACTTCTGCGCCTGGGCATAGAGTCTATCTCTTTCTTGTGTAGAGGAGATAATGTCACGGCCTCTTAGCGGCAGATGATGAAAACTAGGTTCGTGGATGCTGTCTCCTGGCATGTTTTGAGGCGGCGGCGACGACGACGACGACGACGACGATGACGACAACAACAACAACAACAACAACAACAACAACAACAACAACAACAACAACAACAACAACAACAACAACAACAACAACAATAATAATAATAATAATAATAATAATAATAATAATAATAATAATAATAATAATAATAACCAAGTAAGCAACCGTTTGCTTTGAGCTAACTGCTTTTTATTTTTCTCACGGCGATTCTTCAGCTCATAGTATGATACACCAATTTTGTGCTCTTCGGATTTCTCAATAGATGCAAGTTTCATAACTAATCGTTTTCTATTGTTGTATTACAGAGTTCTATACTCAATACCTTAATTTAAAGCGCTTTTCTCCTTCATGGAGTGTGCTGGCGGGTGCTGCCTTGCCAATTATACAAATATTTGGACCGCTCTGTATGTGCCACCGGACATTAGCCCCTGGTTATGTGTTCGAATAGACAACTCTGTCCACTGGGTATTTTGCAACTGGGCATATGGCACTGGCTCTGTGAACATTCTTGGCCGATCCCCTCAGAATGAATGCGTGCCGAATAGACAAGCAGCGCAAGGGGCAATAATTAAGCGAAGAAGTCGGCATTAAAAGTAGCCGAGTGCGAAGGAAAGAGTTAAAGCGAACAAAATGCAACCAGCGCGTGCGCTGAGCGAGCAGCGTTGAGCTATATAGAAAGGAATAAAAAAGTGAAGTGAAAACGTTTAAGTAATTTGGCCAATCCCCCCGAGTGGGTTTGTGCTGCTAATTCCAGGGCTGTACATTTGCATCCGCACGTTTCCGTAAACATTGGAGAAAGCTTCGCTTATGAACGTTTTCCACATACGCCTGGAATCCGCCGATTTTTTGACAACTTTCGAACTGCAGGTAATTTTACAAAAAGAATGAAATAAATAAAAATGAAAATGAAATGGATGAACTAAATTGAGAATCTCGTACCAAAGACTATATTTTATCTTAATTGATGATGTAGTAAACCTCATCCAATTCAGTTCATTAAACGCCGAGTGAAACGACATTCCCGTTTTTCTGTTTGTAGGCTTAGATAGAAGTTGCTGAGAAGAAAGAATCATAATTCTAGCAATAGTGTAATGAAATGAGTTATCAGGGAGAACACTCTGTGGTTAATACTCTCGTCTATTGAAATGGCATTGTTCAACATTTTTTTCTTTTTTGTCAAATTTTCAAGTCTCGCTATTGATAGAGACCACTCGTGGAGCCCCCGTGAGTCATTAAGAAGCGCTTGATAAGTAGGTGTGACATGTTACAGTTTTGGGGCGGAAAAAGTTTGGGAACATCAGTGAGCGGCATGCTGCCCTTTAGCTGGTTTGAATCGAACTTGGCTGGCATAAGTTCACTAAAAAATCTCTACCCGAATGCGGGCTAAATATATGCAGAAAGAAGGACTTACGAGCCACCATTGAACAAGCTTCCACTGAAACACTTTGTGTAAACCATCCGGAGTCTCCCGATTGCACCACGCACATATCCGATCACAAAAAGACAACGGTCGCTTCAATTCGCAAAACTAATTACTCCCGCGCGGTTGCACCCTTCAAAAGTAAAAGTCCCAAACAATGATTAAGTTAGGACGGCAAATACCTGTTCGAATGTTCGCTCGCTTTAGGATGAGCCGCCTAAACTATCATTGGCCAAGCGGGTTCGCCTTGAGAAACTATCATTGTACATCGACGGTGACACAGTCGATGTTCGGCACGGTCGCACCGTCGATGTTCGGCACAGTTCGGCACAGTTCGGCACAGTCGCGTCGTCTGGTGACCGGGGGTTGCATTTTGCGTTTCACCGCTAACATAAACATTGTGCGCAAGCACATGGCCGTCCCCGCTCAACGGCTGCATGATTTTGACTATTCGTCCAAATACATAATAGATAAGGGCTCACCGATGCGACTTGTGCTACAAAAAGTACAGTGATAAGTAACAATGAGAGCAGCCTTAATGACATGCCGCGTAGTAACTCGGTTGTTGCACACTTCTTCCGCTGTTCTGCACTATTTTTCGTTACGGAGCTTCTATTCCGCGTAGTCATCCTAAATCATCGTTCCTAAATGGTCCTGGTAAGCATGAACACCATGCAGGACTAATTTGTGCATAGAATATCACGAGTACAATGCGGTTAACGTTTACCATTCCTTTCTTTTACTTTGTGATATTTAACGATAAGAAAAACATAACTATAAATATGGAAATGGTTCTTACAAGCCGAATGAGGCCGTACTGAGATAATGCAGTTGTGTTTTTGTAACCGTTACAACCTTTTATTAGGGTTGGCGTCGGACCCCACGGGTGACAGGTCGTTCCCCCTACCTTCTACTAGGCCGGAGCCCACGGGCGACAGGTCCTTCACCCTACCTTCTACTAGGCCGGAGCCCACAGGCGACCGGTCGTTCCTCCTACCTTCTACTAGGCCGGAGCCCACGGGCGACAGGTCATTCACCCGACCTTCTCCTCGGATTCGTCGAAAAGAGGATCGACTTCTCCTCCCGTGCTCGGCATTGCAGGAGGAGGGGCCCTCTCTCTGTGCCTGTCACGTGTCATCGACGGAAGCAAGATCCCGCCCACACTTGTAGAGAGCCTATTTAAGGGGCTCCGAAATGTACTTTTGAGATACTTTATACTTCATACTTCATGCCTTTCTTATTTTCTTTCAACTACCTTTGAATAAACCGTGCAAGTTTCGCACTAGCAAATCGTCTCGCCCCTGCTTGGTCGCCATGATCTACCGGATGCCTGCAGCCCGCCGACAACGCCACGCTACGCAATAAGTAACGTCGGTCGAGCTTCGTTAGGCAGGCGCCGCTACTTCTAGGCAGCAGTACGGTACGCTACCCTGGAGTGCGCAACACTTTTCAGGTCACCAAAATGCTACAAATTCTACAAATATTAACTTCAGTTGCTACCACTGTGGTACATATTATGACAAACAGTTACTGATTCTGTAATTCAGTTAAATGCGTAAGGCGCTAGTTAGCAGCGGTGTCGAAAGTATAAAGCTGTCTAATATGATTAACACCACGTTAGGCTAGCACTTGCTCTTACGAGCTGTTCTTTTCGTGTATACGGGCGCAGGGTGTTTCCACAGAAGGGAAAGTAATTAGCGCAGAAACTAGGGCTGATTGGTGCTGATGCAGTTGCTGCGACATAGTTACTAGTGCGAACAAGACAAACGAAAAAAAAAGGGTGGGACAGGACAGAGCGATCTGTCCTTTCCCAAGTTTTCTTTTTCCATTTGTCTTGTTCGTGCTAGTAACTATGTCAC